>NW_028186723.1:0-12300 GCF_003343005.1 Rhea americana | reverse complement strand
AAAAAAGAAAAGAAAAGTCTAACACTTCCCATTGATGATGTTCTACTAGTTTAATCAGTACTTTGGCAGTATTTTGTGAAACAATCACCTAATTCTTGGCTGTCTTGCTTACGCTCACGGAAAGCATGGGGTGTAACAAGAACCGTGTTCCAGGCCCAGCTGAAGTATTGCTACCTCGCAGCTGGTGATGCTCTTTCCATTGCAATTTCTCTAGGCTTTAGCTGAGCTCCAAATAGCTTCAGTCGTACTCAGGTTACAAAKAGTAATCTGCAGGTGCATCAGAACTGTGGTAGCCATTGATGTATACAACAACTAGCTACCCATTAATGTAAGAAAGACCTGTTTAAGCAACTTCTTACTGAAATGGCAACACCTAGAGTCAAAGGCTGTGCTACACGAAAGCATATTCMCATTATTTCCTTTTGTGAAGCATCACCCTTCTAAACCGAGCTGCCTTCACAAGGATTCCTCAGTCCACTCAGAAGTACAAAGTTGTCCTAGGATGGAGGCTGACAGAATATGCCTAGAAAGAGCTTGCACTCACCTAGTTTGAAAGGTGATGTTACTGCTCAATGAATGACAAGTTTTCAGTGAGAAGTACACGTGATGCTTTTTTAAATCCTACATTTTTAATGATGTGGTCTACAAGATATAGCTAAAAAGTAAGTTATATTGTACAGTTGCCCAAGCAACAGCTTTACTTCCCCAATCCAGCCCATCAAATGGGCGAGGAGATCCCAAACAAGGGATCAAAGGGACAAACAAGTCTCGGGATGGGGGGGGGGGGGGGGCAAAGGGAGAGGGAAGGGAAAAAAAAAAAAAGAAAGAAAGAATTAAATGGAAAGAGTTTCCTAGCCTTAGCTACATTGAACACTGGCTAAATCACTGGTAGCCCAGGTCAAATTTGTTTCTTAATGATGTAACACAACTCAGTCTGTTTATAGTCCCACTAGCACCCACAGTGTTAAAAAAAAAAAAAAAAAACCCATAAAACATAAAACAATTTAAATTCCGTTGCTGGCTTCTCCTGTTTTGCCGCAATGTCCCTCAGGATAAACTAATCCCTGCCGAAGCGAAGTGCAGCCCTGTCGTGACGTTCATGAACTCAGTGGGCCATCACAGCGGGGCTGAGTTTGGCCTACAGCTACCCGTGCACGCARAGAACGGCTTCTCCGGCCGACATTTCTTTCACTGGGAACCACAGAGAGAAGAAGAGCTGGAAGCTAAATCCGGCTTCTCTCAAACTACCGCTAATGAACACCCCGGGGGAGGCACRCTTGAGCCACCGCTTACTGGAAGGGAAGAGGCAGGGCCACCGTGTCCTCCAGCTCCACAGACGCTGCSTTCAGCTCAGCAGGAGGGCGCATCCCCGCCAACCTTAGGCAGAAAACTCCCAAGCTGGGAGCAGCCCTGAGGCGAGCGCTAGCGTTACTACTGGTGTTCGGGCCACCGAAGCAGCGYTCCTCTCAGCGCTTGATTTCTTTGCCCAGCTGACGCTGTTCCCAGCCTGCGCGCCGCTCTCCGCTCCCTGGAAGCGTCCCCACGCGAGGCCCTGCCCCGGCAGGGAGGACGTTTGCCGGCGGACGCCCCGCAGCCGGCGTTCAGCTCCCCCGCTGAGCGATGGGAGGGCAGCGTCCCGCAGCGCAGGGAGAGGGAGCRGCGCGCGGAGCCGCGCGAAAGCTGCCTGCCGGGCCGGGAGCTCCGTCCGCCGCCGCGGCCGCGGCCGGGAGCAGAGCGGCTGCCTCCTCGCCCAGCGGCTCTGCCTCCGGGCCTCACGCGGGCGCTGCAGCAGAGGGACCSACTTTCGCCTGCGCTGTAGGAGGAACTAATTCAAACACCACCAATGGCCCTTTCAGCATGCTTAACACTGAGAACATTTCTGACAGAAAAACGTCATTTTGCACCTTTGACCTATCAAAACATCTCTTACGGACCCAACTAGCCAAGCGCTACGGGCGGCGTCAYGCTCTGCCTCCCGCTGTCCCTCCCTCCCGCTGCCAAACGCAAGCCTGGCCCAGCCCGCGGTGGCACCGCCGGCAGGCACGCGGGAAGGACACATCGGCCCTCCAGCGCGGCTGCTCAGCGGTTCCTGCCCCTCGCGCCCCTCGCGTGGCCTCAAACCGACCATCGCGCCGCGCTGCGCCGCTCCGAAGGAAAGCACAGCAGAGCCGGCCTCGCGCTCCTCCCCGTGTTCGTCCTCCCCAAAATCATTCAGACCCGTCAGCAAATTTCAAGCAAATTTGACTGTGGGCCAGTTCCCGAGCCGCTACTTTTCCACGTGTTTTGTTGAGACTGATGAACACAGAGAGGAAGAGAGACCCGCTCCTCTTTCCCGGGGGTCCCACAGGCACCTCAGGGAACACCTCCCGGATGCCGGCACCTTTCGGTCGCTGCTCAGCGCACGGTTTGTCGCTCACCAGAGAACCTGCCTACAAGACATAGCCTCAGGAAAAAAACCTCAGATATTAATTCTGTTGTTCATAGAATTATTTTTAAAAAATATTATTACCCCCCTCCCTAAGGCTCAGAACGAAGTCTTGGCTTTTACCATCCTCGCCTATAAAAACAAAAGCCTATGATCCAAAAAAAAAAAAAAAAAAAAAAAAAAAAAAAAAAAAGGAAAAAAAGACTTCGTTTAGTGCATACAACTGACACCACTTCCACTGAAGCCCAAAAGCAAATATTTCATCCATTTCAGCAGGGCAACACGAAAACATAAAGTACAAATAAGGAGCAGCAAGCCACAGGACGAAGAAGAAAAAAGCTGGGCGGTTGGCGCTCACAGTCCAGAAACAGATCTTGGCTAACAACAGGAAAAGCCGATGACAGAACCTGGAAAATACCACGTACGTGTAGTTAACCCCATTTCTCGCGACCTACAGATTTCATGAGACAGACCAATTCGAGACCACCTTTGTCAACGCCAGGCCTCTAATCGAAYGGATGTTAAAGTGACCTTCAAGTGACAACTCGCCACAGGATAACCATGACTGATGCAGCCGGATAGTCATCTCCACCTTGTCTGCAGACGCGAGATGACATACTGTAATAYGCTCGTGTCAAAAGGAGGAAAATGCTGGATGGTCTTTTTAATGGGTTTGCCCGTAGCAAAAGGGCCTATCAGAGATCTAATTTACAGAGGGAAGCCTTGCCAGAATGAGCTTATGAGGGAGCTGTATGTGCACGTGTGCATGCACGTGTGCGTGTTTATTACAGGGCCAAATTGCCTAAAGAAAGAACATCAGATCCTGCTTAAAGAAAAAGTCACCATGTTTTTGTAAAATTAAGTAGAAGATAGACAGAGCTTCTGTTGCTACAAACACAAAAACAAACTGCAAAAATAACAGCACGCACAAARCAAACCCAGGGAAAGGGGGGGCTGCAAATCACATCTCGCTATTTTGCRGAGATAAAACAGAAAAGTGATTCCATGCCTATATTACCACATAGTGGGAATAAATGTTATTCTAGATGAAATTAGAGCTGATCTCGTGGGCAGACATCTAGGGCCACAGCGGAGAAGACTGGGAGTGAAGTGTTTCACTTGCAGAGCAGTGAAATGACGCTGCAGCAGCACAAATGCCCTCCACAATTCCTTTGCAGGGATTGCAAGGTGCCGCRAAAGGCGCCATGGGAGAACATCCCCAAGGTAACATCCATCTGCTCAAAGCTGCACTTATGGCAGCTAAAAGGGCTTTCTGGCTGCATCATCAGACATAACAAGGGCTGGTCTACAACCCCTCATGAACTAGGTAAACTTTCAATCTCTGTAAATAAGCTACATGTCAAGACTTTGCTTTTCCCAGTTCCAGAGGCAATGGTGAACTGCATGCCCCCTCTAAAACACGTCCTTGCCATGCCAGGCAGCCTGGGCTACAGGGGTGCAAGAAGGACAGAAGGTTCTTCAGTAAATCCACTCAGTAACGCTTCAGTAAAGCCTTTGTGAGATGCTCTGATGAGGTAACTACACTGGCCCTATACTTCCTGGTATTTTTCAAGCTAGTACTGAAATCTAGGCTTCATCTCAACTCCATTAGCTGCATACTAAAAAACTTCAAGAGTTGGGCACCAAACAGTGACATTCTTCCAGTATCTCAATCTTTCAGAGTGAATGAAAAATCAACATATATGAAGTGTCTTCAGAGTTGGTTTTTATTTTATTTTTACGACAACATTGAGACAAAATAATCCTAAATTTTAGGTTATAGAAATTCATACAAGCATGGATTCTCTACAGGCTTCTGCCTTAGGCTATACCTACAGGCTCAACAAATCTGTAAAAACTATGTGATCATTCTCTATATATCACTCTCTTGTTCTTATAAATGCTCACAGAATTTTTGGAATATCTTCCACATTTAATCCCCCTAAAGAGAGGCAGAAGGATGGGGAGGTGGAACAAGATAAGGGAGCAAGGCATGCTGGCATCAGGGTATACACCTGTCACTCAGCTTGTGTCTTCTTGCTAGATCCTCATACAGTGCTGGCCCATATGTGTACGACAAAATTTCTAATGTTTCGTTTTAGACAGGCACATAAAGAACWAACATTTTTCTCTCTGGAGGAACCTAAACACCTGTAGACAACAATGAAATGGATTCCTTTTACTACTGGAAAAGTTACTTGTTTCCCAGAATAGCATCAGAGCAAGGAAGAGGAGAGAGAAAGAAAGCTTCTGTGAGCACTTCTCAGTTCCCAGGAATGACAAGAAACAGTAAATCTGACTTGCTCTACTAGTTCTTTTGGAGCTAAGCAGCATGAGGAAAYATGTCAGCTTCCAAAGGATAAATGAGACTTGACCCTCAAAGGTTTAGATTTGCATCTTTGGATCTTCATTCTGTTTTACAAAATTCCAGAGGCTAGCAGAAACTTTGATGCAACTCTGAAAACTGATGGATCTTAAAGCAGATCCGGCACATAGGACTATTCTGGCTTGTCACAACGGGGACAATTCACAAGATTCATACATTTTTAACCAGAAGGAAGTATTATGATCATCTAACTGATGTCCTGCATAACCATAACTAATTGGCCTGTACTTTCATCTAAAAGTAATTTAAAGCAACTTTTTGGAGCCTATTAGTCATTTTGACCATTCCAGTGCAACAGTCTAGACTAACAAACGGAAACGTGACTAGCATTAYAGATTGTGCAGAGCGGTGAGTTTATCAGAAAGGTCAGAGAATACAATGCAGCAACACAGCAGAACAACCTTAAAAAGCTGCAGAAGTGCTTCTATCATACCAGCAACTATCCAAAAGCTAGTCAAAAGAACCAAACAAATCCCCAGCACCAGAACAACCAACCTTCTGTCTTTAAGATTTGTTATAAAGGCTCTTACTTAAGTTTGTATTAATCCTAGTCCTCTTCCCTACTGGAACATTGATGCTAATGGGGCAGCAAGGCAAGAGGCTTATGGTAGAAGCTCATCTCTCTCCCTGCAACAGCTTCCTCTGGTATCTGGACCTGAGGTATCCAGAACCCTTCAAGTCCGCTATCCTAGAAAAGGTAGAAGATAACAGACTGGTCCTGGCACATAAAAATGATTGCATTTTGGACTCATTTCAGACATATATATTCCAATCATATACACATAACTTATATACTGACCATAAGAATAGAGCTATTTCCCATTCCTTGAATCTCAATATTTATCAGTTATGTTCTTTCCCAAGGGGCCATTTAAAACAAACAGGGATAACAGGAAGGAGGTAGTGCTGAGATAGCTGCAGAAGAGGTGGAGGAAGAAGGAAACAAAGAAGTCTCGCTGGTATTCAACTGCTCAGCACCAGGCYGCCAAGAGTCAACACTTTCAAAGAGAATAATAACGAATAAATAAGTCAGGCCTCGCTAGAGGTAATATCTCACTACTACAATAGACTTCCCAAGCTTGTGTCATCCAGAGATTATCTGGACCCCAAAATAAATCCAAGCAGCTTGAAATCCTTGTACTGACAAAACTAGTAGCTATGGAGACAGTGATGCTACCAGCGCTCATCCCTCTTACTCAGGGCAGTGGTCACCGAAAATGGGCACAGCAAGCTACAGCTCTACACACACAGGCTCTCTCCTTGCTAGAAAAGGACCAGTCCAGGATKTTTCTTCCTCCAAAACCCTCAGGCCCTATTAGTTAAGTGAGAGCTCAATTTGTTGACAGTCTGTGGCACTCTTATTCCTGCTAGGTCACCTCCCAGAAGGGAGAAGAACAGATGTGCTGAACCACTGTATTACATATGCACAAGCAGAAACAGTAGCAACATGATCCAGGCTCAAGAAACAAATTGATTTAAAAACAAACAAACAAAGGAAAAAAAMCACCAGAAATAGCGTTCATCACAGTCACGGACACATTATTCCTCTACTCCATGGTATCTCTTGTCTCTCATGGAAGAGAGAGGAGGACAGTGGGGAAGATTCAGTAACATCAGAATACTTAAACAYAGGCAATTTATCACAACAAAAAAATCTACACCAGAATCACTCAGGATCTTCTTATCACAGGATCAAAGTGCAACACATTTTTCCAGGCACAAGAAGAACAAAGTGTCGGCTAGAATGATACGAATGACCAAGATGGAAGAACACAACTCATTTCAAATACAGAAATGTTTAATGGCGTTAAAGTGCTACTTTAATGGGGAGCCATATGCTAACATTTAAACACAATTCCACTGCACTGCTAAATATAGTTGTCTTATTTTTTTTTAATCTCTTTTTGCCCAACCCTATCTAAAACAATAAAATAAAATCTACAGGACTGAAATTAACAACCCATTCAGATCAGCAATAAGTTATGAATTTTATAAAGCATTTTTTCCTCTTTTTCCTTAGTAATGAGGGGTAGTTAAATTACTTAAAGATATACAAAGTTTCAAACAGTGCCATAGGTGAGGACTGTATTAAGGTTTTTAAAACTTGGTAAACAAGACAATCCTGGCCATTAAAAAGACAAAAATAAAAAAAGCAAAGCCCTCAAAGTGCAGGTTAGAACGCTCGGCTCCAAGAAAATTAGCAAACAGTCGATACAATAGCTCTTAACAGCACCTGCACAGGTAAGATGACAAGGCCTTGGGAACAGTACGTGCAGTCAAAACATTACATTAACATGAGATGTGCTGAGCTTAACTAGGTTAACTACTGGACTGGAACTTCAAGAGTCAAAGGGAATGACTCTAACAGAAAATCAAAGACCCCCCCCCCCACCAAATCTGGCCTCTTCCAGCTAGCACAGCCTTCATCTGTTGTGTGCATGGCAAAAAGCATCTTTGTGTTTCATTGGGTCAAGTGCTTCATCAAAACAGAACATCTTTTCATGGTGTTAATTCATATAAAAGACATCTAAGGTTTTGTATGGATAAACTCTAAAAAGACACATCAGACTTGGGGTGTTTTCCCTCCCAACACATTTACAAATGTTTTATCAAAAAATTTCTTCAAATAAAAAGGTCATAGTGGCTCAGTATCTGGGCTTGTCATTCTGGCAACTCTCTGACGTGCTGGTTTCTTTCTGTCCTCGGTTGTTTGTGTGACTGCATATGAGCACGTGTCTACCGGGAGATCTGCTCTTGGTGTCACAGCCCAAACTATGACACAGCCCACGATGTGCTGGTAGATTACAAGTTTGTACCCCTTGCTTTAGCCACGCATCAGAGGTACTTGCTTTTTAAATGATGTCCAACAGAAAGCTGAGCAGAATGGTGTTCTTTCCTGAACATACTTCTTTGCTGCCCCTCTCCCTCTGGGCACAGAATGAGACCATAGTTGTTATTGTTATTATTCCTAGGCTACATAAGCGCTCATAGATTTCCCAGCRAATTACAACAGCGTTGGATTGTGATAAACTGTAGGATACCGTCCTTTTAGGACCACAAAAGGTCTTCAGAAGGGCCTAAACTAGGTTGTTCAGTCTGAACGCAATATAAGAAATTGTTCAGATTCTCAGATTCTCAGATCTCATGACAGAAAGAGAGGGATGAGTCTCTAGTATCCTCTTTCAAACAAATAAAGTCAAAACAAAGTGTTTCATCACTAAGGTCTAAATCCAGGTCCCACAGAAACAAATGGATAGCTCATCACTGACTTCAAAGGGACTAGGGTTTGGTCTAACTTTTTGCCAGCAGGAATTGGGACTGGTAATATGACCAAATGAACACATATTTGGGTTTCTGTGGAGGCTTCCTTTACCCAAAAGGCTTTATTTACAGTTCTTTCTGGGACTAGCTGTCAACACGTCATTTCTGAAAGAGGACTGGCATCTGGGACCCAGCTTGATCACCCCAGTGAAATCATTCGCCCTGTACTGTCATCTCACTTGTTTCTAGGAAGCAAACGAGAGCTTGACACTGGCACTGGAGTAACCCTCGTCACTCCCAATACTCTGCAAGCTGCTGTGATCATCAATGTCACTGATGCTGGTTGTGCTGATATTGTCCACTTCTCCATGGGAGAACTCTGTGCTTTCAACGTCCACTTCAATCTCTTCTAAAAAATGAAATAAGAAAAAAACACACAAATTAGTACCACCAAACCCAACCGCTCCCTTCATGCCACTGGACTGCTGTAAATCCCCCAGTCAGGGATGAAGCAGCAAACAGGCAAGAGGGCTTTCAGCAATTTCCCTTAAAGTTGGATAAATTGTGGACATGCTTTATAAAAACACAAGATACCAGCTCAGAGATTTGCTTAGACTTCGCTACGAGTTTTGACTCCTCCACTATGCAGTCCACATYGCCAGTATGGGAGGGTCACACCATGCACTCAACTTGTCACTCTAGCTCTTTCTTAGGATCTCCATTACCCCGTGATGGAAACAAAAAGAGATACATCAAACAGAGGGCAAGAGAGGAAAGAGAGCGTAAGTTGCCACTGCAATATGCTACCTGTGTGATACCACTTACCAAAGCCGGGACCACTCATAGAGGCCTTAAAATGCATTACCATGGGGGTCTGGGACTACTTACATGAGTTGCTAAGCGGACTTAAGAGCTTAAATCTTATTTTCAAGAGAAACTTAGAAAGTAGAGATCTATTCAGTCAATATATCTTGGTTCCCACAGCATTTAGGAACTTCCCAACAAGCTTTTTTTTATTATTTTATTTTTTTAATTGCAGGCTCAGACTTAAAGTGTGGTACATCCTTGGGTCTATCAGTAAAGATCAAACCATCTATTGTGACTGATTGGGCTCTACCGTGGAGATGTTTCAAAGGAGAAAATAATCTGAATTCACTGTTAGCCATTCAGACCATCTTTACCTACTTTTAACTGAGGTGATCAATTGTCTGGGAAGCTTGGGGAAGGATGGGAAGTTTAGAAAGATTCCAGGAATTTTAAGAGTCAATTTAATTGTTTGTTTGCTTGGTTATAGCATGGTAGGCCCAATACATAAAACATATCRGACAGAATGAAGAGTTGGGTATTGCTTTGCAGTATCTGCTCCACTCTCATCAAAATCCTCTACAGAAAGTGTTTGAGATGAGGAACACACCCCAGCTATGCCCGCATTAGCGAGTAGCATGGCTCTATACACTGAAACAACTGGTGTCGGGATGCCACGGTCCCCAGTTCAGAGTGCTTTACTTTGGACTGATTCTGTCTTCGTCTTGTGGATTGAAAGTGCATCAGCACATGGAGCACATATAGTTTCAGTCAGAAAGAAYCTCCTCTAATGGCTTCACAACTCCTCCATGCTGTCAGTAAAAGCAGGAATGATCAGGAGATTCATTTCCTGATCTGTACTAAAACACTAATGCAGATATACCGTTAATTTTTGAGCTAGGAGTATCTTCTTGTTTTCTCTTTGTACTGCAGAGGGATACAGCAGACAAAAGAGCACAACATATTACCTTCTCAGACAGTGAATATCTGAATACTATCAGGTTTTTAGTTACTAGCTTGTGACCACAGACACTTATTTTTCATATCTTACATTTTGAAATTCTAGAGAGCTGTTCAGAGAATCTGCCACTTTAGATGCCAAAGAAATCAGCTTGAGTCAACAATAACACTTCTTCCAGACTTGATCAGAAATKATACAAAATGAAAGCAAAATATGCATGTGTGTGCRCGCACACATGCATGTGTGCATAAAATCAGTGACTTAAATACTAATTAAAGCCCACAGAAAAGGGGGTAGTTGAGAGACATAAAATGGATGGATCTCATGCTCCCCCTCAGAGTCCTCTAGACTCACTGCTAATTCAGTGACACCCACCTCGCTCTGAGTCTGAGCGGTCAGAGGAAATGGTAGATCCAATGCTGTCCATTCGTATTCGCTCTATCTCCTGAGGACCCTGTAGCTGTTCCAGTCTTCTCTTTAGGAATCTTTGTTCTCGTTCCAGGTTCTCAAGCTGGTGTTGGCTTCTCCTCTCAGCCTCTTCAAGTTTCTAACATGATCAAATATAATTCAAGAATTATTTTCATCCTTTACTCCTTCCCTCCTGCCTCTGCTGCCCAGCCACATGCTTTGCTTGGACCTTCCCAAGTTTCAGAAAGATTTATGCTGCAAAAGATCACTGAACCAAGCTCCCTTCCAGTGTCCAGTGACCATGCCATCTCCTCATCTTTTTGCCAGTTCACAAGTGCTGCTAAATCATACACATTGGCATAAAAAGGCTTTCAGGACATGGGTTGTTCCACATGGGTTAGCCAGTTGCATTACCAAAACTGTCCACAAAGGGGCCTCAATTCCCTTATGCAAACCAATTCAGTATTTACTATGATCCACTGTAACACAAAAACATGTCCTGCGAGCTGTGTGTTCCTCGCTGCATGGTTTAGTAGGATTTCTCAGAAACATTTTTTTTTATTATTATTAAGTGATTTATGTAACATACTACAGATTTTTTTTGATCACAGCTAGGAAATCTACCAGGCACTGTTCTTTGTGTCCTATRGCAAGCACATTACGTAAGAAGGGAATCACTTCAGGCTAACTCTGTCCCTTCAGCAGTGCTCTTTCTCCTTCACCACTCTCCCTCCCTCCCACTATCCTGAGCTGTGACAAAGGATTTCAGCCTTTTCCCAAATACAGACAATGCTGCATTTTCTTTTAATGCTTCCCTTTGCCAGAAGTGAATCAAAAAGACTGCAGGGCTAGCTGGCAGGATCACAGATGAAACCTCAAGAAGCCAGCCACTCTTGGGGTCTGGATTAATGTTTCAGCAGTGGAAACTCACTAGCACATCAGAAAAAGTTGCATTTCCCATCAAACTGCAGTCACTCAACAACAGTAGACGTTTGTCTTTAAAGAGCTGCTGCTGTCAACAACTGATCACAATACCAAACAAAAACCTTACYCTCCAAATCAATCATTTCTGTCGACAGGCTTCGTTATGGACTCTTCTAACAACGTAGCTTGTAGTAATGATAAATGATTAACAAAAGGGGCAACATTTTCTGCATTTTAAACGCAGATTTACCACTACGCAGCAAGAGTGATTGAACTGTATTTCCCAGATGGAAAGCAGTTGGAAAAAGCAGCTCTTACCTTGATATGTGCTTTGGCTTTGTTCAGCAGTCCCAGCGTTGTGTGCCTGGTGCAGTCTGGTCCTAGCGGTATCAGGACTTTTAAGCGTTCTAGACACAGGCGGAGGTGAGCTCGGCTGCAAAGTAAGAGGCAGAGGATCAGAGCTATGTTTTTGGAAAGGCAAGTTCATTTCCTTTACTGCTTCCCTCCCACCAGACACTTTTCATGCTTCCCTCCCTTTGCACACATTACAGGACTCCCCACAGGTACCAGGACAGACTGCCACCGAACTGTTTACTCTGCAAACACCAGGGCCTCACCAATACTAGCACTATTGCTAACCTCTGACAGACACTGTCTATTTCTTTGTCCTCCAAACTGATAAYGATTCACTTGGATGAACTTTGGGCAGGCCAAGGAAGAGAGGCAAATGGTACACACAGTCTTGTTGGCTTCATACCACTGTTATTTGCTGTCTGCTGTGTTGAGAACCACATATATGAAAGCACTTTGAATGACTAATACCCTGCACTCACTAGTGCATTGGTGGTTCAGGGACATTTGCTACACAGTTATCTAAGCAGTGTTTCTTTCCTAAGTTGTCTTATAACCACAGGAAAAATTTAGAAGACCAGTGAGCAAAATGATTAGCCCAAACCAGACAACTTAATGGCAATTAAAGGGCTGACCACCACTGCTGGAGAGACAGCAGCTCCTAAGCACTGGACTCTGCTCCTTCCTTGGGCCCAGGTATGAAATGTTGCAGGGGTGCAAGGTCTGTGGGAAAAAAAAAAAAAAAAAAAAAAAAAAAAAAAAAAAACCCAGGACCTTCCC
>NW_028186722.1:116329-121094 GCF_003343005.1 Rhea americana | reverse complement strand
GCCGCTGCAACCGCGCAGCCTGGCGCAGTGGCTCCAGGGGGTGCACAGAGGGACTGCGGGGTGCACGGGCTCCGGGAGCAGCCCTTGAGCCCCCCCATGCCTCTTTGGGAGAACGAAAAAGCTGAAAGCAGCAGCGGCAGTGGCGGCGGCAGCGGGGCGAGCGGGAGCCTCATGCAGTTTGGGAGCCTTTTCCCGCGCCCGGCCCGCGCCGGCGGGGGGAAAGGCGGCTCGGCCGGGCGCCCCGCGGGCTCGGCTCTCCTCGGGCGCCGGGAGCCGGCTCCTTCGCCAACCCGCCCTGCGCGGCCCTCGGGGAGGAAGAGGAGGCGAGCGGCAGAAGCGCGGCGCCCAGACCGCGCCGCGAGCTCCGCGGTGGCCACGGAGGGACAGCGCCGGGGATCCCGCCAGCGCTGGGGGGCTCRGGTCTTGTCTTTTCTCTTTTTTCCTTTTTTTTAAATTAAGCTCCAAGCTCGGGCGGGAGGAAGGCCGGGGGAGGCGCGGCGGGGGCTAGTCGAAGCCGTGCCAGTCGCTCTGCTCCGAGTCGTACTCCAGCTCGGCGCCGATGCAGCGCACGCCGTCCAGGAGCATCGGCGTGCCGTGGTGCCGGTCTGCGGGACAGGAGCGGCCCGGTGGGGACAGGGACAGCGCCCGGGCGCCCCTGCCCTGCGGTGCCCCACGCCGCGAGGGCCCAGCAGGAGAAGCTCCGAGGGGGGGGGCATCGAGCTGCAGGTGCAGCCGGGGGGACGGAGACGTCCCTAAGCCGCGGTGGGCTGCAGCTGCAAAGGGGACGCTGGGTGGTGACACCGGTCCGGCTGCAAACGGGACAYCGGATTGGGACGCCGGGCGGGGATGTGGCAGGGGACACGCGGGGACGCCCACAGCAGGGGACAGGCTGGGGCTAAAACCGACCCGCGTGGGAGAAACCGCTGCTCATCTCCCCGGCACCGGCTGCTTCGGAGGAGCCAGCTGAGGAATGAGTTGTGTGCAAGAAGCAGAGGAGGGGAACGGCCTTATTCAATGCCGTTCTAATTAACAACCTCAAATTAGGCAGTGAGAAAAGAAAAAAAAAAAAAGAAAACTAAAGGAATGCTTAAAGCTCCCGTGGGCGCAGGATCCTGCTTCCCGGCCCCGCAGCGCTGCCGGAGCCGGAGAGCAGCGCCCTGGGAGACGCCAAGAGCGAGGGGGCCACAAGCCCGGGCTCGGGAGCGGGTTCCCAGCGGAGGACGCCGGCACCGGGGAGCGACGAAGCCCGGGCGGGCGCGGAGCTCTGGCGGCTCACGCCGCGGGGACGAGGAGGGGCTGGAAACGCGGGGGTCCCCAGCCATCGCCCCGGAGGCTCCCGCCAGCATCCCGGGGCGGAGGAGCCCCGGGGCCGCTCGGGCAGAGGCGCCAGGGCTGCGGTCGCGGGGACGGCTCTGCGCGGCCCCGGGCCGCCGACGCAGAGGGACCCTCGGGTGCCTTTCCCCCGCCTCCGCCCCACACTCGGTCCCGAGGACGCCGCCGCACGGGCGAGACCGGCGGGAGCCGCGGGACCTACCCATGACGCGGGCCTGGACCACGACCTTGACGCAGGCGCCGTCCTGGGTCTCGCTGGCGAGCGTCACCTCCTCGCGGAGGACGCCCTCCTTGTGCGCCGTGTACTCGCACTTCACGCTGAGGCCTGGACGGGGCAGAGAGGGGCGCTGGGAGCCGGGCCGGGGCCGAGGGCTGCCGCCCCCCGGCGCAGAGAGGGTCCCTCCCAGCCCCCCCGTCTCGCAAACCGCGAAAAAGAGCACAGCAGAGAAAAGCAGCGGCTGCACCGCGACGAAGGCGGGAGGCGGCGGCACACGCGGCAGCGGGACGCGCGGACGGCGAGGTCGCGGAGCCCGGGGACGCGTCCCGGCTGCCCCCCACCGCCTCCCCCATTTGCAGCTTGGGGCAGAGCTGCCCAGAGCCCGGGGGCAGCACCCGAGGGTGCCGCTGCAGCCGGCGCAGGGGCTGCTCGGGCCCGGCTCTGCCGTCAGCCGGCGCCTGCATCGCACCGGGAACAGCAAAACCACCGCCGAGACCAGCGGCCCCACCACGGGAGCGGGGGCCGGCCGCACCGCGCSGCCCCGCTCCGTCTCCCGCGGCGGCCGCCCAGCCGGAGCCGGCAAAAAGACGCAGCCGTCAGAGCCGGGGGATGCAATTGCCTTCAATTCCAGAGAAAAAAGAAAAAAAAAAAAGCGCAATATAAAGGAGAGGTGGAAAAACAAATCGCTCTGGCCTCCCAGCTGAAGGCAGGTGTTAGTCAAAGCTCGGCGGCACGGGGACGGGCGCTCGCCGCGAGCAAGCGCCGCACGTGGCTCAGCCGCCGGAGCAGCGCTCGCGTACACGTGCGGGCTGGGGAAGTTTCAACAGAAGTACCCAAAAAAATAAAAAATCTGCTGAGCGTGAATTTGCAGCGTGAAGCTCAGGCTCCCCGCGCATTCACAACAGCGGTGTCAGCTCCGAGATTCACCCGCAGGGCTCGGAAACACCGACCTGGGCCAGGGGGGAACAGGAGCGACACAGAAGCAGGAGGATGAAGAGGGAACGGGTGCGGGAACGGCTCCTCGACGCCCCACGGCGGGCGACGTGCAGCCCTCCCAGCGCCTCGCGACGGCAGGAAGGGCAGGGGCTGCCCCACGGGCCGCAGGGCCCCGGGCTCGGAGGTGCTCGGGCACCAAGAGCGAGCGACGACGCACCGAGGCTTCCTTGGGCCCACGGTCGCCCCACGGCAAACTGTGCGCATGGAAACCCCGACGCACACGCAAAAAAACCAGGGCACGTGCTCCCGCTGCTCCGCTCCCGCCTGGTCCTCGCGCGCTGCCCGCTCCGATCCGCGCCGGGGAGGCGGCGCAAGGCGCTCGGTGCTGCGCACCGGACCACGCTGGGGCGACGGACGCGGCTTTTCCCCTCCAACCCTCGAGGGAAACCGGGCTCAGCCCGGGCCTGCGCCCAGAGCCGGGACGCGCTGCCCCCGCATCCATCAGAGCCGGCGCCAGGGCCGGGGTGCCTCACACAGCCCCAAGGAGAGGGGCTGGAAGCGGAGCAGGATAGATCCCAGCCGTGCAGCACCGGCGAGTCCCACGCCAGCTGGCAAAGCTCCCTGCTCCGGCAGCGAGCCGGACCCGCGCACCCGGAGCGCTTCCCCACGTGCCGCTGACTGCTGGCGAGTACGAGGGAGCTTTACACAGAATTTCTTCCCAGATTTGGGCCAGAAAGCACCCGAGCTGCAAAGGGAAGAGGGAGGCAGTGGGAAGAGCCCGATCCTGCTGCCCGGAGTGCCGTGGGGAGCGTTTATCCCCTGCGGGGGGATGAGAGCCCCCACCACCGCCCGAGGCTCCCGCGATCCCCCTCCRGGGACGCCCGAGCCCCCCGCCTGCCGCTGCCGGGCCCAGAGGCGCCGGGCGGGCTCCGACCCTCGCCCCGCCGGAGCCCGCAACGTCCCAAACGCCAGCGACGGGCACGGGAGAGCGACGCGGGCTGCCAGCCGGCGCGGCAGGCAAGGAGCACCCGGAGCGAGCCTTTGCGCGCGAGCACCGCGTTYCGGCTGCGGGGTGTCTCCCCCTCCTCCGGGACGGGCGAACTCGCCGCGAGCCTGGGCACAGAGGACGTCTCGGTTCRGGGGTCCGGCCCCGGCACGCACCCGCGGGGAAACCGGAGCCCCGGGAGGGTCGGCGGCTGCAGCCCCCCGGGGCCGGCGGACGCGGCGCGCGGACGGGGACCCCTTACCTTCGGACACGGGGGTGATGCCGATGACTTTCAGGTTGAGGTTGGGAAGGGGGACGGCACAGACGTCCTTCCCCAGCCGCTGCACCGGGGGCAGGAGAAAGGTGATTTCGTACTTGTGCAAGATCTTCAGGAACCCCACCTGCGAGGGGGCGGAGGGAGAAACGCTCAGCGGGCGACGGCCGGGCACGGCCACGCGCCCCGGGCGCCATCGGGGCAAGGCCGGCGGGGCAGCGTGGGGAAGGGCTGCTTCACTGAAAGGAAACAGAAAAACAGAATGAGAACATCTATTTTCACTGTAMAAACAAGCGACAAAAATAACAAGTTCTGGGCAAAGCGCTGTTGGTAACAATCCGTCAGCATTTTGGGAGCAGGAGAGCAATTTTCCCAGGTTAATCGGAGAAACATTCAGCTGCCGTTTCTGGTCTCCAAAAGCCCAGGCGCTTGCRGGAGCGGGTCTAGAGACGGCGTTCGTTCGGCCCCGCGACGAAGACCAGAGCCCTGCAAGGGCACGGGGCTCCCAGCACGCAGCACTCCGTGCCGGCACGCGGGGAGCGAGGGCTGAAGGTCGCCGGCACCCAGCTCGGCCCCAGAGCACCTCTATCACCTGAGCCAGGCAGAAAAAAAAAAGCATTAATCCCTCCTGTCCCCTGCCAAGGAAACAACACCGGCATTTACGCTGCGGACCGTAACACCTGCCAAGTCCCCACGTCCTCCTGCCAAAGGGCTTTGCAGCCGGTGACCCCGTCGCTCCACGTGCACAGGGCAACACAGCAAAGGGAAACAGATAGCTGCTGCACGCAGACACCAAGAGCCAACACGCTCCCTGTACTTACACATATATATGTATATRTATATTTGTGYGYGCGTGTATACAAAAAATGCAAGCCACGTGCTTTGCACACAGTGTTCCTCCCCGCGAGCAGGTCCAGGACTCCACTGCAATACAGAAGCCGACGCAAAGCGACAACAAAGCAGCCCAGCTTTGGGGATTTTTAGGTCAGTGAAAGATCTATGGAGATTGGCCCAAAAAAGT
>NW_028186722.1:114063-116019 GCF_003343005.1 Rhea americana | reverse complement strand
GCCGGTCCCGGGGACGCCGCGTTCTGCGGGCTCAGAAAATAACAAGTCAGCAATCGCGAAGCGACTCACAGCAGTTTTCAGGGCGATAATCCATCATCCGTCCCACGCAAATAACTGACTCAGAGCTCAGAAGGCAACTGCAGACCGCTCTGCTTCGCTCCGCACCGCAGGGAACCGGCGATTTGCGTGCAAAAGGCTCGTTGCGCCTTTCCCAAAGGCCGGTGCAGGAGGCGGCAGGCGGCCACGTCCCGGGGGATGCAGCAGCTCCCGCCTCCGTGCCGGAGGCTCCAGGAGGACACACAGCCCGCAGCACGGGCACGCGGACCGGCCAGTTGCGGCTCTGCTCGGGCGTCAGACCTCGCTGTCGTGGCACCAGTTTCAAGCCAAGGCCTGGCTCCCACCAAAACTCACCAGCCTCCGGTGCCAAAATCTCCCCCTCTGCATTCGGGGCTCAGCGCCAGTGTGCCCAGCGAGACACAGTGATTCCCTGCGGCCCCCAGGGAGCCCGCGGATGCTCCCATCGGCCGGCCGAGCCTCAACCGTGCCTGGCAGCCRGAGGCGCCGCCCCGGGACGGCGGCRCGCGCTCGGCTCCACCACCTCCTGCGGGACGCAGGGGGAAATCACGGCCAAACGCAAAGTGCTGTTAAATACAAATCACTGTCCCCATCACCTCCGCCAGACTCCAGGCTGGCTTGGGAGCCGCTATCAAATCCAAGCCAACATTAAAACCCTCCTGAGATCACGGGGAGGAATTTCAGCTGATTCAATGCATCTATTATTCACAGCCATCCCTGAGCGTGATTCTGGGAAGAGCTGTCACAAGCCCACGTACGTTCCCATTAATTCCAGACTCGAGGTTTCCTTGGGCACCGAGCACAGATAAGTCACGGGACTCCAGTCTGCAAACAGCCCCCGTTTGCAACGTATCTTGCAAAACCAAAGCTCTGGAGCTGGCTGCTCGCCCTCCCGTGCTGCCGCCGCTCTCCGTAGGTTGGCTGCTGTCCTGAGATGGCCCACACCGAGCCCTGGGGTGACCCGGCCCCGTGGCGGCCCTGGCTCGCCCTGCTCCAGGCCGGCACAGCGCCGCCGGGACAGGGAATGGTTTCGGTTTGGGGGTGTCCAYGCAAACAGCCCCTCTCTGCCGCCTCGGGATACCCAGCGGAGCAAAGCTCCATCCTTGTCCCGCAGACAGGGAAACCGAGGCACGGGCAGCGGAGCAGCCAGGCTCCTGAGGGATTCCCAGCTCTCCGGACGTGCTGGTTGGAGAATTGCTCCGAGTTCCTCCGCAGCCATGAGCRGTTATCCCACTGCGCAGAGACCACGGCACAGCTCCGGGCTGAGCAGAGGCAGCCGGGACAGTCTGAAAGAGCAACTTCCAAGAGGGCCAAGGCAAACTCTTCCCATGATTTCCAACACTTTAATGTGTTTAATTTAACACATTAAATGCAGCCAAGTTCCCACAGCGAAYACCCAGCTCAGGAGCAGGGACACCCGTTTCCGCCAAATCTTCCTTTACGTGTGATTTGAAAACAACCAGGAGCGGCCAACTTCGGGCCAGGGCAGGAGAGTTTTGCTCCTGGTGGCGGAAACAGATTTTTTGCTTGACAGGGAGGGGAATAAAATAGGGAAAAGCATCTCAAACAGCGCCTGGCGGGAAGAGGGACGTTGGGCTGCGGCAGGGAGACAACAAGGCGCGACGGCACGGCCGATTCCAGCGCCCCGTCCGCCGGCTCCGCGGCGGCCCCGCTCTCACCTTCACGAGGAAGTTGCCGTCCTTCTCCTGGGTGACCATGACCGCCGAGTCGTGGAGCTTCTCGTCGAAGCGCACGTGGCCGGCGGCCCCCTCGGCGGGCTGGCTGGGGGCGAAGCGCACGCCGCCCGCCTTCGCCTTGGCGCCTGCGTGGGGACGAGAGGGGACAGAGGCCGCCGTCACTGCGCCGCCCGCGGGGGCCCGC
>NW_028186722.1:111077-113908 GCF_003343005.1 Rhea americana | reverse complement strand
GAGCGGGCCCGCGCGCCCCGGCCGACCGAACTTGCAACAAAACCTCGGCGGGTTTCCAAAGAGAAACAATTTCTCCTCCTTCCTTTCCTGACATTTCCCAAGGAACTCTCACCTCCAGCTTATCTGCGCGCCAGCTGCAAGCGTCCCCTCCTTCAGCCGCCCCGGGCGCGATCCCCGGGCAGGGTTCGCTTTGCGCCGGCGCCCGGGGGTCCCCGGCCGTGCTGCGCCCGACGCCGAACTCGGAGCAGGCGCCAGGCAAAAGCCATGGGTGCCCTGGGCTCCGAGGGGGGCCCGGCCCAGGGCAGCGCAGGGAACGGCGCCAGCCTAAGGGATCCCCCGGCCGCATTTCCGCGCTTGCCGAGCTCAAACGCTTTGGAGGCCGGAGCCAGCGGAGGGCGTCCGCGTGCTCTGCTCCGCGTGAAGCCCCCGGCCGCTGGAAGGGGGGACGCAGCACGTCCGTCTGCTTTCAAAGGCACGAACGGATCAAAAAGGGGCCTGACGGACGGGCAGACGGGTGGCAGCTCTCTGGGCCCCTATTTCTGCGTCTCCTTCTCGCCACTGCTGGAGAAGAGGATGCCAGGGCGGGAGAGCGGCGGCTGAGACGCTCCGGGGGCCCCGGCAGGCGCGGCGTTGGGAGCCGGYCCCCCGGGGCCGAGCGGCAGGCGCCTCCCGCCCGCCCGCCCGGGGCAAACCCGCTCGCCAGCCACGCCGAGCGCATCCATCTGGCAGCGTGCGCGGAGCAGATTGCTGCGTCCTTAAAGAAAAGGCTCTTTGTGCCTCAGCAGGCTTCTCTGAATTACTGAAATGCAACAGGATTAATAACTCGGCATTGTTCAGCCTGAGCAGCTTGGCAAAACCCGCTGCGCTGCACGGAGGAATAAAAAACACAAAAAATAATAAACAAATAAAAGGATCAAACGCTTGCAGGGCAACATGACCATGTGCCGTTCAGGAGCCGCCTCGCCGAGTGCTCGGAAATAGGAAGGGAATGGTGCCAGCCCCAGCTGGGGATGGGCAGGATGCATTGCTGGGAGCGGGATACTGCTCTCTAGACATTGGGTTGCGAGATGGGTCGAGCCAGAGAGACCCGGACTGATCCCRTGCGAATCCCAAATGCCAGCGGGGAAATGCAAAAGTTGCAGCCCGAGGGTTTGTGCTGYGCAGCCCCTTGGCTGCCGCCGGCTCCGGCGTCGGAGGAGCCGAGCCCTCARGTCCACCAGGAGCCCGGCAAGGAAAACCCCACAAGTGGTGTTTGCCGCTGGAGGCAGCGCAGCCGATGCCCGGCCTGGAGCCAGGAGAGCCAAACCGCAGGGTCCGCGCTGGCCGAGCCGTCACCAACCACGCAGCTCTTGCTGCTCCCCAAAGACGGACGGACAGAGGGTGTAACCAAGCTTCCTCCCTCCGTCCATCCGCCCCAGCGCTGCACCCCCGCCCGGAGCCGATCCCCCCCCGAAAGCCTGCCGGGATGAGAGGCGATAGTGAGGAAGCAAACGCCGCCCGGGGCGGCTGTCCTTCCTCGCCGCCCGGGGACGGCTCCGAGCCCTGCCCGCGCCCGCCGACCTCGGGAGCGCGTTTCGCTGCCGGCCGCCTCCGGCCTCGCTCCGGTAGGGACGTTCCCCATCCACCGCAACCGCTCGGCAGAGCCCGGATAACCGGCCCGGGCACCTCCGGCGGCCCCGGCTGGGGCGAGCACGCACCCGCCGCGCGCGGTGCCAGCAGGGCGGGTGCCCGGCCGTGCAAGAACAAGCCCGGTGAGTCAGCCGGCAAAGAAATCAGATTCGGGATGAAATTCAATTGCGCATCTTCCACGCATCCAAGCGGCAAGGGAGAGGTGAATGGCAGGGAGAGTCGTTAACGCCGGTGGCTGCGGGGAGCAGCCCGGGGCCCGCAGCAGCGCATCTCACCTTCGGCGCTGCAGGAGGGTCCTCGAGACCCAGGAGACCCGGCGCAGCCAGCGCTCCACACAGCCAGGTCTGGATCCCACGCTCTGCCCTGCTCCGTAACGCCCGTGCCGCGGGCTCCCGGAGCGGGAGGGGAGCCGCTCCGTGGCACGCAGGGTGCCCCGCGGCAGCACGGGGCGAGAGGGACAGCAAAGGGCTCTACACCCAGCCAACCTAGCGATGAAGCACCCTGCAAGGCCACGCACGTGGCCCCGGGCTCCGGCCCCCGGCCCCACGGCAAGGACGGAGCAGGCTCGAAACACCCCCCGGGAGCCCTGCACAGCAGCTCTCCTCGGGAAAGGGAGCTTGGTCGGAAGCTGGGAAGGGGCCAGACGCCACAGGCACATGTCCAGGAACGATCCCAAACTGTGAACAAAATGTCACCTTCGCGGCCACCAGCCCCGGCGCTCGCGGGGCCAGAGAGCTGCAGGGCCCCCGGCGCGCTCCCCCACGGTGCCCTCAGACAGGACGAGCCCCGCGGCGCGGGAAACGAGGCGGCCCAGGGCGCCCGCTCTGTCCTTGGGATACCTACCAAGGGCCCGGAGCCAGCCCCGGTGCCGGGGAAGCCTCAGCCGACCGCTGCAAACAGGGCGGCGAGCGGGGCCAGCCGGGGGACCCGGCCCCGGCAAGGACGGCTCGCTCGGGGCGCTCGCCCGCAGCCGGCTCGCCTGGCTACCAGCCAGCGGCAACAGCCCAGCCAGCCACCTGGACAAATCTTTAACGCGGGAGGAAAAAGGCTCCGGGGCTCAGAAGGCCCCTGGGGACGACAGGGGAGCCACAGCGGAGCCATCCCACGACCCCGCTCGTTCACCGCGGGGAAGGAGRGGCGGACGGGGGAGAAAGCGAGGCGCCGGCGGCGGCGTGGAGGAGACGGGGCTGGCGCCCAGCAGG
>NW_028186722.1:107994-110501 GCF_003343005.1 Rhea americana | reverse complement strand
GTCCCCGTCCACGCCGGAGCTGCGGAGGGAGGGACGCGGTTAGACTTTGGGCAGCTCGTCAGGGAAAGTCAGGCTGCGGCTGGGGAGGGCTGCTGCTGCCTCCAGCCGGCTCCGGGAATCCGCCTCCTCCGGGTCCTAGGGCCCGGCCGGGCGGCGCGGATACGGCACGGCACGGCGCGGATACGGCACGGCACGGCACGGCACGGCGGGGCCACGGCGCGGATACGGGAGCTCGTGCTGCCCCGGGGGCGCGGGAGCTGCACTGCGGCTGAAGAAAGCCCCTTTCCGAGCTTTAACCCCAGCTTACCGCTGCCGCCACGAGCCCAGGTAGGGCAGGAGCAACCCGCGGGACAGGCGGTTCCTCTTCCCGCCGGGCCACAAGCTCGCGGCGTGACTCGGGTCACCTCCGGCCGAGGCACCCGCAGCGCGGCCGCGTGGCTGCTCAGCGCCGCCGGGCACACAGCGCTCCGTGCCTCAGTTTCCCCATGCTCACGCTGCAGGCTGCAACAGCCGCAGCCTCGGGAGAAACAAATCCCCCTCTAGCCCAGCATTTACCTAACACCTGTCTTTTCACCCCAAAACACTGCCACCACCACTTGCCCGGTCTTTTCCTAACCCTTCCTGGTCGGAAGSGCACGCGTGCACCAGCGAGCATCACCGCGTGGGAGTCTGGGGACGGCTGGCACGGCTCTTGGCGAACTTGCCCCAGCCTTAATTGCGCAGGCCTCGTCACAGCCTGGCGACAGACGCCCGCACAGGCCACGTCGGGGCCAGCCCTCCTCGCAGGGGCACCTCGGCGCGAGTCCCCTCCCAGCGCCCCGCYGTCCCCAGAGCCCCAGGCTGCAGCGCAAGCCCGAGGCGAGAGCGGCTGAGGCTGGGGATTGCTTTAAGCCAGCTTTGACTGTATTTGGGGGGGGGGGCCTGCACGCCTCCGTCTGCAGCCGGACGAGGGCCCGCCGCARCCCTCCGCCCCAAAACCATCCCAGCGGCAGCCCGGGGCACGGCAGCATCGTCCCCCGGCACCTCGCAGGCTCGAAGCCACCCTGGAGGCGGCGCAGCCGGCAGTGATCTGCCCGGGACGGAAACCTGGCACCCGAGATATCCTCCATCCTTATYGCGTTTATGATCTGCCGGCTGCCAGAAGCAGCGCGGCGTTTACTCAAAGCCTATCCATTTTGCTAAGCGTTTCTTAAATTCCACAGAGTGTTTTTTAAGAGACTTCTTTAGCAAGGCGTCCAGCTAACATATAAAAAGCGAAGGGCAGAGCAAGCCGGTCCCAGCGGCCCCGCTGCTGCTGCTGCTGCTGTATAAAAAGCGAAGGGCAGAGCAAGCCGGTCCCAGCGGCCCCGCTGCTGCTGCTCTTGGAGGACGTCGGTGCCAGGAGCGGGCTCCAGCGCCCGGTTTCAGCCCGGGCACAAGGCACGGAGAGGCGCCGGGGCAGAGCTRAGCCGGCCCCCCAGGCGCGGGGGGTTTGGCCGGGGTTTAGGGGATTTGCAGGACGGAGCCAGATCACAGCAAGAAGGAAGGAAACGGGTGGCGAGGAGGAGTCACRCGGGAGGAAGGTGCCACGGAGCAGGAAACGGTCACCAAGCAGCTCCGGACCGAGCCAAAACCCACCAGCGGTGCAAACGGGGCGCAGTCCCGATCCCCCCCCACCCCGTCGCTGCTCCGGCTCGCGGGGAGCCACCCCCGGACCCACAGCCGGGTCCGGCAGTCCTGGCCGCCCCCAACCAAGCGCCACTGCCGCCTAACCAGCTTAAGCCCATCCGTAAACCCGTGGGGTGGGATTTTGGCTCCCGGGAAGCCCGCGCTCCCGAAAACGGGCGGTGGCGGGGGYCCTCCCCCCACGCGGCCCCACGGGTGCTTCGCCAGCGGCACGGCCGGGCCCAAGGCAGACGAGCCCAAGCGCTAAGTGCATCTCCTCCGCTCCGGTTTAATGGCTCGCTCCTAATGGACCGGGCTCCGTAAATAACTGTAATTGCCCGTGATTAATCGCCGAGCGCAGAGACGAGCGGCCAAGACGCGGCGCAAACCCGCTCGTGTCGGCGAACGTCCCCCCGGGGCTCCCGCGAGCCGCAGCACGGCGACCCCCGTCCCGTCGGGGCGGCCGGCAACAACCGTCCCGGCGCCAGCAGCCGAAGCTCAGGCCGGGTCCTGCCCGCTGCGCCGAGCCGGGCGGCGGCAGCGGCGGAGCCCCCGTCCCCTCCGCTCGCCCGCGGGACGGCCAGGGGCGCCAGCGGGAGCCCCGGGAAGCGCCTCTCCTCGGCGGGCGTCTGCTCGGGCTGCGCTGGTACACCAAGGCAAACCAACTTCCTCGGGGGGAGGGGGCGGAAAAAAAGAAATAAAAGCACCGGACGCGCGGCAGAGGCGGGGGGCCCGTGCCGGGACCCGGCTGCGGCTCAGCGCCGGGCGCATTACGGCGCTGGCGCGGCTATCCCGGCACCTCGGCCCCGGCCGGGCGTCCGCCCCGCGCCCTCCTCTTCCTCGCCGCGGGCACCAGCGTCTCC
>NW_028186722.1:98827-106440 GCF_003343005.1 Rhea americana | reverse complement strand
TTAAGAGCGCGCTCCCCTCTGCTCATTGGTCCGCCTCCGCCGGGGACACGCCTCCCCCACGGCTCCCATTGGCTCCTGCTCCTGAGGGCGTGGCGAGGTCGGCGCCGCGGGCGGGGTCTTCTCCGCGGGGCGGGCCCCGGCGAGGGGCGGGGTTCCCGCTGGCGGGGGGGCGTGGCCAAGGCGCGAGCGCAGCCAATGGGGAGCGGGCGCGAGGGAACGTCTCGCTTTGGGGCGGCCACGTGGGCGGTGCCTGGCGGGGGCGCGCGCGCGGCCCCACGGGGGCTGCGAGGGCACGGAGGCGGCGTGCCACGGGGCAGGAGCGGCTGCGCCCCGCGGCAGGCGGGGGGAGGCGGGGGAGCTGCCGCCTGCCGCTCGCTGCCGTCCTCGGACTCACGTCGGAGGCTTCACGTTGGCGTCAGCCAAGCGAGAGGAAGCCCCAGGTCTTGTGGTGCAGCGAGCGGATCCGAGGGTCCTTGCTGGTCGTGGCCGCCGGCGCCACGTTTTGCAGCGTTTGGCTGCCCGTGGTGCGCCCCGTGCACGGCTTCACCCCTCCGAGCACCGACGCTGCTCTGACCCGTCCAACGGGCGCCGCAGGGGAAGGGCGAGCCGAGCGTGCCACGGACGGCGGCCGGAGGACACCTGTCCCGTCCCGTCCCGTCCCGTCCCTGGCGAGGCGGCTGCCATGGGAACTTGTTGTTTCCCGTTGATTTTTCGCCACTCGGTACGTCTCAATCTCCCGGCCGCACCAGGCTGCAGTGGGCTTTTGTGCCGTGGAAAATCCCCATGAAAACACCTTCTTTGCGGTCAGAGCCTCCTCCTGAGTCTGGCGGCTTTATCTCAAAAGCAGAGAAAGGGAAAAAAAAAAAAAAAGGATGGCTGGAAAATCTCATGTGACACACACTCCTCTTTTCAGGCTTTGTTATTAAAAAATAAAAAGTGAAAACCATGGTCAAAATGGAGGTTAGGCAGGAAAATCCCCAGGGGAAATCAAAATACCCTTAACATGGGCAGTGCATCCCTTATTCCAGGGGCTCATCAGAGCGATGCTCCCGCTGCTGGCATCTGTCCCAGGGGGGCTGAGCCTCCCAGGAACCGAGACCATCATGGGACAGGGGCTCCCACCGCACCGGCATCCGTGAAGCCTTCAGTCGGCTCACTTTCCTTCGGAGCAGAGAGCCCCAGCACATCCCAGTGCTCAGGGCAGCCCGCTCCACGTCCCGGCTCTCCTGCAGCCGAGCTGGGATGCTCTGGAGGAAAACACACCCCTGCGCAGCGGCTAACGCTTGCCCTTCGCTTAAATTGAACTGGATTAGTCCCGCTGCCCTGCCCTTGGCAAGGTGCTGGTTCCTGCACTGATCCAGCAGGATTTGCCTCCCGGCTGCACGCGGAGGCTGCGCGCTCGCAGGCTCTCCCGGTCCTCGTCCAGGCGCACCAGCCTGCACACCTCGGTGCAGGCGGGATGGAGATGCTCACGGAGCATTGGGGAAGGGCCACTTTCCACCGAGGCGACCCAGACGCGTCTCCAGGGAGGGACGGAGCAGACCGGCAGGGATGGGAACGGCAGCCGGGACACATCTCCATGGGAAAACGCTGCCAGTTCCCTTCCGAAGAGCACGTCCGCCCGGCTGGGAGACAGCAGGGAAAAGCGGCGGCCTGCCTGCGCGGAGAGGAGCCGTGTCCCGTGGGGGAGCGGGGTCAGGGCTCGCTCAGCCCGGAGCGGGCGTGCGACGCGGCAAACAGGCAGGGCTGCGTCCCTGGACGGCCCCACGGCACCGGCCCGGTTCAGCTCCCGGAGCGAGGCCGGGAGGTCGTTCCCGCCGCGGCCTCGCGGGGGTCAGCGTGTCCTGCGAAACGGTCCGGCCGCAGGGCGACGGGAGCTGCAGCGCATGACGCAAAGGCGGCCCGAGGCAGCTCACAGCGCGGCGCAGCCCCTGCAGCACTGCTGTCCAGCCCACGGCCTCTCGTTGAGGGCGGCAGACGGCTCACGCGAGTTCAACGCACAAATCCCCGAGCATCTCCAACCACCGAGAGCCGCCTGGGCTGCAAACGGGGTCCCATAGCTGCTCCCAGACGCCCGCAGGGAGCCCGCCAGGCCGTGCCCTGGTGCAGAGGGGCGTTTGCAGCCACCCGGCAGAGTTCAACGGATACAGGAATGCTGCTGCGGAAATGCTCCGAATTATTGGGAGCCAGGGAGAGGTCTACTGGAGGCTGGGATCTCCCCTGCTTGCTTGGCTCTAGCAGCCCCGAGACAGAGCCGGCGTCACGCACAGGAATTAGCTTTGCAGAGCAACGCTGACCCCTCTGTACCTGCGCGCGGTCTAGCTGCTCGCGGGAGGGAGCTGCACACGCCCCGCTCGGACCTCAGGAATCTCCACTGTGTTTGGCAGAGCTGCCAGCTCTGTCTTTACCGCCTCCTCACCCCGGTGAGTCCACGCCTGTCCGGTCCCCCGGCCAGCGCCACAGGTACGTGTACGTGCCGGAGAGGCGGGACACAGCTCCGGGGCTCCTGTGCAGTGATCACGCAAGCAGCTTTGTTTGCTGCAGCACAGATTTTCTCTGAGATTACAAGCGCAATCAAGAGCTTTGGGTAACGGATTAAATCTCAGCACTTCATAACATCGCCTCCGCCAGCTCACGCCTCCCAGGCCTGGGCAGCCAGGAGATGTCCCCACGCTGCAAACCGCCGTCAGACACCAAGTCAGTTGCAACCTGCTCCCCAGGCCGCGGTAGGTGGGACCTCCTGCAGCGGCGTCTCAGCCGCTGATGCTCTCCTTAGAGGAAGGCTTCTGAACAACGACCTGGCTTTTTCATTGCAAACAGGCAAGGCAAAGAAAGGAAGAACTAAGCCAAGAGCCCCGCAGGAACCTGAGATGCCCTGAGTTGCCTCCTCACTCTGGGATCTCTGCTCTGCTGCTGCCTTTCCTGCAGCCTGAGCACCCTTGCTGCTGGCAGCCCGGCCTTCCAGCTCAGGAGGAGCTACGATGGGGGGAGAGGTGGGACGGGGGCACAGGAAAGCCCTGTCACAAGTGCCCACTGGAGAGGTCCTGAGCGAGTAGGCAGAGGAACTGCAGGGAAGGCAAGGCACTGCTCATTTCTGCTTGTGCTCGGCCTCCTGCAGGCGCTGGCTGAGGTCATCTATCCGGATGTTCTTGAGATGCACCAGCTGCTCCAGCCTTCGCACCTTCATCTGCAGGATCTGAGCAGAGAGATCGCACGTGCCTCCCCTCAGCTTGCTTTGGAAGACAGACCTATGAGCCTAAACTCACCCCCTGCACCTCTGAGCTCTGGGGAAACCACAGCCAGCTCCTGGGCCAGCCACAGCAGCGGCATCCTTGCCCTGGACAGCCCACAAAGGGCCCAGAGCCCGAGAACAGCCACTCACTCTCAGCAGTCCCACCTCTTGCTCTTCCTGAGCACTTGTGGACATGCTAAACCCCAGCCACAGCCAGAAGTGATGATGGGCAGCATGGCAGAGGGCTAGGGCATGTAGAGCCGTGCTGAGGTGGCTGTTGGGCACGTAGGAGACCTCACTGAGTAGCATCGTCTATCTTTTACTCTAGGGAAAACAGGCGTGGCAAGCTTTAGTGACAGATTTGGGATTGGGGCCTCAATTCCTGCTCCCACAATGTGCATCAAGTAAACACCCTCCCTAAAAGATCTCCCCATCCAAGGTAGCCCAGAGGATTCTTTGCTCTTTACCAAAACATCATGCCTCAAGAGACAATTTCCAGCAGAAAAGCCCTGTTTCCAGGCCATTCCCAAGACTGTGGCTTTTGCTACACTTCCCATTTCTCTTTTGCCAAGAGGGGTTTGCGCCCCCAGAGGCTCCCCTCTCTGTGGAAATGCCCATCAGCTCGTGGCAGTTCAGGGCAGCAAACTGCAGCCTGACTGGCAGTCCAGGCGGCAGAGCCAGTGAGCCAGCTTGCTGATAGTGAGACGCTGTTCCAAAAATCCCCCACTGCCAGGCTATTAAAAAAAGACTGCAGCCCAGTGACAGCCTAGAGGCCACAGAGAGTGGCCTGCACAGTGTCTAAGCAGCTGTGTTACAGGCCTGTTTTTCATCACCTTTATATATTCTTGGCTGGAAGACTTATGAGAAAGGATGAAAATCTGAAGTATTTGGGAACCACTGATTCATGTGACTGATGTAGGTGTCTGTCACAGAGATCCACGGCATGGCCAGGGGGAAGGACTGAGAGACAAAGCTGTTCACCCAGAGGCAGAGATCTGCAGGGCAGAGGGTTTACGAGGGCTTTTGCCCTGTAAATGTCATCAAAACACCCTCTGTTACAGAAGGAGACCATGGCTGCACGGATCAAACCAGGCATCCAGGTCACGCTGGGCTATCACTGAATTTCTAGCCTAGTTTGATCAGATTTTTTTTCATTAAGCACAGCACTGTAGCCAGTAGCAGCCCAGCACTGCCCTGGAGCAGCCCGGGAGGGCACTTGAACAAGATATCAGCCACGTGCACAATGGCACTGCCACCTCCAGGCTGGCACACGCCCAAGGGTGCCACGAGAACAGCGCCCAGAGTGGTCCAGGAGGCGGATGGCACTGAGCAACCTCCTGTTCAAGCTACGTTATACACCATACACTGCGGGACACTGTTGGACTAGATCTCCAGAGGTCCCTTCCAACCTCAACCGCTCTGTGATTTTGTGACTGGCAGAAAGGCAAAAGGGCACCCGGGAGTCTGTCCCTGTCTTGGTGCTGCCATCACCCCAGGGGTAGGACGAGGACAGTGCTTTGCTGCAGAGGCACAGTGGCAGGGGCCACGGTGTGTGGTGGCCTCACCTGGATGGTCTCCTGTGCCAGGAGCAGGGCCTGCTCCCTCTCTGCCAGCTGCAGGCGGAAGGCAGCGTCCCCCGAGGATGCCTGGGCATAGCTGTGGTGGCTCTTGTTCAGTCTGGGATAAGAAGGGAAATGCTGGGACAATAAAAGACCCCTGTGCAGCATTGCTCTCGGCCTACAGAGCTGCAACCAGGAGGCAAACGCCTCCCAAACCGCACAGGTCGTTCGAGCTCATGGGCAAGCTTAACCTCTCCGTGTCCAGACTCACACACCGCTGTCCCTGCAGCATAGAGCTCCCTCCAACACGAGGTCCGTCTCCCCCTGGGAACTCCCAGCCCCTCCATCCCAGAAAGTCCCTGGGAAGGGCATGTCACCACCATGAGCCTGCGGTGCCCTGCTGCACAGCACAGCCTGCAGCCCTTACCTGCCAGCCCCCGGAGACTCCTGGGGACAGCCCCCTCCCATGTGGCTCTTCACCTTTGAGGAGTAGCCTGTATAACACAGCAGTGAGCACAGGACCTGCCCAGACAGCCCTGGACCCCAGCCCTTGCGACAACCCCTTCTGGCAGAGTCTCACCAGGGCCAGGTTGGGCCAGGTTCGTTATTTGGGTACCTCAGCATGAGGCAGGGCCAGACGAGACCCTTCCCCAGGGCCTAGAGGCCAGAAAGGTTATGGCTTGGGTTACAGACCCAAGGGACCTGTAACATAGCCAAGCTGGGACCCTCGTGCCCAGTGTGCTGTGCACCAACCCCACCTGTCTCTAGGTAACTGATCCGTTCCAGCGCTGCCTGTGCGCCCAGCTCCTGCATGGAGAGGTGGGAAAACAGCCAGTGTTACTGTCCGAAGGCAGGGCTGGGGTGGGTCTGTCTGAATTCCTGCCTCTGTCATAGCCACCGCTTCCCACAGCAAAGTCCACCTCTCAGATCTGAGTACCAGAGTAACTGGCAGAGGCATTACCCGGCCTGCCCCCAAAGCTGCGGTTTTGTTATCTTTCTCTTTCAGATTGCAAAGACCAGAACAGTTGCGGGCTGCTCAAGGTTTGCCTGGGGGAGGAAAGGAGCCAGCTGCTGCTGCCAGCCCTCCCCTGGAGCTGTTGGCTCAGCATGCCCTGCCAAGCCTCACTCAATCCCAGACTATCTCCCTGCTCCTGTTCAGTGGTGTCACAAATGGAGAGCGCAGCCCGGACACTCAGGTGACTACCAGTGGGGCAGGAAGGCGTCCCACCGTGATGGAGACAGCATCCCTCTCTCCTCCCTGGCTCACAGCAGCTCCTCCAGGCTGCCTTATTCAAGGCTCCTTGTTCCCACTGCGAAGCGAGACCGGCTGCGGCGCTTCCCCGAACGGCACACGGCTGCCATCCGCGGCCGGCGAGCGAGAGCGGCCGGCCCTGACACGTGCACTGCTCCTGCTGGGGACGCTGGGGCAGCCCGGCTCTGCCCCGCTCTGCCACCTGCCCTGCCTCGGAGCACCCCCGCGGGATGGCTGCCCCACACAGAGGGGCCGGCCACGGCGGAGGCCATTGGCGTGGGATTTTCTGATGTGCCTTTATGGACACCTTCCTGCTTGGTGCTAGCGTGGCTGCTGGCCGGACCTCCTCTCGCCGGGTGGGCTGGTTACCAGCATAGCGGCAGACAGGCGTCCCTGGCTCAGCTCCCAGCCAAACATCTCCACGCTCCTTACACTCCCGCAAGGAGCCGGGAGATCACAGCAGGGTCCCCATGGAGGGGAGATGGAGGTGCACAGAGGGAAAGCAGTCCCCACAAGCAAATAGGCCTCATCTGCCCCAGTGCCTGGAGCACAGCTCAGGACTCCTGGCTCTGCTGTGATCACACCAGCCTTTCATTCCTTCCATGTTTGCAAATCTGCTCAGTGCCCTAGGGGAGCTACATGTCATCATCTCCCTCAGGCCTGCAGCGCTCAGCACCGACACGCAGGGTATGGTGCACTCGGTGCCTCCCTTCCCACAGCCCCCTCTGACCTGGTCCGGGCTGGATGCAGCTTTGCTCTGCTTCTGCTTCTCCTCTATCTTCTGCCGCAGCAGGATCAGCACCTGCTCCACCAGGCCAGGCCTGCACTGGACGATCTTCCGGATCATGTCATCCGGGATGCAGAAGTTCAGCTTACTCAGCACCTTCCTGCAAAGCAGCCGAGCCATCGCCCCAGGCGGACACCCAGCCAGGGCACCCCCAGGCCACCTCTGCCCGCACTGCGGTCACATGTGACCCCACCAGCCCGGCCCTTGGCTGAGGCACACGGACATCGCTCTGGAGGGCGGCTGAGCCCTGACCTGGCAGGCGGGGGGGACGGCGTCCGTGGGGAAGGGGTCCAGGCAGGGGGGTTGTTGGCCTGGAAGGGCCCTCGCTGATGCTTCTGGGCGGCTTGCCCCACCACAGCCCCCTCCCCATCACCCGGTACCTGTTGAGGTGGCTCCAGTTGGAGAGCTTCTGCTGCGTCGAACTGGCGGGCACGTAGCTGTGCATCTCCACCAGCTTGGGGAAATAAAACTTCACCACCTCGGCGGCCAGCACTGCGGGGCGCAGGAGCAGGGTTGGGGCGGGGAGGCCGGGGGGGCGGCGCGGCGCGGCGCGGGGCCGCGGCCCACCTGCGTCGCTGAAGTCGCGGGCCATGTTCCTCTTGGGCCGGGACAGGGGGATGGCGTCCACCCAGCGGTACAGCGCCCGCAGGCTCTCCTCGCCCGCCGCCGCCGCCGGCCCGGCCATGGGTTTCCGCCGGCGGGCCAAGAGCCACCCGCTCTTCAGCCAGGAGTTCCTCATCCACAACCACGCCGACATCGGCTTCTGCCTGGTGCTCAGCGTCC
>NW_028186722.1:95215-98390 GCF_003343005.1 Rhea americana | reverse complement strand
AAGGCCCTGGGGGGCAGCAAAGGGGGGCTGAGTTGTGGGGCCCCCAGCAATGGGGGGGGCTTTGGGGGGCCGTGGCCCGCGGACAGCCCGAGGCGAGGGGAGATGCAAGAAAAGCCCCCAGAAAATGGGCTCTTGTTGTGTTTTCGGAAGGCTGCGCCCTTCTCCAGCACCGCGGGAATTCAGGGCCGGGCCGGGCCCGGATGTTGCAGCCGGGGCCTGGGGCCTCCAGGCGTTTTGGTGCCTGATTCCTGCCGATGTTTGGGTTCCCAAGTCCAGTTAAACCAACAGGAGCCATAAGCACATGTATTGCAGCCACAGCGCACAGCCCAAGGACCTGCAGTCTTGGCCTCAAGAAAGCGTCTGCAGGAGGGAAGAAGAACAGGCCTATCCCCAGGTCACCTCCCCCAAAACCTCTGCCTTCCCGATCCTTAGGGAAGAGGATCCTTGATTTACTGCCTCTTGATGGACCAAAAAACGTGGGATGTGAGCAGCTGGCTTCAACTCCTAAGTTATCAGCTTTGCACTTGGTGACCCTGAGGGTGTAAGCCAGGCTCTACCATAGCCATCCTGAGGGGCAGCCCGCTGGGGTGGACACCTTTGGTGTGATGGACACCTTCCCTGGGATGGACACCTTCCCTAGGGTGGCACCTTTGGTGTGGTGGACACCTTCCCTGGGATGGACACCTTCCCTAGGGTGGCACCTTTGGTGTGGTGGACGCCTTGCTGCAATGGCTACCTTAGTAGGGGTGGCCACTTTGGCTGAGATGGACACCTTAGCTAGGGTAGACACCTTAGCTGCAATGGCTGTCTTAGCAGGGATGGCCACCTTTGCTGGGATGGATACTTCTGGTATGGATACTTTAGCTGAGGTGGACACTTTATGGGGGTGGGCATCTTAGCGTGGGTGGCCACCTTTGCTAGGATGGACACCTTAGCTGGGGTAGACACTTTATGCAGTCAGACATCTTAGTTGAGGCAGACACCTTGGCTGGGCTGGACACCTTAGCTGACATGGACACCTTCCCTGGGTTGGCCTCCTTCCCTCCAGCAGCAGCAGAGCAGCCATCTCTTCCCAGCTCAGGGGTGCTGGTAACACGGGCAGCGTTCGTAGGTTGAACCACAAGAGCTCTGGGAAGCCAGAAAGCTGGGGAACAGCTGCAGCCACGTGCCCAGGCCCTTCCCGAGGCCGTGCGGAGCGCGGGAGGCCCGGCTGGGCGGGATGTGGGTCTTGGCTTGCGCAGTGACGCCCAACAGCAAGGTTAGCGAGGTCCCCACCCCGCAAGACCGAGACGGGAAGTGCGCTGACAACTCAGTGGAGAGCCGAGACAGCCGAGGTTTCCTCCCCAGCCCTGCCCAGGAGAGCAGCAGCCCGAAGGGTTTGCAGCTTGCTGGGGCCCCGTGAAGGACCATGACAGCCTTTGAGCCTCGCTCGGAGCCAAAATAATCCCAGAAGGTGCACGAGGACGCGCCAGGCTCCCTGGTTGTTTTAGGCAGTAGGTATTATTGCTCTGCCTGGGAAAATCTCTTTAATGCAATTTATCCCACACTGGTGCGAACGTCCTGCCTTGCAGCCCCCTCCCGCGCTCCCCCCGCCGGGCAGCCCCCATGGCTGGCAGGAACACGGCGAATCCCTTCCCGGATCCCCCCAGGCCAGGCACATCCGTGTGAGCCCCCGAGCCGCACACCGGGTGAGAGAGACGCCCCGGCGGGGCGCGAGCCGGAGGGGCCGAGCCGAGCTGGAGCCTGCAGATGGCACTGCCGGATCTGGGCTCGTCCCGCCGCCGGCAAAGCTTCCCAGGAGCCAGGGAGGCACCAATCCCCCGGGGAAACAGCTCCGCGGGGCTGCTGCCGGCCGGCACAGCTCGCCAAGGGACGGGGACGTCGGTAGGCAGAGACGACGCGGAGGTGCAAGGCCCTGCTTGCAGCGATACCGGCGGCAAGCGGGACGCTGGGAAGGTCGATAAGGTCCGTCCGCGGCGCAGCCCCGCGGCAGCGAGGTGGGACGGGGACAGCGGCAGGGGAGGCTCCTGCCCGGCGGGGCAGTTTATCTCCTGCTGCTGCCTGCCCGACGCCAGCCCCCGCGGGCTGCGGGCAGGAGGGGACCGCTCGGACCCCGTCTGGCACGGCGGCGTTCCCGCCCTGGTGGTCCCACCGCCGTCCCCAGCCTCGGCGCTTGCACTGCCGCGCTGCTGGCTCCGACGCACGGGGGCTCGGTGGAGCGCGCCTTTCGTGGCCACCGTCTCCCAGCTGCTACCCCTGATTTTCCCGCTGGCAAAGCCGGAGGACGGGGGCTCTGCCGGCTCCGCTGCTGCAGCACCCGCCCTACCTGCACCCCAAGGTGCTGCTTCACCGCCAGCCCCAGGCAGACGTTGTGCAAGAGCCCAGGTGGAGCCAGCGGATCCGGTTCCCATCAAGGATGGCACCTCCCCGCCGACCGCGAAGGGGGGAGAGCACGGGAGCTGCTTTCCTGGCCCGCTCCTTGCTGCGGATCAAAGCAGCGCGAAAAAGGTTGTTAGGATAACAAACTGAAAAAAGTAGAGTAACTTATTTTCCATGCTTTTCCAGGGCTCTGGCGAGCTCCGCACGCCCAACTGCGCGCAGAGGGCTCGGGGGGCCTCCAGGGCTGCGCCCCGGCTCCGCCGCAGGCTTCGCGCAGCCGGCACGGCTCAACCACGCGCGGCTCCCACCGGCTGCTGCAGGGAGGCAGGGGGTCACCTCCTCCCGCGCCCCCCGCGGTGCCACCCTCGCCTTGCCACCCCACGCCACGCCACGCCACCCCACGCCACGCCGTCAAAGCCAGCCGGCGTAGGTCCCGGTGGAGACACCGCCGCTCACCGCGGCGCCGGAGCGGGCGCGACGGCGGAGGGAGAGATCGGAGCGCCGCGGGGGGGCCACGGGGCTGCCGCCGGCGGGGGACGCCCGGGGGCGCGGGGGAGCCCGGCCACCCCCTCTGCTCCCCTCCGGAAAGCGGGGAAGGAGGCGGGCGGACAATGGATGAAAGCAAGGCCACCCAGGCCGCAGGAGCCGGAGCGCGCTCCCGCCCCAGCGCCCGCCCCGCAGCTGCCGCTTTGCATGAGAAAGCTGTAACCCCGCCGGGTCCCCAGGCCGTGCGCCCCCCAAGCGCACCCCCCACATCTCCCCAGCCCCACATCCCTCCTGGCCACGTGCTCTGCCA
>NW_028186722.1:91360-92645 GCF_003343005.1 Rhea americana | reverse complement strand
TTGCAGGGCAGATGCGTTTTTCCCCTCTCGAGCTGATACGTCCTTTCCCCTTCCTGCAGCCACTTCGACACCCCCAAGAGAAAAATCCTGGGCATGTCGTTCAAGAGCGACTGGTCGAGGCTGTCGCAGGACTCGGTGTCTTCAGATTCCTCCCAGGACTCCGTGTTCTCCGAGTCCTCGGATGCGGGTGAGCGCCGGACCCCGTCGCACGGCGGGACCCCGGCTCGTGTCACCACCCCGCGCCGTGGGGGCTGCGCGGCGGCCCCCGAGCCGCGGGCTCTGCAGGGCTCCCCGTTAGCTCGGGAGCCGCCGGGGGGGTGGGAGCGGGGGGCTTCGGTGCTGGGGCCGGGGAGCACGTGGGAGCCCCTTAGAGGAAGGGCTGCCTGCGGCTCCCTGGCTCCGGCCCCGGCTCTGAGTCACTCCTGAATTTTAAACGTGCCCGCGCTGGCGGAGGCCCGGCCTCCGCAGTTCCTGTTTTGGAAACTTCCTCTTGAGAGGCTCCTTTCGGTTTTGTCCTCTTCCCTCCTGGAAGAGCCGTGTAAAAGCGCTGCCAGGGCCGCTGGCCCGCGGTCCGGCTCTGCGGCCGCTTCCCGGGGCTCCCCGGAGCCCGTCGGGAGGCTCGGATCGGACGTGGGGGCTGCAGCCGGGGGGCACGGCGCTGGCGGCGGGATGGGGCAGCTGGCCGAGCACGGCGGCGATGCCCGCGACGGGCCCCGTCCTGCTGCACCGGGAGCTTCCCGCAAGGCCTGCGGCGCCCCCGGGCCCGAGGGGGGGGCCAGGATCCCGGGCGCTGATCCCTGCCCCTTCTTCCCGCAGGAGTGGGGCTGGACTCCCCGACGCAGGAGGACCCCGAGGCACTTGAAGTGTGAGTGTCTCCGGGACCGTTCTCGCCCCCGTGGGCCAACGCGGCCGAAAGCAGCTCCCCGCCCTCGGGCTTCCTGCCTCTTTCTCGCTATGCGCCCCCGCCCCGGCCCGCTGCACCCTCCGCGGGCGCCTGGAGCGAGCGTGTTCGGGCTGTGGCCGGGTTTTTGGCTGCTCCCAGTGCTGCGCAGCTCAGCTTCCTTGCTGCGGGGGCCTGCAGGAAGGTGCAGGAGGGCGGCTGGGAGTCATTAGGGACCAGTGGCCACAGACCAGGGTGGGGGACCCGGGAGGGTCCAGGGGCACCGTCCTCCACCTGGACATGGGGGCTGGGACCTGCAGGGCAGAGAGGAGGGCTAAGGCAGCAGCAAAGCCCCAGCAAGTGCCAGTCTACGGTTTCATCACCTTCATGCAGGAATTACGTCTG
>NW_028186722.1:88521-91225 GCF_003343005.1 Rhea americana | reverse complement strand
CTACCAGCTATTTATCAGCTGCAGATCTGCTTCCTGTGGGTTAAGAAACTGCCTGGTGCCAGGGACGTGTTGATGCCTTGTGCAGCGCCGGCACTGTAAATGGGGCCCCTTGGGGTGGGGCTCCGTGGCAGTGCCGGCTGTGAACCCGGAGCCGGTGCTCCGGAGGGTGCCGGGGGTGGGGGTCTGGCAGATGGCGGTGTCCAGGCGCTGGGATTGCTGCTGCCTCCCCCTTGCACCTGCAGCGGCCGTTTGCAAAGGCTTTTTCCGACAGATGTTCCCCGGGAGAATGAGTAACTGGCAGCAGATGGCCGCGGCGGGGCTGCGGGGCCGGCCGGCATTCCTGCGCTCCCGCGAGCGCTCCGGTGCGTGCCGGGGCCGCGGCGCTCCCCCTCCCGGCGCTGCCCATTTACATACAGGTGGAGAGCGGGGTTGCTGCAGCGACGCTCCCAGCCTCGCTGCTCCGAGGGGCCCTGCCGCCGGCTTTGTCCCAGCCTGGACACCCGCACGGGCTGCGCTCCCGCCGCAAAGCTTGCAGGGGCTCAATGCGCGGGGCGTGCAAGCCCCGCCGGGGGACGGCCCCTGCCCCGCACCGGCCCCAGCGCTCACGGCATCGCCTCTGGTGTGGCCCCGTCCCCTCAGCGTGTTGGGGGCGGCCCAGGGGGGGTCTCACCCCATTGCAGGGGGGCTGGAAGAGGGGTCACACCGGTCGAGCCCCGAGGGCACATCTCTGCTCTGATCCGATCCCCTTTCTCACTTCTTTGCAGCAATAAGCTCCTTATTCGGAGGATCCACTCCCTGCCGGTAAGCCCTGGGGGATGCAGCGTCCGTCCTGCTGCCGGGAGCCTGGGCTGGCGGAGGGCCGGATCCTGCTCCGGCCGGGCTCATGGGGAGGAGGAGGAAGATGGAGCAGGGCGGCACGGCGCCCCTCACCTCCCCGTCTGCTCCAGGCGCGGCTCCTGGGCGCCAGCCCGGCCCTGAAGAACATCTCCAACTCCAAGGAGCTCAGCGGCCCGAGGAGCAGCGAGCGGGAGGCCCGGGACGATGTGAGTGGGGCAGCGAGGCGGGCGGGAGCGGGCGCGGGGCGGGTGGCCGCCAACGCCGTGCCCTCCCCTCCCTCGCAGGAGGCTTCTGTGTTCAAGAAGCCGCAGAGGCCGGGTCACCGCAGCCGCTTGGACGGGGCCGCGGCCACGGACCCCTTCGCCCGGAGACCCGGCTCCGCTCCGGACCTCCTGGTGAGCCGGGGCGGGGGGCTCGCTGGGGCGGGGGGCTGGCCGGGGGGCCCGGCAGCGCGGGAGCCGCCGTGCCATACCGGGGCCGGCTCCGTGCGGCTTTGCCCTGGCCGCCGCGGTCCCCGGGGCCGCTGCCCGGAGCAAGGACGACCCGCTCCGGCTCAGTCCTGCGCCCTGCCCTGCCCAGTTCGACACCCCCGGGAAGGAGAACGTGCCCGAGGGCGAGAGCCCCGTGACGCTGCGCCGTTGCTCCCTGACCTCCTCCGTGACCGAGGAGGAAGACGACGGCTTCATGGAGATCCTGGATGAGGAGGACGGGAAGGTAGGGAGAGCTCCGCCGCCGCCGGGTGCCGGGCTGGCACGGCTCGCCCCGCTCACGCGCGCCTCTGCCTCTCCCCGCCGCGCCAGAGCGACGCGGACGTGCCGCAGGGGATGGAGAACCTGCTCACCGCCCCGCTGGTGAAGAAGGAGGAGGCAGAGCCGGTAGGTGGGAGCTCCCCAGGGCCGGTGGGCTTGGGTGGGGGGACCCAAGGCCCTGCTTTGGGGTCCTGGGGGTCTCGGGGAGGGGAGCCGCGGTGCGGGCGGCCGTGGCCCGCCCTGGGCTGCCAAGGGCTCGGTTGCAAGCAGCAGCCCGGGCCCCCCGCGCCGCGGCCGGGGTTAGCCGTGGGGCTTCGGGCGCGGGCCGGGCGTCCCCCGGTAACGCGGGGCTCTCCTCCGAACAGCGGCCGGCGAAGCGCGGCAAGTGCCGGCAGCTCTTCCGCTCGCCCTCCATGCCCAGCAGCGTCATCAGGCCCATCCTCAAGCGGATAGACCGGCCCCCGGACAGAGACACACCGGTCAAAACCAAGCGGCGGCGGAGCGTGGCCGGCACCCCGGGCGAGGAGAAGGCAGCCGAGCCGGTAGGCGCCGCGCCGGTCCCTCGAAGCGGGGCGGAAGCCGTGCCGGGGGCTCCGGCCGAGCCCCGCTGATGCCCATCCTTCGCAGAAAGCACGGCTGCTGCGCTCCCGGTCCTTCTGCCACGAGGAGATCGAGAACATGCTGGCCAACGACCACCGGGAGCTCATCGGGGACTTCTCCAAGGTAGGGCGCCGGCGCGGGACCCCGGCCCCACGGGAAGGGGACGCGGCGCCGGGGCTCCCCGCTCGGCTCCGTCCTCCAGCCCTTTCTTGGGAGCCGCCTTCCTCCCGCGCCCTGGAGGACCTCGCTGGTCTTGGTGGAGGCACCCGGGCACGGAGCCTGGCAGCGCCGCTTGCGTGCAGAGCAGCGGCTCCCGCGGCGCCGGCGCTTTGCAGCAGCCGCGGCTTTCCCGGCCGGAGCGGAGCGGGGGGCTCCCGAGCCCCGCGTGGCGCCCGGCCGGAGGCCCCCGGGGCCGCGGTCCGTAACACGTCTCTTGCAGGCCTACCTGCTGCAGACGGTGGAAGGGAAGCACCAGGACCTCAAGTACATCTCCCCGGAGATGGTGAGGGCGCGGGGGC
>NW_028186722.1:85756-88422 GCF_003343005.1 Rhea americana | reverse complement strand
GTGGCGGTGCTGAACGGGCAGTTCAGCAGCCTCATCGAGAGCTGCGTCATCGTGGACTGCCGCTACCCCTACGAGTACGAGGGAGGCCACATCAAGGTGGGCACAGCCCCGGGCGGGGGGAACGGGGGACGGGCCGGCGGCGCTGCCGCGGGGTGACGAGGGTGCCCCCCGTCCCCGTGCAGGGCGCCGTCAACCTGCCCATGGAGCAGGACGTGGAGGACTTCTTGCTCAAGAAGCCCATCGTGCCCTTCGACGCCGCGAAGAGGGTGATCGTGATATTCCACTGCGAATTCTCCTCCGAGAGGGGGCCCAGGATGTAAGTGTCCCCCCGCGGGGCCGGGGGAGACCCGGCGTCTCGCGGGGTGGCTTTGGGGGGACCTGCCGCCCCGGCTGGCTGGGGCTTCTCCAGAAAAACCCTCCTCCAACGTCTCCTCGCGGCAGGACGGTCCCCGGTGCCGAGGCTGGGGGAGGGCGGGCGCTGCGGTCGGCGCCGGCGGGCTCCGCGGTGCCGAAGCTCCGCGCCGGCCGCTCGCGGGGTCCCGGGGCGCGGCGGGGTCCCGGCTCCGCCGCCCCGCGGCTCTTCCCGCCGCGTTCCCGCGCCCCGCAGGTGCCGCTTCGTCCGGGAGAAGGACCGCGCCTGTAACGAGTACCCCCACCTGCACTACCCCGAGCTCTACGTCCTCAAGGGCGGCTACCGCGAGTTCTTCCCGCAGTACCAGGTGAGCGGGGCACGGCGCGCGGGAAGGCTGCAGCCCGCGGGCGGACCGGAGCGCCCCGGGGGGGGCCGGTCTGGGCAGGCAGCGGGCGCAGGGAAGGCGCCGTCCAGGGGGAGCCGCGGCCCCTGAGCCTCCCCCCCCCCGGCAGGCGCACTGCGAGCCCCAGGACTACCGGCCCATGCACCACGAGGACTTCAAGGAGGACCTGCGCAAGTTCCGCCTCAAGAGCCGCACCTGGGCGGGCGAGCGCAGCAAGCGCGAGCTCTACAGCCGCCTCAAGAACTTCTGACGGTGCCGGATGCCTGCCCGGCCCTGCCCTGCTGTGAAGCCGCCCCTGGTTTTGCCCCTGCTGCTCCCTGGAGCGTGGAGGGTTTTTTTTTATTTTTATTTCTTCACCCCGTCCGGGGTGCCGGATCCTGCAGGCAGCTCCGAGCCCGGCCCGTTGCATCCCTGCCTGGCGTCTGCATCCGCGGCAGCAGCTCGGGACCGCTCCCTGTTTGCAGCCGAAACCGCCCTGGGCTCTGGGCCAGCTCGCGCGCACCCGCGTGCGTGGGGCGAGCCGGGCTGCGCTGCAGGCGCGGAGCTCTGCGCGCTGCATCCTCTCCCCGTGCCCCCGATCGCAGCGGTGGGCGCGGTTGTACCCTGCTTCCCCCTCTGAGCACGTGATGCTCAAGCATCCTGGAAAGCCCTGTGGGGCTGGCATGGGGCAGAGCTTGGAGCTGCCTTAACCACCTGGGTGCCCCTGGCCCCCCGCGTGGGCTGGGCACCACGTGCAGGGTCTCAGCGGCAGGAAAAACTGCCGGGCTGCGGCTTGGGGTCACCCACAGCAGCACCGGAGCTGGGCAACCCCCTTCCCGGCACCCAGGGAAGGGCCCTGGCCTCCGGCTGGACTTAATTGGCAGAAACGTTGCAGAAAAGCACTTAAAGGGGGCCTGGCTGCGGCCCTGCGCTTCCTCCGGCCGAGGTGCGAGGGAGCAGCCAGCCGCGGGCGCCCGGAGGGGCCGGGCACCCCCGTGGCTGCCGGCCCTTGTTAAAATAGCAATTTTGGGGTGCACCAGGCTCTCTTATTTGTTCCTTATTTAAGGTAGTTGGTAACTTTAGTAGGGCCGCTTCCAAATAGGCGAAGCGATTTGCGATTAGCACTGCCAACGGTCCCCTCCTGGGGCCGGGAGAAAGGTTTTATTGTGGGCGCCACGTGTCTCTGTACCGTCGTGTCTCGTTCCTTGTTTTGTTTTTCTGTTTTTTTTTTTTTTTGTTTTGTTTTGTTTGTTTTTCTATTTTCAATTTTTACCCTCCCTGGTTTTGTAACCTGCCGAGGAGGGAGAGAAGAACCTCACTTCCCACATGGTGCTGTGTAACCGCTCGGAGGAAAATAAACTGCTGGGGCCGGGAGCCAGCGGCCCCTCCGCGCCTGGCTTCGAGCGCTCCAGCTTTTTATAGCAGCGGCAGCCAGCCAAACATTTGAAAGCCGCGGCTGCCGGCTCCGTTCCTGTCCTAAGCTGCCCGCTTCCCCGGCACGTTTCACTGCAGCGGGGCTGGCGCTGGAGAGGTGCCCGGATGCCGCAGGCAAGGACGGGGCATTTCCACAAAGCACCAGCTCTGGGGAAACTTCCCTCCCGGAGCGGTGCCAGGGCTCTCTCCCGGCTGGCCAACGTGCATCCGAGCGGCAGAAACAGCTGCAGCTGCCCACTGCTGCCCCCTGATCCGGCACGTTTTCCCCCTGCTCTGGTATTTCTGTTATACCCGGGCCTTGGCTGTGCTGGTGGGACCAGGAGGGGAGGTCTAAAACCAGCAGCAGCAGGGCGGGGGAGCGGGGAGCATCCTGCACTAGGAATGCCGCAGCTGGCAGCGCCCCGCGCCAGCGGCACGGCGCACTGGGAGCGCCCCGTCGCGGGACACCCCCGTCTGGAGCATCCCGTGCCAGGAGCACCGTGCGATGGGAACGTCCCT
>NW_028186722.1:81008-83806 GCF_003343005.1 Rhea americana | reverse complement strand
CCCCCCACCGGGGTCCTCTCTCTGCAGTCTTACCCTCTATCCCCTGACCCCCCCGGGGGGCTTCCTGAGATCTTACTAACCACCCCCCACACATGCCATGGGAGCCTGTGGGGCCTGATCAACCCCCCCAGGGGCTTTGTCAGCCTCTCCCCCATCCCGGGCCTTACTGCCCCCCGGGGCCGGGCCGGCGGGTGGCCTTGGCCGCGCGGTACCGGTGGCCATGCTCTCCCAGGCAGGTGGACTCGCAGTGCTGGCTGCTGCAGGCGGCCGCGGGCCGGGCGGCCGCCCCGGCGCTGCCACAGCTCCCCGACGAGCCGGTGTCGCTGCAGGCCGCCCCGGGCGGGCTGTTCCGGCTGCCCGCCGGGGACCCCTTCGCCGGGCCCACCACGGTGGTGTGGCTGGCCGTGCTGGCACTGGGCTTCGCCCTGGTCTGCGACCCCCACGAGAACCTGCTGCTGGCCGAGACCACGCTGCGGCGCCTGGCCCAGCGCCTCCTGAGCTCCCTGCGCCTCCTCAGCCCCGGCACCGACGTCCTGCTCCGGGCCGACAAGGCCGAGGCTCTCCTCGACCACTTCCTGCCCCACGGGCAGCTGCTTTTCCTCAACGAGCAGTTCGTGCAGGCGCTGGACCGGGAGCTGAGCGCCAAGGCGTCGCGGTAGGCGGGTGCCGGCAGCCCTGCCCCACTCCCCGCCTGGAAGAGGGTTTTCGTGCCCCTCTGCAGCGCGGGCGACGCACCTGGAGGGAGCCGAGCCCTGCAGAAGTGGGGCAGGTRCCTGGGGGGTGAGACCGGGCGGCTTGAGGCTGGTGTTTTGGGCCTTCTGCAAACCCACTGGGGAGAAAAGGGGGAATTAAAAAGGGGAAATGAAGGGAACCAAACCCACCTTCCCCGCAAGCAGGCACTGGTTTCAAGGCCAGCAAATGTACAGGAGAGGCAGCCAGCTTGTCAGAGGAGCCTCAGAAAGAAAGAACTGGGACATGAGCCGGAAACGGGGAGGGTTTACATCTGTCTGCCCCATCCCGATGCCTTCTCGGGAGGGCAGGAAAGTGTTGGATGCCAGTGGAAACAAAAGGGCTGGATGTGTAAAGCATTGCTATCTTTTCTTAAATAATAAAAAATGAGGATGGAAACAGGACTACCAGAAAAGAAGTTTCAGTTTTGTACGTGTGCTCGCCCTTTCCTCCGTTTCCCTGCCTCTGCTCGTGGTGGACYGACCACGAGCTGGCAGGTCCTCCAGACCGTAAACGCCTTTACAGGACGTGCTGTTCCCTCAGTGGCTTCTGCAAGCGTTTCATCTGTCAGCCTGAAAAAAACGGCAGATGCTGGGAACCTCCGTTGCCGAGGAAGCCCCAAAATACCCAGCCCTCTTGTGAGCCCAGAGGAAGGAGCTGGCCCTGGCCGCGTCCCRCTGTCCAACCGGGACGGATGTGGGCCAGCGCCGTGCCCAGGGAAAGTGGAGCAGCGAGCCCAGCTCCCCGYGGCGGCCGGGGCTTCGCCATTCCCTCCCCAGCTGCCCGTGGTCCCTGGCTGTGGCTGCGGCGCTACCTGGCCCCTGGGCCCCCAGCCCTGCTGCAGCGCAGGACACGGGGAGGGGGCTCTCCAGGGAGGCTCTCTGGGCTGAGTTTAGTGTTAGGCATACACTCAGGGGCTGGTTTTCTTTCTCTGGAGGGAGAACGGGGCAGTGAGCTCCCGTTGGCGGCAGCACAGGCTGGTCGGAGGCTGGGATCAGCTGCGTGGGCACCAAGAAGGGAATCCAGGGGGGACGGACAGAAAGGGAGCAGCCAGGGAGACAGAGGAAGGCAGAACGTAGGGGATGAAAGAGCCCTGAGCAGATGTTGTGTATGTCACTGGTTTGGGCACCTCTGTTTTGCCTGAAACACTACAAAATATGAAACAAGCTGGCTGACTTGAGCAGAGTATCTGGAAAACCTGCAAATGTGTTTATGAGCCTCTGGCCTTGCATTGCATGCCTTCCGCTCTGGGTGATGATACTCTGCAGACTGCTTTCCGAGCGAAGCGTCGCACCCGGACCGCTCTGCGCTCCAGCGCAGCTCTTGCCAGGGCAGGAGCTGGGCTGCTGCTGGTACCTGGGTACATTTACGCTGCAGAGTGCTGATGCTCAGGGTGTAACCCCAGCCTGGTGGCACTTGTGGAGCCTGGAACTACGTGAAACTGGGGATGGCCGCATCCTGACCACAGGGCCCTGCTCTGTCCCGGAGGGGGCAGGCAGCCCCAGTGCTGGGAGTGTGTGTGTGTGTTGGGGGGGGGGGGGTTGAAGGAGAGCTGCTGAGCAGCACGGGCAYACAGGGTCAGCCAGGATGACTCCTGAGGCCCCTGTTTTCACGGTCATTAATATTGCTTCCTGTTGAGCGTTTCTGCTTTTGGTGCCTGGCTAATGTGTGTTCCTCTTTCTGGATACTTTCATATAGATTCATCAGCCAGATGTAATGGCAACTGCAAAGCATCAAGTATTTCAGGCCTGGGCACCTGACGAGTGGGCGGCTCCCTGGGCATCSCAGCTGTAGCAGGCTGGCTGCCCGTGCGATACCAGCAGAGCGCGAGAGCCCAGCGTGGCAGCAGCAGGCAACAGCTGCATCCGGCCGCAGCGAGCCTGGCAGGAGCAGCCTGGTACGAGGCAGCCCCGCGTCTGCGAGGGGGGGTGATATCAAAAGTGGTGGGATGAGCAGGCATCCGGTCAGGGCTCAGAGTCACTTCAGGGTAGTTTCTTTTTCTTGGAGAACTAAGTTACGTTCAYACGCTGCGCCCACAGGCTCTGGGGAGGGAGCAGCTGCCGGAGCGC
>NW_028186722.1:78081-79731 GCF_003343005.1 Rhea americana | reverse complement strand
CTGCCCCTGCCTCCCGCCGCCCCTGTCTTCCCAGAGCAATTGGCTCAGCGGCTTTCAGAAGACTGGCGGTACCACAACGGGAACATCTACTATTTCTCGAGAGAGCCAAAGCCCTGGCAGGACGCGGAGGATTTCTGCGTGTCGGAGCAATCCCACCTGACCTCCATCACCAGCTCGGAGCAGCAGGTGGGGGCGTGGGGACTGCAGCTCTTTATCGCCGGTTCCTCCTTGCAGAGCCCGCCCGGCTCCGCCTGCAAACCCCTCCCGCCCTCCGTCGTGTCCCCTAGGAATACCTCACCAAACAGGTGGGGGGTGACGCGTACTGGATCGGCCTCACGGACTTGGGCATCGAAGGCACCTGGCGCTGGGTGGACGGCACCGARTACAAGCCAGGCGTCAGGTGAGCGGGGGAGGCGCGGGGCCGGCGCGGCAGCGGCCGGCTCTGCCAGGCGCCCCGACGGGCTGGTGGCGCCTGCCGTCCCTCGGCCGGGCTGGGGGCGACGCTGGAGGCCCGGGCAGCCGCCGCTGAGCTCCTGCACCCGCAGTTTCTGGGCGCCGGGGCAGCCGGACAACTGGGAAGAGGCGAGCGAGGGCCGCGAGGACTGCGCCCACCTGCAGCCCGAGGACTCCAACCAGTGGAACGACAAGGGCTGCAGCTCCCCTCTGCGCTGGATCTGCCAGAAGGGCCTGGACGCGGCCGGGCTGTGACGGGGCGGGCGGGGGCAGGGGTCCGCGGCGCCGCCCGGCTGCAGGCGCCGAGCCCCGACGGGGTGGACGGCGGAGCCGCTGCCGGCGGCAAGCGCCGCTCCCCCTTGCTCCCTCCGACCCGCTGCAGCGCGGCCCCGGCCCGGCCCGGGCAGTGGCGGCCCGCGGCGAGACGCCGGCTCCGGCCGGCAGGCAGCAGCCCGCGGCGGGACGCCGACGGGGCAGAAGCCGCGACGCCGGCTCCGTCCTCCCTGCTCCCCTCAGGCGGCTGCGGGCGGCAGCGAGCCCCCCCCGGCCCTGCCCGTCCCCCCCGGCACAGCAGCCGGAGGCGCCTCCCGAGCGCAGGATCCCTGCCCTCCGCCTGCCGCTCCTGCTCCCGCTGCCCAGCGGGGGAAGAGCCGCGGAAACGGCATTCCTTAGGAAACTGCGACCTTCCAGTGACAGCAAGTGCTGCAGGCGCAAAGCAGAAGAGATTAGCGCACAGTTGCGCTGTGGGATACAGTTGAATTGGGCTTTTTAATTAAAAACAGAGAGCAGGGATGCAGACCGTGGAAGCTTCGGGGATCTCGCTCCAGACAACGATTGCCCCCCCTTCCGAGGGTGCTGAGCTACCCCCTAAGGACAAGGGCTCAGTGGGATCCTGGGGCCACCCGGGGGGGGTGGTCCCAGCCTGGGGGCCGTGGTGCCACCTCGCACAGCACTGTCCTCCTTCGCCCACGGGCAGCAGAGCAGGACCCTCCCCCCCCGACGGGGCGTCCCGTGGGAAGCTCCGTGGTCCCCGAGGAGGACAGCGGGCAGCGGATGGTCCAGGGCCGCAGAGAGGGTGGTGGAGGGGGGAGCTGCTCCAGCAAGGGGCGGGGGGCAACCCAGGCGGCGGCGGCAGCTGAAGCTGGGGCTCAGCGGGGGCCGGGCTGGGACCCGGGCGAGAGGCCGGAACCTGCCCCG
>NW_028186722.1:70048-71801 GCF_003343005.1 Rhea americana | reverse complement strand
CACCAGCCTCACGGGCCTCCCCCAGCACCTTCTCCCTCCGGGCAAGGAGAGCTCCTCCGTTCCTCAGGATCGTTTCCCTCGTGGTCGATTGTGCCACACAAGATGTGCTGGGGCCAAACCGCAGGCGCTGGGTGCTGCAGGCACAGCGTGCTGGGAGGGGGGCAGGGTGGCACGCCACAGCTGCGGGACACAGCCAAAGGGTGCAGGAAATGATTGCAGCAAAACTCGACATGAAGCCTCGGGCAGCAAAAATTTATTGTAAACATGACKCTTTCTGCTTGCACACGCTCCCTCATCCTCCCAAGCACCATGACTTCTGCACATCSTGCCGCTGGTGTGACACAGAGGGCAAGGGCTGGCTGTCTAGTCCTCCCTGCATCTATACTTCTACTGCCAATGGAAAACGAGCTTTCAACAGGCCTTTTACACCCTTCAGGAGTCAGCAGTTTCTTTGGGGGACCTTCTGTCATCCTCTTGTCTTCTTCATCACCCACAAACCCAAAGCCAAGCTGTTGCTGTTGCYTGAGTTTCCTAACTCAGGACACCTTTCTTGCTCCCTGTTGGGAGCACAGGGAGGGAACGGTCAGGCCACATCTCTGGCCTTGTTTTTGCCTGGCTGGTATCACAGCACAGGTCTCCTGGCAAGCTCTCAGGGCTCCGCTAGAGCAGAGCCTCTGGGGCTGGATGCAAACTGCACCCCTGTCACTGGCATGAGCAGCTGTCCCAACATCATGTCAGCGGGATCCCTGGTCCTGGTATGAGCAGGGTCCCTGTCCCCAGTGTGAGCAGGATCCCGGTCCCTGGCGTGGGCAGGATCCCGGTCCCTGGCGTGAGCAGGACCCCAGTCCCTGCCGCCCGCAGCACGCCTCACCTTCCCCCAGACGAAATCCCTGCCTCACGTCCACGTTCTTGTAAACGTCTGCCCCCTCCATCGCTACCCCTGGGTGCTGATCAGCGCCCGGCGACTACTTCCGTTTAGCAGCATTTGCATTTGGTGCTTGTGTTTAAATTAGTGTCCCAGTAAAAGGAAACTGCTCCGGAGCGATTGCGAGTGCTCGCCCTATGCCGTCCATCACACCGCCCGCGCTATCGCGCCAGCATTGCRTGTCTTCTCCCCTCCTCGGTCCCACGGGCTCGCTGGGCCGGATGCGGTTGCGGAGCACCCACCTGCCAGCCTGGCACCCTCGGGTGTGCGGCCGCGGCTCCCGGGCTCCCTCCACCGCCGCAGAGGCCCGAGGAGCCCGCGGGATCGCACTGGGAGCCTTGCTCCGCCGCTCTGTGCTGCGGCTGCTGCAGGCAGCTCCCGTTTCCCCACCGACCGCCCCCGCGCCCGCGGCGCTGCTGGACACCGCGGCAGCCCGCGCAGGGCCCCGGCCCGAGCTCAGGCTCCAGCGTTTCACGAGCGCCTCCGCGCCCCGTTGCCGTCGCTGAGCACCGTGCTGAGCCCAGAGGGCTGCTGCTTTCTCGGAGCCTTCGTCTCTGGCGGGGGAATATCAGGAGAGGAAACTGCTTCCCGGGGCCGCGGCCGGGGTGCCATCCGCGGGGGCCGCTCTCCGCGGCAGAAACTCTTTGGACCAGGGAGGAGCTATTTCCAGAGGRCAAATCCTCCCCGGCCTGGCGGACGCTCTGCGCGGGGCTGCCTCCCCGGCGCGGCACCTCGCACCGGGCGCTGCGCGCTGCCGGGGTCCCCGGGCAGCTGCCGCCCCCCGGAGGCGCCCGTGCACGGGAGCGCAGCTCGCTGCGCGCAGGCACC
>NW_028186722.1:60336-66883 GCF_003343005.1 Rhea americana | reverse complement strand
AGCACGCCTCACCTTGAGAGAGGCTGCGAGGATATTTAATCTTCAGGCTCTCGTAAAGATCTGCCCCCTGCGCTGCCATCCCTGGGCACCGAGCAGCGCCCCGGCGGCTGCTTCCTCCTCGGAGCCTGTGGGAGGAGAGCGCTAGGAAAGCCCCAGAAAGGGAACCTGGCCCTGGGGCGTTTGTCCACGCGTGGGCGCACACACACGCACACACACACACCCCGGAGGTATTTCAGGAGGAACTCCCCGTTTCTGGCTCCGGGCTGCATCCTGTCCTGCAGTCCCACCAGCCTCACGGGCCTCCCCCAGCACCTTCTCCCTCCGGGCAAGGAGAGCTCCTCCGTTCCTCAGGATCGTTTCCCTCGTGGTCGATTGTGCCACACAAGATGTGCTGGGGCCAAACCGCAGGCGCTGGGTGCTGCAGGCACAGCGTGCTGGGAGGGGGGCAGGGTGRCACGCCACAGCTGCACCCTTGTCACTGGCGTGAGCAGCTGTCCCAACATCATGTTAGCAGGATTCCCTGGTCCTGGTATGAGCAGGGTCCCTGTCCCCAGTGTGAGCAGGATCCCGGAGCCTGGTGTGAGCAGGATCCCGGTCCCTGGCGTGGGTAGGATCCCGGTCCCTGGCGTGGGCAGGATCCCAGTCCCTGGCATAAGCAGGATCCCGGTCCCTGGCGTGGGCAGGATCCCTGTCCCTGCTGTGCGCTGTTTGACTACTGCTGACCCTGTCTCAGCCCGCAGCCCATTCCCGTCAATCTGCCACCACGCACTTCCTCTGCGGGCTTTTGCAGCACCCAGTTCTGGTCACGGTGCCTCTTGCAGCCCTGTTTCACATTCCTGTTACAGACCTCTGCAGAGGAAGGGGGGCAGGGGAGGAAACCGCGGGGCAGCATTGCTCTGGCCAGGCTGCAGGGCAAGTGCAGTCGGTGTCCCGAGGGCCGTCAGACGGGTCCTGCCCCCCACCCCATTCACGAGGACCCTGCTCCCCGGGGCTGGGTGCTGGGTCCCACTGCGGAGAAGTAGTGCTGGCTCGAGGAGGGCTCTGGAGCAGCAGGGACRGGGCAGGGCTTTCTCACAGCCCCACCTTGGGCAAGCGTTGCAGTCGATGTCGGCCCAGAGTTTCGATATCCTCGGGCGAAGGCGGGCGCAGTCTGCAGCGCTGCTGCCTTTGCGCCAGCCCTGGGGCTGTGCCCTTGCCCGGGGCCTGCTGAGCGAGGGCTCAGCGCCTGGCCCTGAACCAGCGCGGGTCGAGCCCGTGGCAGGGAGCGGCGGGTTGGGTTCTTCTCTGCTTCATGTGCCAAAATTGACTCCCTCCGCTGCGAAATGTGCAAAACGGCTAGTCTTCCGAGCGCGCACGCTGGCCTGCCTTTCCTCGCCAGATCAGAGCTGCTGGGGGAGAGGAGCCTGTGCTGGGAACCATTAAACCTGCCCCAACGTGCCCCCAGGGAGCCCTGCTGCTCACGGAGCTCCTTGACCACATCAAAAAAGTAGAGACAAAAAAAGAAAAAAGAGCCTATATGTGCTAAAGAGCCTATGTATGCTCTCATAAGGCTCTGCCTGAGCCCAGAGAGCTGCCCTCTTCTAGGAGCATCTGCACACACTGCTTGCGTTTAATTTAATACTCCAAGAAAACGAGCAGAGCCAGAGCAGCAGCTGCTCAGTCGCCCTGTGTGCAGATCTCTTGGCAGCATTGCAGAGCCGTTTCCAGAGAGAAAAACCCTGGGACTTGCTCAGATGCTCCGTCCTTGGGCTGCTTTAGCTGATTCTTCTAATTTCTGCATCTTTGCACYGCTCTGAAGCTGCCCAGACCCTGGAGGTGACCGATGTGTCCTGTGTGCAGATCACTGCCTCCTGGCACTGCCACCTGTGCCCCAACCCATAGACCCACAACGAGCGAGCCCYGGGCGATATCCTGTCCCTAGGGCTGAGCACAGGGCCACGTGCACAAGAATTTCTTCCGAAACCGAGTAGTGACTGGGGTTACACCTTGCGAGTAGCTTTTTTGCAGTTTTGCCAGTGTAGGAGCAGCCCATGCCCCTGCCGCAGCGCAGGGACCCAGGGGCAGGGCTGCAGGATGGGGGTCCATCTGCTGGCACCGGCTGCCCCACGGCACAGCACTGGCCTCACTGCCTGCAGCGGCGACCAGACCCGCTCCTACCTGGGTCTGCTCGCAGGAGAAATCCATATTTCCTGCTCAGGGCTCTTCCTGCAAACATCTCCTTGCGTTCCTTCTCAGAAGACAAAGTGGCAATGCAGAAAATGTACGCGGCCAACTCTTTCCTGTCTGCAAGCTCATGCTAGTTCAGCCTGTCTCCCCCGAGCCCCTGCAAAAGATGGTTGGTTTTACTGAGGTTCCCCATCTCCTTTTTCCCCACTCTTTTAGACTATTTGGAAACTTCAAACACATCTGCCCAGGGCTCTCCTTCCCCGCTCCGTGCATCCAACCGCTCCTGCCAGGCCATCCCAGCCGGACACCCCTGCACAGGGAGCACGGATGGACGCCCGCTGGAGCTGGGGCCAGGYGATACTGCTGGGGAAACTGAGGCATGGGTATGGCTATTGCATCTCTGTGCAGGCAGGTTTCGTTGCATCCTTGCTCAGGTGGGAGGAGGCAGCAATTCTGAGCATTGATTTGGGGGTTACACTAGTGAGAAAGAAATCAGAAGCTCACCATGAGTTTATTTTATAGCAAAATCTCTTTTTGCTAAAAATTGCTTGTTTTACTCCAGCACTAGAAACTGGAAAGAAAACCTTTTGACAAAGATTGAGATTTTTGTTTAAAAATATATCTCAGATCCAATCCCATTTTGTTTTTCATCTTCAGACCTAAAAATACGCACAGGAGCCTTAGAAAAATCCAAAGGGAGAAATTATTCTGTATTTCTTTTTAACAGCAGTGGAGACAATTCATCCAGCCCTAATTTGTCCCGTGTATTGCTCATATTCCTCTTCCTTATTATCTACAAAAAGAGAAGGCAAACATGAAATAGCAATTGCAATGTAATGTTCTGAGCAACAGCAAGAGCTATTATTATTATTATTACTATTATTATCATTACTCTTTTAGCAATATTTATTGGCAATTTTCTCAGCCTGGCTGAGAAGTCACTTGGAGCAAGGAAAGACGAACTCCTGGGACAGGCTGCTCTCGGGGGGCAGTGATGTGTGGCTGCCGTGCTCGGGCGAAGTCGTATCCCGAGCATGTCCAGCTGGGAACACGTGTGTCCAGCTGGGAACACCCATGTCTGTCTGTGAACCTGTGTGTCCAGCCGGGAGCACGCGTGCCCAGACGGCTTTCCAAAGGGAAGGGCTGAGGCTGGGGCAGGCAGCAGCAGTGCAGGACGCCTKGGCCCTCGTCGCCTGCCCGCGGGACCCCGCAGCATCACGCGGAGCTCAGACACTCGCTGCTCCGCTGCAGAGCCTCGCTCAGATGTGGCTGTGCCTCCGCGGGAGCCTGGGAGYCGTGGCGTGCCGAGCCCCTGCTCTGAAAACACCCGGGTGAGCTATTTCGGGGTTTCTTCTCTTTTTCCCCTTTTTATTCTTTCTTGTTGTCATTTTCCTTTCAGCCCAAACCATTGTTGTGTTTGACACGGGCTCTGGAAATAGCCTCACGCACGCAGAAATTGCATTTGCTGGCGAATGGGGGAGTTGCCGCAAAGCCCGGAGGCGCCTCCCCGGTCCGCGCGGACTCGGCCCCTTTCCCGCTGGGCTCCACAGGGCGGGCGGCCTGGGGCGGGCCGAGTGTTCCTGCTTGGCCGGGGGCCCAGCACGCCATCTCGCACAGAGCAAAGACCCCCCGGCCCCGGGAGCACCCCATGGGGCCGGCGGCGCGTCCATCCATCCCGCAGCGGCGGGAGCCTGGCCAGGTGGCAAGCGTGGGGCAGCCCCGGCTGGAAAGGCCTCTGGGGGTGGGGGGTATCGGGGACTGCGGATGTGCCCCACAGCTGCTGCAGCACGAGCGAGCCCTCTGCATCCCCTGAGCCACAGCGAGCATCTGAAAGTAAGCCCTTAATATAAGACTGGTCAGGATGAGACCCCCAGCAGTGGCGTGGCTGGGACAGCCACGCCGAGAGCCGGGGGCAGCTCTGCCCAGCGTGCAGCTCTGCGGCTGCTCCGAGGCCRCCGCTCCGTTGCGCGTGCATCGCCCAGCAGCCTGGCACTTGTCCACCACGGCACCGTCCTGGGGGTCGGRAGCACCCAAGCGCCCTGAGCATCCTTGTCCCCGTCCCTGCTGGCAGAGGGACGGAGGGCCCAGGTGAMCCCCAGACTGCTGCTCTGCCAGGCGCCGGCCTCAGGCCCCGGAGTGATTTCTGCCGGAGAGAGAAGGGGCTTTGCACAGGCGCACGGAGCCCTGGCCCTGGCCCTTACCCGTCAGCGAGAGCAGTGTACCACCCCACATGGGGCTCGAGCCCCCTCACCGGGTGAGTGAGGGCCATTCCCCCCCCCCGAGCCCCCCACACGACGTGGAGGAGAGTGGCGGGAGTTCAGGGGCTGGGCAGGGCCAGCTGCGGGCACAGCTGCACGGCACGGCAGTATGCCCACGGCACCGGGCCGAACGGCAACGCCTCCATGCCGGCGTGCACCCGCAGCCCCCCCCACTCCGCGCCAACAGCTGCTCGGGGGCTGCGCTGCGGGGGAGGATAGGGAGGGCTTGCTGCAAGAAGGCTGCTGGGAGCAGGCAGCTCCCCAGGGCTTTTCCAGAAGTACCTTGCTCCAGTACATTCCTGTTCAGCCRAGTGTCTGTCTGGCAGCTGGGGAGCAGAAAAAGACCTGAGCGATCCAAGGCCCTACTGCTATCTGCTACCCGGGCAGCYCCCGGGGCGATGCCATGTTCAGAGCACGTGCAGGGCCCTGCCCGAGCCGCCGCTCAGAGSCGAGTGTGCAACCGTGGCCAGGGCATCAGAGACACCCAGACTGAATCAACCAGCTGCTGGTCAGTGAGTGTCAGGTCTCTGCCACTCCGACAAGAGCAGGGAGCAGCAGAGATGCCGAGGGCAGCCTCTGCAGGAGAGGATGGAGTGGTGCCTGGCTGCCCCAGGGCCCCTGCCCTGCTCTGCCTCACTCGCTCTGCCTTCAAAACGTCAAGGCTGACCTTGCAAAGCCCACTTTGGGCCCTGCATTTGCTGGAGCTGCCCCTGAGCCCAGCACACAAGAAGCCTGAGTCCTTCCTTCACGGGGGCTTGGCATCCTGTCCTTGCTGCTCCCAGCTCCCTCCATCTGGCCCCGGTGCCTCCTCCTCACCTTGCAGGTAACATCATTGTTCTGCGCTTGGCCTCACCAGCCCTGCTTGTCCCCAGCAGCAACTCTTTGCAAAATGAGCCCTGGGCTGGGGTCCGTGCAGGATCRCAGCCTCAGCAGTGCCTTTCCCCTGTGCTCTCAGTGCTCCTGTACCTGCAGCGGGGCATTTACCCCTTCCCCTCRCCCCAAGCACACCCAAGACCGCACCGCTGGTGCTAGGAGGCAGGGATGCTCCTGCGCTTTGTGCCCTGGACTGGGACTTGGCTGTCTGGTCCTGTTCCCACCTCCCCCCCTTCCTAGCAGCCTCCCGGGCCAGCTGCTTGCACAGTAAATGCATGGGCGATGCCTTGGGGAGCCTGTGCAGCCCTCTGTATGTGGCTGTCAGTGCCACAAGGCTCCGCATCCAGGCTGGGGGTGCCGGGGAGATTACCAGGGAGATGGGGGCAAGGAAAGAAGGGGGGGGTCCCTCTGGTCTGCCTGGGTCAGGCACCTGAGGAGCTCGAAGTCCCTTGAGCACAGCTGCAGCCCCATGGAGGCTGGGTCCCCCTGGGTCCCAGGGTCTGAGGGGTCCTGCAGTTATGGGGACATTGCAGTGCAGGGAATTGAGTTGCAGGGCCCCCGAAGCACAGTTTTCCGGTGTACGGGTGTCCCAGAGTGTGGGGTCCTGGAGTCGTGGGGACCTCAGGGTGTGGGGCTCCGGAGCGCAGTGTTCCCAGAGCATGGGTGCCTAGGAGTGTGGGGTCAAGACATGAAGGGTTTCCAGCATGCAGGGACCCTCTGTGTGGAGATCCCAGAAAGTCGGGATTTGGGACATGGGGATCTTGAGGTGCAGGAGCCCCAGGGATGGGGGTCCTGGGACATGGGCTTCCCTGGGGGCATGGGTGGTCCAGCAGTGCAGGAGTCCCAGTGTGCAGATGCTCCAGGTTATGAGGATCCTGGAATGTGAGGGTGCAATGATGTGTGGGTCCTGGAGCATGGATTTCCCAGGGGGGCACAGGGCTCTGGTACTGTGGGGGACCCAAGGTGCAGGCTTCCCTGGGGACACGGGGGTGCGGTGGTGCAGGGGTGCCAGGAAGCAGGTTTCCCTGGGGGTCTGGTGGTGTGAATGTCCCAGGGTCCGGATTTCCTTGCGGTGCAGGGATGCAGCAGTACAGGGGTCTGATGGGTGCAGGTTTCCCTGGGGGCTCCGTCGTGTGGGGGTCCTGCGGGTTTCCCTGGAGGTCTAGCGGTGCGGTGGTTCTGTGGGTGCGGGTTTCGGCGGGGGTCCGGCGGTGCTGGGTCCCGGTGCGCAGCGGTCCCGGCCGCCCCGG
>NW_028186722.1:56052-59147 GCF_003343005.1 Rhea americana | reverse complement strand
GCCCGACGTGCAGCACTTCTGGCAGGAGCGCAAGCAGGCGGCCGACGGCCGGGAGAGCGACCCGGTGCCCTGGGAGCACCAGGGCGGCCCCTGAGAGGCCCCGCGGGACCCGCCGACGGGGCGCACGGAGGCACCGCCCGGGCCGGCAGGACCGCGGAGCTCACGGGATGCCGGCATCGGGAATGAGGCACCGGGGAGCGACAGGACACCGGCGCCGGGAAGGAGGCACCAGGGAGCGACAGGACACCGGCACCGGGAAGGAGGCACTGGGGACACCGGGGAGCGCACGGGGCGGAGAAACAGAGAACCACGGACCGGGGGCACCGGAGGGCGCAGGGGACGGCGGCACCGAAGAAGGGGGGGGCGCGGGGGGCCCACGGGCGGGGGCTCCCCCGGGGCCGCCCCGTCTCCCCGCCCTCCCCCGCCGCTGTCCAGGGTGCTGCGGGCCGGGGCCGCGCTGCCGAGCGCCCCGCGCGCCGGACGGGGCCACCCAGAACCGCAGCGCCGGGAGGGCCCGTCGGTCCGTCCCCGTGCCCGTCTGTCCGTCCCCGTGCCCGTCGGCCTGTGCATCCATTTGCCCGCCAGACTCTCCGTGCGCCTGTTGGTCCGTGTGCCCGTCAGCCTGTCTGCGTGGCTGTCCAGCCGTGCGGCCGTGGTCGTCGGAGTACCCRTGTGGCTGTCGCTCCAGGCAGGTATCTGTCAGTCCGTCCATGTGCCCTTCAGCCCACCCGTGTGCCCGTCGGTCCGTCCATCCGTGTGCTGTGGGTCCGTGTGGGAGTGCACTGCTGGGCAGGCGCAGCGTGGGTGGGGGGTGAGAGCCACAGGCGAGCCCGGGGCTGAGGCGCGGTGCAGGGTTCTGGGAAGCAGAGCAGCTCCAGCAGCAGCGGGACGCAGCCCCTCCGGCTGAGCAAGGAGTATCCCCGTGGCCGGGATGGGCTCGGTCCTGGACGTGGCGTGGTGAACACAGATGATGYCCAGCGGCGCCAGGGGACACTTGCTGCCTGGCCACGAGTGAGCCCTGGAGGAGCCGGGTGTGCCGGAYGGTGCAGGACCCCCCATCGGTAGCAGCACCCTGACCATATCTCCTTCGTCCAGACTCGGTGGCAGTTCTGTGTCTGTGACTATTAAAAAGTTTCCAGTAGAGTCAGACCCAGCGCCTGCGTGCTCTGTGTGAACAGTACAGTCTTTCCATGGTASTGCCAGTCCTGGCTCGTTCCCAATCCCCAGACACCAGTGGCACCAGTCCTCACAGCCCCAGGGAGGCAGGAGCTGCACCAGAGGGGAAACTGAGGCACAGACTGAGCGTCTGAGGGTCACTCCAGGAGCTCGCAGTAGTGCCAGGCACTGAGGGCAGCGGACTTTGGCCATTGGTGCCCTGCAAAGACACTTGCAGGGTTTGCTGGCGTGTTTAAAGGTGCTTCCATGTACTGGTAGTAATGATGCTCTGTAAATTGGCACCAGCCTCTCCTCTGAGCATCTCCAATCAAATTACAGGGCAGAGCAAGCCCGTCCAGCCATGCCGACGGCCAGTGATTTGGGACCAGGAGGATCCCTCATCTCTGGGACCRGGACTCTGCAGCCAGAGCTGTGACAGCCACAAGTGCCCACTCGCTTCAGCCTCTCTCCAGCAAGAGATTTAGCCAGTGCCTCTCTCCAGGCCTTGTGGTGAARGTGGCCAATACTGTCTTGGGACACCTTTGCAGCTGGAGGGAGATCTGAAGCCAGGACTAGGTTGGGTGCTGGCCAGGGACCCCTCTGCAGCTGTGTAGGCACTTCGGCAGCGCTCCCCACGGCTAGCAGGGACYTTTCTGCCCACATCTCTTTTTATCTTTTGAACATCTACTTTTTTCTTGTTACCAGCAAGGCACCAGGGTTTCTGGTGCACCAATCCTGTACGCTGGCAGGCCACAGCACAGAGGAGATGACGAGATGGCGAGACGGTGGCCATTCCCACCAAGGCAGGGCTCAGCCTCACACCGTGGCTTGGAGTCCCCTGCACCGAGAGCCCAGCTCGGCAGCGACCTGCCTGCGGAGGGGGGACAGCATCTCCCTCCCCTTCCCCGTGCCACCGGTACATTAACAAGGACCCCACTAACCCGACTTTAATTGCTTGTCATCCCAGTTTAATTAAACTGCTGGAGATGACTGATTGCAGTGCTGATGGGGCCAGCGATGCTGCCTGGGAGAGCCAGGCACCTCGCCGTCTTCCAGCTCAGCCTCAGCGTTTCCCATCAGGATCCCACCCCGGCAGCAAGGAGATCTCTCCTATCCACCATGGGGATGGGGGCTTGGATAGTGGGAGCCTGTGCCAGGTTGGACACTCAGGCAGGGTGAAGAGCCGGGACGCTCCCTCTGAAGCAGTGGCAACGTCCTGCCAGGGGTGACACGGCAAGCAGGCAGGGACTCTGCATGCAGAAGCGCCAGCACCCCTGGGACAGCGCAGGGGCCCCGCAGCATTCAGTTCCAAGGCCACCTTGTCCCTTTCCAGGTGTCATCGCGTGGGTGACAGGCAGTTCCCAGAGCCAGGCAGCTGTCGATGACTGTTCCTGAGGAGCGATGCAGAGATACGTGCAGGGAAGGAAAAATTTAGGAAATGGCCTTGCAAACGTTACCCAAGCATCAGGTCCCCGGGATGCAGGGAGGCGTCTGCCCGCAGGGCAAGGACAGGCCACCTCTGCCCCGCAAGCAGGCCCGGGGCGCTGGGGAAGGCGCAGCCCCGGGCGTGGCGGCTGTGCGGGATGAGCCCCGCTCCGGCCCTGCCTGCTGTGCCCAGCAGTGTCCCATTCCCAGGTGCCACCTGCTGGATGCTGGAGCTGCGACGGCTCCGGGAACATCCAAGCATCCGCTGCCCCTGAACGGTGTGCAGTCCTGGGCGGGGGGGGGCATGCCAGCCACCCCTACACGATCCAAAGGACCCCAGATGATCCCTAGACAACCTCAACTGATCCCAGAGGATCTCCTCCAACGCCGGGGGACCCCCTCTCTCCATTCCAGCTGATCCCAGAGGATCTCCACCAACCCCAGGGGACCCCCTCTCCCCATCCCAGCTGGTCCCAGAGGATCTCCACCAACCCCAGGGGACCCCCTCTCTCCAT
>NW_028186722.1:47548-54326 GCF_003343005.1 Rhea americana | reverse complement strand
CCTGGCTCTCCTTCCCGCCCAGGCCACGTGCTGTGCGTGGTGGTGCTGATGCTGCCCGTGCGCTCGCTGGTGAAGCTCTACCTCCACCTGCTCACCGCCCTGCTGCTCTCCGCGGGGCACCAGACGGCCAGGTGAGCCGCGCGGGGGGACGCGGGGCGCCGCAGCGGCGGCGTCCCCTCCGCGCCCGGGGCCTGGCCCGGACAGGGGACTGGCGCCTGGCAAAGACCGCTGCACCCCGGGCTGCCGGCACGTGTGGTTGGGGGCAGCGACGGAGATCCCTGTGGATCCCCTGCTTCGCTCACGGTGATGCAGCAGGAGCGACGCGGCGAGGCTGCCTGCAGCCGGGTGCAGACGCCCTCCCCGTGCCGGATGCCCAGCGCGTATCCCAGTGCCCCAGGCCGGCCCTGGCGCTGTGGGAGGCGGGCCGGGGTGCTGAGCCTCTCTCCGGGCAGGGACTACATCCGCCGCGAGCTGGAGTCCGAGTTCCAGGGCGCCGTGTACGACGACCCCGTTGCGCTCGGCCGCTTCGTCACCGCCGTCGCAGGTGAGCGCTGCCCCTCTGCCGGCCGCCTCCTGCAGGCCCTTCCCGGGGGACGGGGAGCGGCGGGCCGGTTGCTGGGACCTGGGGGAAGGGGGAAAGGCTGCAGCGCTGGGGACGGGGCAGAGCTTTCCTCCGGGGAGCAGCCTGGGGTGGCCCCCCGGGCYGCGAAGCCGGTGCCTGTTAAAGCAGAGCTGGTCCCTGCAGGAAGCAGCGCTGATTCCCGTTGAGGGATCGTGCCCTCACGCCGGGAAGAAGCGTCCTCGGCCCCCAGCTCGCCCGGCAGCCCCTGGGCTTGCGTGCGGGGTGCCCGTGGCTGAGTGTCTCCTCCGCCGCTCCGCAGGGCAGCTCTCCGTGTGCGCCCTCTGCTCGCTCGTCATGAGGACCAAGCAAGCGTGGCTCTTCTCTGCCCCGCTGCTCCCCTTGCTGGCCCGGCTCTGCGGCTTCCCCCTCCACGTGCTGCCCGCGGTCAACACCTTTGCCACCATGCTCACCGTGGTGGAGGTGCTCTACGTTGTCAGCTCCCACATCCTCGTGCCCTTCCAGCTGGCTGCCGTGGCCTGCAGGGAGCTYGTCCGGGTGCGTAGGGCTGCGCCTCCGGGGCCGGGATCGCAGGGGCGAGGGCGGGATGGCTGCGCCGAAGCTCCCTCTGCTTCTGGGGGCAGAGGAGCCCCCGGCTCGGCGGTGGGAGGTGGGACACGGCGCCTGCCCTGACGCGGCCTCCGGGTGAGGCGCGGACGCTGCGCGGGAGCCCTGGCGTGGCCAGCTCAGGGGAATCCAGCGTGATGCGGAGTTTGCTCCAGGTTGCCCCTCGTGCAGACAGGGCCAGGGCGCTGTGTGCCCCCCTCTGTCATTGCCAGACTGCTGCCTCTCCAGAGCCAGAGGTGACCGGGAGCTCTGCTGGGATGTGTTGGGACTCCGCAGGGCTCCCAGCCCGCCTCTGCAGTCCTGGCACGGCTGGGAGGGAGCCAACCAACGTGAGGGCCAGARGAGCTCCTGACTCTCGCGGGCAGCACTTGCTCGCCGCCGCGGTGAGGAGGCTCTGGTTTGTGCCGGGAGCCGGTGCCGCCCAGCACGTGCTGGATGCCGGTGGTTCTCGGCCGGGCGTGCTGACGGTTCTGGCTGCCCCGCTCATGGCCCTTCCCCGCAGGCGCTGGAGGCGTACAGGCTGGTCGCGCTGGGGGTGTCACTCTGGTGCCAGCTGGCCGTCCCGCTCGTCTTCCTCGTGTTCTGGCTGGTGCTCTTCTCCCTGCGCCTCTCCTCCTTGCTGGCCTCTTCCAGCAGCCCCCTCGCCCAGCAGGGCCTGATCTTCGTCCTCCTTAGCAGGTAGGAGCGTGGGGCCGTGCCACAGCCGGGGGGAAGCTCTCTCTGGGTACAGCTGGGGCACAGCCGCTGGCAGGAGCTCTGCGAGCTCTGCCTTCCTCTGCCTTGGCTGCAGGAGGAGGAGGAAGGTCTGCAGCCCACGGGGTTTKGGGGAGCTGGAGGCCCCAGCATTGCCTCCTGGACTGGGTCTGTGCTGCAGCACTGCCTGGCCCCGGCGGACCCTCGGTCGGTGTCTGCACTCACACCACGCTCTGTTGCAGTGTGGCCGAGTGCTGCAGCACGCCTTACTCCCTCATCGGCCTCACCTTCACYGTCTCCTACCTTGCCCTGGGCGTGCTGAACCTCTGCAAGTTTTACCTGCTGGGCTACGGTGCCTTCCAGAACGGCAATGTCATGCACAGGTGAGCTTGGCATCCCAGCGGCGAGCCGCCGGGGCAGGCGGCGGGGCAGGTATCGCAGCAGTGCCTGCCTCGGATGGGAGGCAGCAGGGACATCCCTTGTCCAAGCCCTGTGGTGGGTCCGGCGCTGAGCCCCCTTGGCTGCACCGGCTCCCTCAGGCTGGGAGATGGCTCCTGCCCTGCGCACGGAGAGCTGCAGGGGGTCAGCACGTCTCTGCGGTGCTGAGCAGCCAGAGGTGTTCCTCGTTCGGGACAGTTTGCACACCAGAGCCCCACGCAGGAGAGCGCGGGAGGGTGGGGAGCGCTTGGGCGCTGTGAGGAGCAGGCCCGGGGTTGGGGTATTTCCCGCAGGGATGAGCCGTGACCTGGCTGCCGGGACAAAGCCGGAGCTGTCCCAYGTGGTGCCGGCTCTGGCCCGGCCCAGCCAGATGAGCTGCTGTGGCTGAGCCAGGAGCCTCCCTGGAGGTGGAGACGGACCCGTGTGCCGTGCCAAAGGCGCAGGGCTGGCCCGAGAGCCCCATCCAGGCCCGGGTCCCCCYTCCCCGGCCGTGGCCCAGGCTGGCGCGCGGTGCGTGCTGCCGTGCCGGTCAGGCTGTGCATGGCACCGTGTGCGCTCACGCCCTGGCCTCACGCCCCGCTTCTCGCAGGGGGGTGACGGAGGGTGTGACGCTGCTGCTGCTGGCGCTGCAGACGGGGCTGCTCGACCTGCAGATCCTCCAGCGGACCTTCCTCCTCAGCATCATCCTCTTCATCGTGGTGACCTCCACGCTGCAGTCCATGATCGAGATAGCTGACCCCATTGTGCTGGCGCTGGGGGCCTCCCGCAACAGGTACTTGCCTCTTCCCTCGGTTCCTGGGGAAGAGGAGCAGGATCCGGCCCAGGCCTGCAGCCCGCTGCCCGGCCCAGCCCCCAGGACCAGCCCTGCCCAGGGTGCACAGTTTGCTGTGTAGGAGCTGGGAGGAGGATCGGCAGATCAGCGCTATGGTTTCTTTTTGGACTTGGGGTTATCTTCTCTTTCTGAAAGAGCCAAATTGGGTACCAAGATCCCAGCGTACAGCCGGGATGCCCCCGCTTCTTSGTGAGGGTCTCTCTGGGCTTGGGAGCGCTGCCCTGTTCCCCTGGCCTGCCGAGACCCGTCCCAGACATCAGGGTGTCCCTGGAGCTGGGGCTGTGGACTGGGCACGTCCGTGGCTGGGCCCTTGAGCCTCCCTTTATCTCCTTTTGCCTGGCATCCAGCCCCGCTTCCCGAGGGCTGGCCAGGACTGGTGCCCTGCACAGCTGCTGCCTGGCCCTCCAGCTCCTCTTGGATCCTCTSTGCCCGCTCTTGGGCAGATGCGGTGCTGGAGGATGGGTCCCGGAGGACACAATCCGGGGCGCAGTGGGTGCCCCTCTCCACAGTGTGGTGGCTGGGGGTGCGTGGGTCCTGCCGGCAGGCCTGGGGCGGCACCACGTTGCTGACCTGCACCTTCCCTAGGAGCCCCTGGAAGCATTTCCGCGGTGTCAGCATGTGCCTCTTCTTGCTGGTTTTCCCTTGCTTCATGGCCTACAAGATCGCACATTTCTTCCACTTGGATTTCTGGCTGCTGATCCTGGTCTCCAGCTGCATGCTCACCTCTCTGCAGGTACAGGAGAGCCCCRGCCCCGGGGGGTCCGTCGCTGTCCCGGCGACACCTTGCTTGGCTTCCCTGAATGGTTTCTCTCTCCCCTGTCCCGGCCTGCAGCACCTGCCTGTCCCTTGTCCTGTGTTGGAATATGTCCCCTACGAACGGCCCCAGAGAGGGAGCGGGCAGAGCTGTGGCCTCCCCGTTCCCCGGGGCACTGCCTGGCTGCTGCACGCGAGGGGCCGTGTTCCCGTGGGCGTGCACAGCCCGCTCGGGGCCGCGCCGCCGGGACGGGGCGCTGGGTCGCGGCGTGTGGTCCAGCCGCCAGCCGGCTGCCAGCAGCAACGCGCTGTCCCCGCTCTCTGCCAGGTGATGGGCACGCTCTTCATCTACGCGCTCTTCATGGTCGAGCTGTTCCAGGACACGCCGCTGGAGCGCATGGACGAGATCATCTACTGCGTGAACGCGGTGAGCCGGGTGCTGGAGTTCCTGGTGGCCGTGTGCGTGGTGGGCTACGGCACCTGGGAGTCCCTCTTCGGCGAGTGGAGCTGGATGGGCGCCTCCGTCATCATCATCCACTCCTACTTCAACGTCTGGCTGCGCGCCCAGTCGGGCTGGAAGAGCTTCCTGCTGCGCCGCGAGGCGGCGAAGAAGATCAGCTCCCTGCCCAGGGCCACGCGTGGGCAGCTGCGGGACCACAACGACGTGTGTGCCATCTGCTTCCAGGTGAGCCCACACCAGCGCCAGTGCCCGCCCTGCTCTTCTTGCAGGGTCCCCGCAGGCCCCTAAGCAGCTCCCCCCTGCTTCCCTGCTGTCCRATGCAGGAGGGCTACCAGGGGCACCAGGAGGGCTACCAGAGCTGTTGTGCCCCTCTGAGGATGGGGCAAGGTCTTTGTTTGCCTTTTGGGAAATCTTTCCTCCTGAGTGTGCCATGAGAGCGCCGTCCCCCTCTCTCTTGCACGCCTAGTTCCAAGCCCAGCTTTTCTGCAGCCTGTGCCATGGGCTCATCCTACAGCCTCTGCTGCTCTGGACGGGGTGGGAGGAAGGCTGAAACCCCTCCAGAGAGAGGCAGGCAGAAACACGAGTATCCTGCCCCAGACACCCCCGCTTTACTGGGGGAAGGAGGAARCTATTGCTCGGCCGTGCTGGGAGATGGGCACGGAAAGTAAGAGACTGCGCCCCAGGACCGGTGAGGTTTGGCCGTGGTACGCTCAGTCTCAGCACTGCAGCRGTGGCTGCGCCTGCTCGGAGAGCTCGTTGTGCAGCTGGGGGAGCACGTCCCTTTCCTGGGGGAGGCGATGTGCCCCGCGCTYGGCCCTGGGGCCCTGCTGCACCCCGATCCTCTCCCAGCTGGGCTGCGGGAGGGCTGCGGCAGCTCCCTGGCGTCCCCCCACCCATTACCATGTGGGTTCTCTCTCTGTCCACAGGACATGCAGGTGGCCGTGATCACCCCCTGCAACCACTTCTTCCACGGTGCCTGCCTCCGCAAGTGGCTCTACGTGCAGGACACCTGCCCCATGTGCCACCAGCAGGTCCAGCCGGCGGCCGCCGAGGGAGGACCAGGCGCCGGGGACACGGCGGAGCCGGAGCCAGACCACGAGGATGAGGTGACGGAGGATGGAGGAGCCTCTGCAAGCCCTGGCCAGCCGGAGTGGAGTGCACCAGTGCCGGCTCAGCCCTGGGACGAAGGGCTGCCCCCGGGACCGYTGCCCGGCCAGGGCGGCAGCAGGGCTTCCCCGGGCCCCGGGGCTGCTCATCCGGATGCCTCTACTCGGCAGGAGCAAGGAGTGGGTGCCTTCCCGGAGCCCTGTGGGGCAGAGACCTCCGTCCAGGACACGCAGCACCCAGTGCCCGCTGCTGACAGCCCGCAGCTGGGCGCGGGGCACAGCGGGGGCTCCCACAGCAGCCACGGCCCCTCCTAGCACAGCCGCTCTCACCTCAGCCCTCCTGTCACAAACTGCTGGACGCTTCCCCTGCTGCAAGACCCAGGGAGGCTGCTCCCAACACCCCGGGGGGCCGACGGCCCCCCCCAGCCTGGCTGAGCCTGCAGCACGGGTCCCCTCTCGCTAGCCTGGCCTCGGTGCTGCGGCACTGCCGCGCTGGAGAGCCCCAGCCGCGAGCAGGGCCGGGGCTGAGCGGGACGCTCGTGGTGCTTGGTGCCCGGCAATCAGGTAGGGCTACGGACTCTTTTCTGCAATAAAGCAGGAACTGAAGTTGCTGCTGGCTGCGCCCGAGCGGAGTCTGAGCAGCGGCAGTGGCGGGCGAGCTGGGGTGCTGTGTTGCCTTTGCTTTGGAGGTGTGGGTGTCTCGAAGGTATTGGGCAGGGGTGTCCTGGCTGCAGGAGGGGGTCGGGCCCGGCCCCCGTGGCTGCGGCTGGCCCTGGTGCCCCCCAGGGAGCTGCCAGCTGCTGCTGGCACTGCTCCCTGGGCGCCTCGCAGCAGCACCTCAGCCCCGCACCGCCCCTGGGGATGCAATTAAACTGGCGCCGCGGTCCCTGGATCATTCGATTTGCAAGCCCCTGGGTCCGCTGCTAGGCACTGGTGGGACGTGGGGCACGTGTCTTCTCGCTGTTCCTGCTGGTAGTGTGGGGCTGAGCTCCACCCCCCCCCCAGCCTTGGCCCACGRGGAATGGGGCTGGGGGCGATAACTGCTTGCTTGGGCCCTGGGAAGACCTTGCAGAGGGGCAGGATGCGGGGTTGGGTCTCTCCAGCCCCCTCCCCACACGGTGTGAGGGCAGCCTTGGCCCCACGGGCACTGTCCATCCAGGGGCCTCATGGGGCTGGCGTGGGGAAGGACCAGGGAGGGGGACGTGGGGGCGAGCACCGCAATTAGGGGCGTCTCCAGCGGGTCCTTCACCCCGAGCGGCCGCGGGGCTTGCTCCGAGGTGCTGGATGCCTTGGAGCCGGGGCCGGGGCCG
>NW_028186722.1:43054-47235 GCF_003343005.1 Rhea americana | reverse complement strand
GCGAGCCCGCCTGCAAGGGGGGGCCACGCCGGGGCCGCCCCCGGGGCGTCCGGCCCTGCCGGGGCCACGTCCTGGCGCTGGGCTTCTGGAAGCACCTTTGCTGCCCGGCATCGGCGGGGAAGGGGAGGGGGGACCCCAGGGACCGGGGGCCCTGGGGAGGCGGTAAATGGACTCGCTCCCCTTCCAGCTCTGCCCCACCCCGGCACTTCTCCGAACGGAGGCGATGGCAGCGGCCCAGCGGGGCCCTGCGCAAACCCATTAGCAGGAGGGAGAGAGCAGCTCGTAGATAAAACCCATCCGGGGAGAGGCGAGTGCYAGTGAGACCCCCCCCTCCTCCCACTGCCGGCCTCCGTCGCCTCCGTCCCCAAATCTYGACCCGGCCTCCAGCCCCTTGCAGGGAGCCGGGGCCACGGCAGCTCCCCGGCCGCGGGGAGGCTGGTGCAGGGGCGCGGACCCCCCTCCCCTCCGCCCGGCACCCTGCTGCATTGCCCTGGTGCTGCTGGGGCCGGCAGCGCTGCTGCCCTGCCAGGGTGRGGGGCTGCAGCAGGGCTTGGAGACAGCGCAGCCACCCCGGAGCCCCGGCCAGCGTGTGTGCCCCCGCCGGCGTGTCCCCTCCGCCTCCGGGGAGGCCGCGGCGTGTTTGCACGCCCGGAGCCCGGGCTTGCTCGGGGGCCGGGGCGGCGGGCGCGGGCGGCGCTGCGGTGCTCTCCCGGCCTCCCCGGCGGCTCGCCGCCGCGCTGCTTCCATTAAGGCCCCATTAGCTCAGCAGTGGAGCCGGGCCGCGGAACAAGGCTCCCGCCGGGGCCGTCCCCGGGCGCTCCGCTGAGCCGGCTGATGCTGCCTGGAAGCGGGAGAGTGCGGTGGGTGGGAGCACCCGCTGAGAGGTGCGGGGACCTCGCCGTGGGGTGCCCCCACGGCCCCCAGCAGCAGGTCAGGCAAGGCTGCAGGGGTGCAGGCTCCCTGGGACCCCGAGTCTCCTCCCCGTGACTCGGCTCCGTGCCTCCCCCCCGCTCAGCAAAACCAGGCCCTGTGCTGGGCCCCCCCAGGCTGAGCCCCGCTGGAGACCCCCATGGCTGGCCCAGCCACAGCTGCCCCATCACAGCCGCAGAGGGGCCAGGCGACCGCACAGGGCGGTGGGTGAGGAGCTAGTGACACCAGTGGCACCCAGACACTGGGCTGGATGGGTGCATGGAAGGATGGACACTGGGATGGATGAGTACATGGACAGAAGGATGCTGGGCTGAATGGGTGCGTGAACGGATGGATACTGGGCTGATGGGTGCATGGACAGATGGACACTGGGCTGGCTGGGTGCACAGCTGGATGGATGCTGGGCTGGTGAGTGCACAGCTGGCCAGACGCTGGGCTGGATGGGTGCACAGCTGGCTGGATACTGGGCTGGATGGGCGCACAGCTGGATGGATGCTGGGCTGGACAGTGCATGGCTGGATGAACGCTGGGCTGGACAGGTGCACAGCTGGCTGGACGCTGGGCAGGATGGGTGCACAGCTGGATGGACACCCCAGTCTCTGCAGGGAGCAGCAGGGTCAGGGCGCAGCGAGGGCCGGCTGCTCCACACGGGAAGGCAACCGGGACCGGAGCGGGATAACAAGGCATCTGCGAGCAGCAACCTCCCCAGGAGGAGCCGGGATGCAGGGCGGCACAGCCAGCCCGGATTCGGCCCAGAGACAGTGCCCGGGTCAGACACAGCGCAGGGCTCACCCAGCAAGGCCGCGGTGATGGGGCCAGTTCGAGGCCGGCCAGGAAGCCGGGTCCGGTTCTGGGTCCAGCTCTGGGTCCGGTTCACAGGAGCAGGCGTTCGGGTGCCTGAAGACCACTCTGGGGTGCTGGGCAGGAGCTCTCATGCTGCAGGAGCTTGGCCTGGCCAAGCGATGTCTGTATGTCCGTGGGGCTTGGCTGCCTCCGGCCCTCCCCAGGGAAGGACAAACTGCACGGTGTGCGTGCAAGAGCGCAGGGTGCGAGAGACGCTGCCCGAGCCAAGCGGCTGCCTCGAGGGGGGGGGACCCGAGGAGTTCACCCGCCGGCTCAGCACGGGGCCTGGGGATTCCCTCCCTCCCTGCTCCGTTCCTTCGTTCCTTTGTGGCTTTTCCCTGCTGTTTTCCGTCAGCAGCTGCAGCTGGAGACAGAAACGACACGGATGTAAATCCTCCTGCCCCACGGTACCCCTGGCAGGATCGGCTTCCCCACACGGCACCCATGGGTGGTGGGGGCGCTGGGGGAGGTGCTGGGGCTGGTGTTTCACCAGCTGCCCYGGGCAGGGGTCCCAATGCCCCCTCGGTGCTGGGGCTGCTCTCTCCATCCCTCCAGCTCACAGCCAGAGCTTTGCGTGCACTTGGTACCTGGAGCAAGGGCATCGCTCTCCYGGCCCACATCCCAGGACCAGGCTCTCTCCCGCCCCGGCCGACGGCCACCGTCTCCTCCCGCACCCCTGGAGCAGAGCAATGCAATCCCTGCCAGCAGCCCTGCCGGGCCGGGAGCACCTTCCCCTCGCCCCGGGCCCCGGCTCCCAGCCGCGCTGCTCCAGCCGGCATCCCCACCGCATCCCCGCCGCCGCGGCTGAGGACGCTCCCGAAGGGCAGCCGCCACGCTGGAGCGCCCCGCGCTGCAGCATCAGCAGCCGCCGGCCCGCCGCGAGCGCCGCGACCTTCCGGTGCCGGCGGGCGGCTGCCGCAAGGAGCCGGAGCAGCTCTCAGCAATCCGAGCCAAAAAGCAGCGTGCRGCCGCTGATGCGCCGAGTTCCTGCTCTGGCCTCTGTCCCGGCTCGGGAGCTGCCTCCTTTGCAGCCCCGGGGCTGGATCTCCTCGGACATCGYCGTGCAGAGCCCAGTGAAGGGCCCCCTAACGTGGCTGCTGGTGCCACCAGCACGGCTCTCCGGTAGGGCCACCAGCAGCTCGCTCCAGCGCCTGTCCCTGCTCACCCGCGAGGTCGTCCCCTTCAGCCCCCGCGCCGGCCGGCCGCCCTGGGCGCACAGACCCGGCCTCGCGCCCCAGGCCAACCTCACTGCAGGGCCACGGCCCGTCACCTGCTGCCCTGAGCCCACGGTGACAGCCACCACGCTTCGCCCCGCACGGCTGCTCCTTCCCGGTGGCAGCTCCAAGCCCATTTTACTCTGCCTGTCGCTGAGCCGTGTCCCGTTGCTGCTCCGTATTAATCCCGCACAAGGTGCAGGGAGCAGGACGCCCCTTCCCAGCCCCAGCTGATGCTGTGCCAGAGAAGGGTGACCTGGCCCCAGGTCTACCATGAGGAGCTAGGAGTCCTTGCCCTTGGGGCAGGGCTGGAGGTGTCGGCGGGTGCTTGATGGGGAGCACCCATGGGTGCCAGTGCAGGTGGTGGGGCTGCCCCATTTTGGGGTCATGGTGGGGAGTCTCAGGAGTGCCGGGGTCCCCTGTGGGGTAGCTCAAGGGACCCAGGTAGCCATTGCTTTGGGGGCCTGGAGGCCCCTTGGGGTCACTCTGGGGGACCTGAGGTGCATTTGGGGCCAATCCAGGGCACCCTGGGATGCAGGGGACCCATACAAGGTCACTGTGGAGCATTTCAGGGAAGGCAGGGGACCAGCAGGGTCTCTCTGGGGTACACGGTGGGCACAGGGGTCTGCATGGGGTCTCCATAGGGTATGCAAGGGGCCATCTGGGGACATCTCGGGGTGTCTCAGGGTCTATGTGGGGTCTCTGCAGGGTGTCCTAGGAGATGCAGCAAGGCCCCTCTGGGGTGTCTCCAGGGCCCTTTTGGGGGTCTCTCTGGGGTGTCTCAGGAGGCTCTGCAGAATCTCTGTGGGGTCTTTCTGCAGAGTCCCAGGAGCCACAGTGGGGTCTCTSCWGGGCCTCTCCGGGGCCTGCCTGGGCTCTGCCCGGGAGGTCTCGGGGCCCTGCTGGGGTCTCTCCAGGAGGCCCCAGGGGATGCAGCAGGGTCTCTCCAGGAGGCCCCAGGGGATCCAGTGGGGTCTCTCTGGAGGTCCCAAGGGACACAGCAGGGTCTCTGCTGGGCCTCTCCGGGGCCTGCCTGGGCTCTGCCCGGGAGGTCTCGGGGCCCTGCTGGGGTCTCTCTGGGAGGTCCCAAGGCATCCAGTGGGGTCTCTCTGGGAGGTCTTTGGAGATGCAGTGGGGTCTCTCTGGGAGGTCTCGGGGGATCCATTGGGGTCTCTCTGGGAGGTCTTTGGGGAC
>NW_028186722.1:37594-41279 GCF_003343005.1 Rhea americana | reverse complement strand
CTCCGAGCCCCCCTTGCCATGTTCTCCGTGCAGGAGGCGCTGCCCCGGGGGGGGCTGCCCATGAAGGAAGAGCCGCTGACGGCCGGACTGCCCTCCGTGAGGTGGCTGCAGAGCACCGGCATCCTGGACGCCAGCACGGCCGCACAGAGGTAAGGGGCACCGCGGGCATCCCGGGCACTGAGGGTGTCATGGGCATCCCGGACGTCGTGGGCATCCCAGGCACTCCGGGCATCCTAGGCATCGTGGGCGTCCGGGGCATGCTGGGCACTGTGGGCATCCTGCGCATCCCAGGTGCCCTGGGCATCCCKGGCATCCCAGGACCGCTGGGGCATCCCAGGAACTCCTGGGGCATCCCGGGAACCTTGTACGCCCCAGGAACTTCAGGCAGCACGAGCACTGGGGCTCCTTGGGCATCTCCTGCAGTCCATACCCCTGCGCACCTCGGGTATCCCAGGGGTCCCCGCGCTCTCCAGGCGCCCTGTGCAGTGCACGCACTTCAGGACCCCCCAGGTACCCGGGGTACCCCAGACACTCGGGCATCCTCCRTACCCCGTGCACCCAGGGACCCTGGGCATCCCACTTCCCACCCTGGCACCTTGCACATGCCGGACTTGCGGCCACATGTCGGATGGGCCAGCGGGTGGTGGAAGCAGGGCAGGTGCCGCTGCCGGAGCCACGAGGGGCTCATCGCGCAGTGCCATGCTGCACGTCCGCTGGGACCGGGACCGGGACCTGCACCACCCACCTTGTCCGCCACGTCGGGTGGGAAAAGCTGCTGAGGGCGAGGGCAGGGCACCGGCCGGCCGGGCCAGCAGGGAGGGACCACYGCAACCGTTCGCGCAGCTTGCACGCCGAGCTCGCCACGCTCAACCGCCCGACGCCATCCCCCCACGCCCTGGCCAGCCCCAGCTCCCCATGGGGCTGCGCTCCCTGCTGTCCCCGTGGGGCTTGGGGCTCCGTGTGCCCCATCGCTGTCCCTGCTATCCCATGGGGCTCCGTGTGCCCCACCGCTGTCCATGCCCGCCCCGTGGGTCTCCATGTGCCCATCGCCATCTGTGCCGTCCCCATGGGGCTCCGTGTGCCCCATCGCTGTCCCTGCTGTCCCCATGGGGCTCTGTGTGCCCCATCGCTGTCCGTGCCTGCCCCGTGGGTCTCCGTGTGCCCCATCACCATCCCTGCTGTCCCCCTGGGGCTCTGTGTGCCCCATCGCTGTCCCTGCTGTCCCCCTGGGACTCTGTGTGCCCCATCGCTGTCCCTGCTGTCCCTGTGGGTCTCTGTGTGCCCCATCACCATCCCTGCTGTCCCCATGGGGCTCTGTGTGCCCCATCGCTGTCCCTGCTGTCCCCCTGGGACTCTGTGTGCCCCATTGTTGTCTGTGCCATCCCCATGGGGCTCCGTGTGCCCCACTGCTGTCCGTGTTGTCCCTGTGGGTCTCTGTGTGACCGTCGCCATCCCTGCTGTCCCCATGGGGCTCCGTGTGCCCATCGCTGTCCCTGACATGCCCAGGGGTCCCGGGCTGTGGCCTGCCGCAGCGCCCCAGCACTGGCCATGCCCCCATGTGTGCCATGGGGTGAAGGGGTCCATAAGGGGTGGTCGTGGATGGAGCTCACGGTCGCTCTGAGTGCTGGGGCTTGGCCCTCGCGCCCCACAGCATGGAGAGCTGGGGGGGACCCGGCACAGCCTGCTGAGAGCCCATCCAGAGCCTTCTCGGCACCCGAGCCCCCACGGCAGGCTGCTCCATGCCCCTTGCCCAGCCAGGGACAGTGGGACCTGGGGGTCTAGGGGSGGGGAGTGTCACTGCCCCGCTCTCCCCTCTGCATCCTGCCCAGGGGAGAGAGTCACGAGCCCGGTACCCGCCACGCCGAGCCGCTTCGCCAAGCCACTTGGCAGTACGGGAGAGCCTGTCCCGGCGTGCTGGCCCCGCACTCGGGGTCCGCAGCCCCGCTGCCAGCCCTGCTGCCGGCGGTCCGCGTTTGCACCGGCAGCTGCACCCTCGGGCTGAAGCCCAGCCGGGGGGGGGGGCATCCTGAGCTGCCCTATTTGCAAATAACTCCAGGGTGACTAAAAACTGTGGAAGTCACACTGCTGACCCCGACAACCCCCCTGGCGCTGGCCCGGGCCCCGGGTGCCCCAGCCCTGCTGGCCCCGGGGCCGCGGAGGCAGCGATGCTGGTCCCCGTGGCAGCTGCCCTCGTGCAGCCCCGGACCTGCCCCGCCAGGGTCCATGTCACCAGCAGCTTCTGCCCCGTGGGGTGATGAGGACCAGGCGGGGGGGGGGATATGTGCAGGACTCCCCCACACACACTGCCAGGAATGGGGCTGGTGGGGCGAAGTGGCGCTGGAGCTGGGGGTCTCTGGCCGGTGCCGTGCAGAGGAGCAGCTGGGCGGCCTCGATAGGGCATCTCGAGTGTGAATCCATGTCGGGTACCAGGGTCTCCTGGACACCCCGGAGAGCCCCTGCGCCTGCTCTGGAGGTGCCGGTCTTGCCTGCTGGGTGCAGAAACTTCCCCTGCCCAGAGCAGGCAGTGGGCGAGGTGGATAAATACCTCCCCGCCGGCTGCTCCCCGGCTCCGGCGGCTCGGAGGGGCTGCGGGGACTTTGCACTGGCACTTTGGTGCTGGCAGCCGGGGTCCCGCAGGGGGCAGCCGGGGGGGGGGGCAGGACCGAACTGGGCTCGGTGCAGCTAGTGCAGATGCAAAGGGACATGGTGGCAGGCAAAGCCGCATGGTGCTGAGGGCCGTGCCGCAGGCCGGGCAGCCGGCGCAGGCGCAGCAACGTGGCTGCGCACGTCTCCGGGGGGGGGCACGCAGCATCCCGCGTGGGCTGGCCGGGCACGCAGCGTGCCGTGGGAGCCCCCCGGGCTGCGCCTCCCCAGCCCAGTGGTTCTGGGGACGGGATCCAGCAGCTGGGGCAGTCCAGACCCGCCGCCTGGGCGCAAATTGCACGCGTATCAAGAGCAACGTGCACGTGGACGTGGCGCACGGGCATGCGAGGTCACTGCTGACTCCAAACCCAGTCGGCCTGTGCCTCRTGTCCCAGACCTGTTTCAAGACCCTTGGTGCTCCCGGGTGTCTCACCACCACTCTGCTCCTGTGGCAGCAGACAGCAGCACCGCAGGGACTGCCGGCAAGGACCTGCGCGAGCCTGTCTGGCCTCGCAGGGTCTCTCCCTGCACGCTGCTCTGAAGCCCCCAGCAAACTGTCCAAGGGGCTGCAGCCCTGTGCAGGCAGAGGGGCCAGTCCAGGGATGTAACGCACGGGGGTTGGGGTCCCAGCAGTGTAGCACACAGGCTCTGGGGTTGCAACACAGAAATATTGCAGTCCTAGCAGTGCAAAGTAGAGGGCCTGGGGTCCTAATGCACAGGGGTTAGGGTCATGGCAGTGTAATGCAGAGGGGCTGGGGTCTCAGTGCTGCAATACACGGGGGTCAGAGTCCCAGCAGTGCAGTGCACAAGGACCAGGGTCCCAGCAGTGCAGTGCAGAGGGGCCGGGGTCCCGGTGGTGCAATGTGAAGGGGCTGGGGTCCCGGCGGTGCAGTGCAGAGGGGCCGGGGTCCCGGTGGTGCAATGTGAAGGGGCTGGGGTCCCAGCAGTGCAGTGTCCAGGGGCCGGGGTCCCGGCGGTGCAGTGCCCGGGGGCCGGGGCCCCTGCAGTGCAGTGCAGAGGGGCCAGGGTCCCAGCGGTGCAG
>NW_028186722.1:32913-36346 GCF_003343005.1 Rhea americana | reverse complement strand
GCGGGAGCTGCGGCGTCGGGGCTCGGCTCCGTGCACACGCGCTTGGCGGGAGGGGCGGCGCTGCGGGAGCCCCCGGCCGGCAGCCCCCGCTCTGGGGGGAGCTGCCAGGAAACACGGGGCCGGGGGGCTCCCGCGGGCTGCCGGCACGCAGCTGGCGTGCGTGTGCCGCTGCATGGGCATGTGCAAGTACACGAGGATGGGCACGTACGTGCCGGCGGTGCACGAGGACACACGCTCGCGTGCGCGTGCATGGGGGTATGCCGGGACACTCCTGTTAGCAGTGCACCTAGGCACCACGTGTGTGTATGTGTGTTTGCACGTGTGTGTGCTACCCGTGCCTGCCAGCGGCACCAGGCGTGAGTTGGGCCAGTGCGCAGGAGCGGGGCAGGGTGCAGGGTGCTGCACTGGGGAGAAGGCAGGGTGCTGGGTGCTGCACCAGCGGCAGCAGGGCAGGGAGCTGCACCCAGGGGAGCAGCACAGGGTGCTGGGTGCTGCACCAGGGGCAGCAGGGCAGGGAGCTGCACCCAGGGGGAGCAGCACAGGGTGCTGGGTGCTGCACCGGGGGCAGCAGGGCAGGGAGCTGCACCCAGGGGGAGCAGGACAGGGTGCTGGGTGCTGCACCGGGGGCAGCAGGGCAGGGGGCAGGTCCCTGTCCCCAGGGCTGTGGGGCCGGGTGAGTGCCAGGATGCCCCCCCACCTCCCGGGTCCCAGTGGTGACAGCCCTGTCCCAGTGCTGCAGGCCCCCCTGGACCTCCTCAGCCCCCCGACGCCCCTGGTCCCTGCAGCCCGGGCTCCCCCACCGCCCCGGCCGCTGCCCGCTGGGATCCTCCCCGCTCCCCGCCATTGCACCCCCTGAAGCCCTGCGCCGCGGTGCCGGTGCCGCGGTGCCGGGGCCCCGGTGTCCGCGCGGCGCTCACCGCCCGCCCGCTGCCCGCAGCGGCGTGGGCCTGGCCCGCGCCCACTTCGAGAAGCAGCCGCCCTCCAACCTGCGGAAATCCAACTTCTTCCACTTCGTGCTGGCCATGTACGACCGGCAGGGCCAGCCCGTGGAGATCGAGCGCACCTCCTTCATCGACTTCGTGGAGAAGGAGCGGGTGAGCGGCGGCGGGGCCGGCGCGGGCGATGCCCGGCGCTCCGGGGCGCTGGCGGGGCCCCGCCGCCGCGTCCGACCCGCCGCCTCCCTCCGCAGGAGCAGAGCGGCGAGAAGACCAACAACGGCATCCACTACCGCCTGCAGCTGCTCTACAGCAACGGTGGGTGCCGGCGGGGCGGCGGGGCCGGGCGCCGCGCGCGGCTCACGCCTCCCCTCTCCTCCCGCAGGCGTCCGCACGGAGCAGGACCTCTACGTGCGCCTCGTCGACTCCATGTCCAAGCAGGTACGGCGGCGGCGCAGCCCCCCGGCGCCCGCCCTCGCGGCGTGTGCGCTGCACCGGGCCGTACACGCGCACCGCTGTGCACGACATGCACGTCTGCGCCTGTGTGCACGCACAGGGGTAAGCAGAGCTTGCACATCTGTACCTGTGTGCACACCCTGGGTGTGCAGGGCACGCATGTCTTACCTGTGCGTGCACACACAGGTATGCAAGGCATGCAAAGCTGCACTTGTGTGTGCATACGTAAGTGTTCAGGGCACGCCTCTCTGCACATGCACACACACCCATGTGCAGGACAGACCCATCTGCATGCACATGGCTGCACTGCCTGTGCACACACCCATGTGCACATGTGTACACACACACACGTGTGCAGGACAGGACCATCTGCAGATGCAGGGGTGCTTTGCTGCACTGCATGTGTACACACACCCATGTGCACATGCACACATGCACAGGTGTGCAGGATAGGCCCATGTGCACATGCAGGGGCAGGTGTGCATGCCTGCACTGCACATGCTCACATGCGCACACTCACCCACACAGGCATGCAGGACAGGCTCATGTGCACATGCAGACGCAGGTGTGCATGGCCACACTGCATGTGCACACACCCAGGCACACACGCACAGAGGTGTGCAGGGTGTGCAGCCCTGCACTTGCACGCAGCCACGCGTGCAGCAGCGCACGTCGCTCGCTGGCACGCGGGCGCTGGCGTGAGCACCCGCAGGTTGCTGTGCCTGGGCATGTCCCCGGGCTGCGCACGCCCCCGCGCTCTGCCTGGCCGTGCACACACGCGTGTGCCGGTGGGGGCCGGGGGCCCTGGCCCGGCCCGGGACCCCAGCTGGGCGCTCTCTCCCCCAGGCCATCGTCTACGAGGGGCAGGACAAGAACCCCGAGATGTGCCGGGTGCTGCTCACCCACGAGATCATGTGCAGGTAGGCGCAGCGCCGGGGCGGCGGGCGCTGCCGGCCCCGCTGTGCCCGCCGGCGCCCGCCGCCGTCCCCGGGGCCCCATTAGAGCAGCGCTTGTTTACCACGCTCGCGCGCGGTGTTTGTGCAAATTAGCGCTCCGTGCCAGCGCCGCTAATTGATCTCGGGAGCCGTGCTAACGAGGCCAGGGCTGCCGATGCCTCCCCGCGGCGCGCTGGACTCGAGGTGCCCGCTGCCAGGGGGGGCTGATAGCACCCTGGGGTGCAGCACTGGACCTGGGGTGCCCACTGCTGGGGGTGCTGCCAGCACTCTGGGGTGCAGCACCGGGGCTGGGGGGCTGGAGCCTGGGGGCTGCCAGCACCTTGGGGTGCAGCAACAGGGCTGGTGGACTGGGAGGGCTGCCAGCACCCCGGGGTGCATTTCTGGACCTGGGGTGCCTGCTGCTGGGGGTCTGCCAGCACCCTGGGGTGCAGTGCCAGGCTGGGAGGGCTGGGAGCTGCCAGCACCCTGGGGTGCAGTGCCAGGCTGGGGGACCGCAGCGGCCCCACTCACGCTGCTCCTCTTGCCTGCCCAGCCGCTGCTGCGACAAGAAGAGCTGCGGGAACCGCAACGAGACGCCGTCCGACCCCGTCATCATCGACAGGTAGGTGCCCGAGGCCTGCGGGGCTCCGAGCATCCCTCGGGCATGCGGGAGCCAGGGATTGCCTGTGCCCTCAGGCTGGTGGCTCCGAGCATCGCTCGGGCATGCGGGAGCCGGGGATCGCCGGTGCCCTCAGGCTGGCAGCTCCGAGCATCCCTCGGGCACATGGGAGCCAGGGATCGCCGGTGCCCTCAGGCTGGCGGCTCCGAGCATCCCTCGGGCGTGCGGGAGCCGGGGATCGCCGGTGCCCTCAGGCTGGCAGCTCCGAGCATCCCTCGGGTGTGCGGGAGCCGGGGATCGCCGGTGCCCTCAGGCTGGCGGCTCCGAGCATCCCTCGGGCACATGGGAGCCGGGGATCACCTGTGCCCTCAGGCTGGCAGCTCCGAGCATCCCTCGGGCATGCGGGAGCCAGGGATCACCAGTGCCCTCAGGCTGGTGGCTCCGAGCATCCCTCAGGCACATGGGAGCCGGGGATCACCGATGCCCTC
>NW_028186722.1:22389-32733 GCF_003343005.1 Rhea americana | reverse complement strand
CCGGTGCCCTCAGGCTGGCGGCTCCGAGCATCCCTCGGGCACATGGGAGCCGGGGATCACCAGTGCCCTCGGGCTGGTGGCTCTGAGCATCCCTCGGGCACATGGGAGCCGGGGATCACCAGTGCCCTCGGGCTGGTGGCTCTGAGCATCCCTCGGGCACATGGGAGCCAGGGATCACCGATGCCCTCAGGCTGGCAGCTCCGAGCATCCCTCGGGCATGCGGGAGCCAGGGATCGCCGGTGCCCTCAGGCTGGCAGCTCCGAGCATCCCTTGGGCACATGGGAGCCAGGGATCACCAGTGCCCTCAGGCTGGTGGCTCCGAGCATCCCTCAGGCACATGGGAGCCGGGGATCACCGATGCCCTCAGGCTGGCAGCTCTGAGCATCCCTCRGGCACATGGGAGCCAGGGATCGCCGGTGCCCTCAGGCTGGCGGCTCCGAGCATCCCTCGGGCACATGGGAGCCAGGGATCGCCGGTGCCCTCAGGCTGGTGGCTCCGAGCATCCCTCGGGCACATGGGAGCCGGGGATCGCCAGTGCCCTTGGGCTGGCAGCTCTGAGCATCCCTCGGGCACATGGGAGCCAGGGATCGCCTGTGCCCTCGGGCTGGTGGCTCCGAGCATCCCTCGGGCGTGCGGGAGCCGGGGATCACCGATGCCCTCGGGCTGGCGGCTCCGAGCATCCCTCGGGCACATGGGAGCCNGGGATCACCGATGCCCTCGGGCTGGCGGCTCCGAGCATCCCTCGGGCACATGGGAGCCGGGGATCGCTGGTGCCCTCAGGCTGGCGGCTCCAAGCATTCCTCGGGCGTGCGGGAGCCGGTGGGGAGCCTCAGCCAGATCGGTGCGGGTGTTGCCTCGTTAGCGTTAATGACTTGGGGGTTGGGGCAGCCGTGGCGCCGCTCGGCTCTCCGCTTGCTCCATCTCTGCTGCGGCTGATGCCGCCAGGCTCTCTGCGGCGTGCCCACCCCTCTGCCAGGCGCGGGAGCCCCGCGGGGCCGCTGCCGAAGGAAATCCCTCGGCTCTCCCCGGCCGTTGCTCCACGGCGTTAGGCAGCACCCCGCAGCTTGCTGCGGCCTCTCGTGCCCCAGCGCCCGCAGCTGCTCGGCGCCTTGCTCCGTGGCGGCACGGCGGGCAGAGCTTAGCACTTGCTGTGCGAGCCCGGCACCTCGCTGAGGCCCCGCGCACTCACTGCATGTGTGGCCCGGCAGGGGCGGCCAGGGCAGCCTGCGTCTGCTGAGGCATCGATGCAGGTGGTGCAGCCGGCCGGCGCGGGCTCCTGGCACCATGCCGCGCCATACCGTGCCATGCCGCACTGTGCTGCACCATGCCGTGCTGCACCACACCATGGCATGCCATGCTGCACTGTGCCATGCCATGCCGTGCTGTGCCATGCTGTGCTGCACTGTGCCATGCCATGCCATGCCATGCTGTGCCGCGCTGTGCCGCACCGTGCCGTGCTGCACCACGCCATGGCATGCCATGCTGCACTGTTCCATGCCATGCCGTGCTGTGCCACGCTGTGCTGCACCGTGCCGTACTGCACCACACCATGGCATGCCATGCTGCACTGTGCCATGCCATGCCGTGCCGCACTGTGCTGTGCTGCACCGTGCTGTGCCATGCCATGCCGTGCCATGCGCCCAGCTCGGAGCTCGCTGCCGCCTCGCCGATCTGGCGCTGGCCGCAGGTACCAGGCGCCCGGCACCAGGCGGYGGCGGCCAGCTGTGACAGATGGGGGAAGCGACGTTTGCCGTCAGTGCAGCACTTGCGACGCACGTCAAACAAATAAATAATACAAGCAGCAGCCAACCGCTTCCATCAGCCGAGCGGGGAACGCGTGTGCACCCAGCGCCCGGGGCGGGCAGGCGGCGGGGCACGCCAGCTCCGCGCCGCGGGGCACGCGCGGGCACACGTGGCGTGCACAGTGCCGCTCCCTGGGAAACACGCACAGCCAGGCCGGCGGCACGGCTCTGCCCTGCACCCTGGGCTCCCAGCACGGGGCACGAGCGTGCACCCGCACAGCCCCGCGCTGCCCCCAGGCACCACGCCTGGGTCGCACACATGCACGTGCAATGCACGCTCATCGCTGCACTTGTGGTAGCTTAGCAGGTCGGGACACCCAGTCCTCTATCCCTCCCTTTCCCCATCCAGTCCTGTAGCCATCCACATGTGCCTCCATCCTTCCCCCCATCCAGTCCTCTACCCCTCCATCCCTCCATCCTTCCCCCCATCCAGTCCTCTACCCCTCCATCCCTCCATCCTTCCCCCATCCAGTCCTCCACCCCTCCATCCCTCCCTCCATCCCTCCATCCTTTCCCCCATGCAGTTCTCTGTCTATCCATCCACTCATCCCACTCTCCATCCCTCCGCCCTTCCCCTGATCCTATCCTCTATCTGTCCCTGTGTTCTTCCCCCATCCAGTCCTCGCTCTCTCTCCATCCCTCCCTGCTTCTCACCATCCATCAATCCACTATTCCATCCATCCCCCTTCCCTCCATCCAGTCCTCTGGCCATCCATCCATCCATCCACCCTCTCTCCATCCCTCCATCCATCTACCCATCCCTCCCTCCATCCATTCATCCCTCCCGCCCTCCATCCCTCCATCCTTCTCCCATCCAGTCCTCCCTCCCTGCCTCCCTCTCTGCATCCCCCAGCGCGGCAGGCAGCTCTGTGGGGCTGTGGGTTGCCCATGGGTGCCGGGATGCTCAGCAGGGCCCCCCATGCCCCCGGCCCAGCACCAGGCTGGTGCAGGGATGTTGGGGCTGGAGCTGGCACCACCCCTCACCGTGCAGCGCGGCCTCCCCGTGTGACGAGTTCCCCAGGGCTCGGCAGGGGGACGGGAGCACGGGGATGCGGGCACATGGGGCTGCAGGGACACGGGGACGAGGGGATGCAGGGACATGGGGACGCGGCGCTTCCTCCCACCGCCCCCGGCCGCGGCCCCGCGCCGAGCCCCCGCGCGCCCGCTGCCTCCGGCCCTCCCAGCGCAGCCAGATGTGCTGGCTGCCACCCCGGGCCGCCAGCCAGATGTGCGTCCGCCCGCCCGCGCTGCTGCCGGCTGCGGCTCTGGCGGCCCGGCCAAGGCAGCCGCCACCACCCCGGGCGCCCAGCACCGCTCCGGGGCCGCCGGGCTCTGGCCCGGGGCCACGGCCTGGCTGGGCGAGCGGCTTCCCCGGGGCCGCGGCTCCCGCGCCCTCCCCCCGGCCCCGCACCCTGCCTCCCCCGGCGCCGCTCCCCGGCCCGGCGCCCGGCCCCACTGCTTTAGAGAGCCAGATAAGTGCCCTATCAACATGTTAATCAAATTACTTAGGAGCTAAAATTGACGCTTTTCATTAATTATACAAGATTATTCTAATTGCAAATTCAAATTTATGCGCTCGGAACAGAAGGTGTTCGGCAGCATTGCCGGGAATTTGCATATTAAATGGGGAGCGTTGTGCATTATGGATGCTAATGTATGCACATTGTCTGTATTTTTAACTCCCGGGCCCATATGCGCGGCTGCCGCTTAAGGAGGTGAAGAAGTCCAACGTGTTTTTATTATTATTTCCCCTCTCCTCGGCGCGAAGCCGCAGCCCTGGGGGGCCGGGGGGGCCCAGCCCGCCGCCCCGCGCCGCCTCCGTCAATCTCCGCGCGGGCAGGGGGGTGTTTTCCCTCCCATTGCCGCGCTCCTTCCTTCCCCTGATGAGCACCCGGGAGGGCGGCGGGCGGGAGCCTGCGTGCGGCCCCTCGCCTCGCTCCGGCCCCGGCGCGGCGGCACGGCTGCTGCGGAGCCCCCGGCGCTGCCGCGGCCTCCCCGGAGCCCTTGCGGGGTCGGGCAGGGAGCTGCGGCGGGATGGGGCGCGGGATGCCCAGGCAGGACGCCAGCGTGGGGTGCTGCGTTGGGATGCAGGCGCAGAATGCCAGGGTGGGATGTGGGACCGGGATACGGCTGGATTGGGATGTGGGAGTGGGGTGCCAGGGCAGGATGCAGGGATGGGATGCTTTGTAGGATGTGGGGGGCAGGATGCTGGGCAGGATGCCAGGCTGGGATACCAGACTGGGATGCCAGGCGGGATGCCAGGCGGGACGCTGGGCAGGGCAGCGAGGCCCGTGCCCACCGAGCAGGGTCTGCGGCAGGACGAGGTCGCTGGCAGCCGTGGGGTGGCTGCAGGCAGGGGCCCCACAGCTGTGTCCCTGCAGGAAGCAGGGCCAGGGCACTGCCACCCTGTCCAGGGGATGCTCCCTTCTGGGAGGCACCAAGGGGTGGGCAGGGAGCAGGAGCCCGGGCAACCCCAGTCCTGGCAGCACTGGGTCCCCAGGGCCACCAGCAGCCCCCTGCAGCCCAGTGGGGCCCAAGACCCCCTTGGTGTCCGTGGGATGCAGGCTGGGAGCGCTGCCGAGGGGCAGGGAGACAACGAAGGGAGGGGAGGTGGCAGGGAGGGACGCGGTGGCCCGGTGCCATGCAGTGAGCTGTCACAGCGTGGTGACCTGGCGTGGGGTGGTGACTTGGCACGTTGTGATGACTTGTCCCAGCACGGTGGCCCGGCATGACACGATCACCGGGCACAGAGCAGTGACCTGGCATGGCACGGTAGCCTGGCACACTGATGACCTGGCACCGCATGGTGACCTGGCATGGCACAGTGACCTGGCATGGCGCAGCAATTGGTCATGGCTTGGTGGCTGGCACGGTGTGGTGGCCCGGCACAGTGCAGTGACATGGTGCTGGTGGGTGCCCATGTTTCGGGGCAGGTCCTGGGCATGCAGCAGGCCACCAGCGAGCTGCTGCGTGGGGCACTGCGGGACACGGGCAGAGGGCCTGGCCTCCCAGCCGTGTGCGCATGTGTGTGCGCGTGTGTGTGCATGCAGGGTGCCTGCAGCTGTGCGCAGGTGCAGGCCACGCGTGGCTGTGTATGTGCAGGGACTTGCGCCGGGTGTATGGCAGTGTGTGTGTGTGCATGCAGAGTGTGTGCCCATGTGCGTGTCCCTGGCGTGCACCCCTGTGTGTGTGTGTGTGTGTGTGTGTGCCGTGCACACGTGTCCCCATGTGTGTGCATGGCACACATGCTGTGTGTGCACATTGGCTGTATGGGTGGTCCCCGGAGAGCATGTGTGTGCCTGCACTCCCACCAGCAGTGAGGGGGGCCCGGGAGTGTGTCCAGGGTCCCAGGAGTGTGTCTGGGACCCCAGGAACATGCCTATGTTCCCAGGAACATGTCCAGGGTCCCGGGAGTGTGTCCATGACCCCAGGAACATGTCTGTAGTCCCAGGAACATGTCCAGGGTCCCAGGAGCATGTGCATGACCCCAGGAGCATGTCTGTGGTCCCAGGAGCATGTCTGTGGTCCCAGGAACATGTCCAGGGTCCCAGGAGCATGTGCATGACCCCAGGAACATGTCTGTGGTCCCAGGAGCATGTCTATGTTCCCAGGGACATGTCTGTGGTCCCAGAGGCCACGTGCCCTTGCTCTGGGCATGCAGCTGCGTGCGCGGCCCCGAGGTCCCTGAGGCCGAGCCGAGGACCCGGCCGTGCCCACGAGGGGGGACGGGATGGGGCAGGCGGTGCACGGACAAACGGGGGCCGTGCATGGCAGCGAGCGACTGTGCGCGTCTCCGGGGCGACCACCGCCGGCCACTGGGGTCTTGCCTTCCCCCCCCAGGTTCTTCCTCAAGTTCTTCCTCAAATGCAACCAAAACTGCCTGAAGAACGCGGGGAACCCCCGGGACATGCGGCGCTTCCAGGTGAGCCGACCCCGTGGATGTTTTCTCAAAGGGGCCCAGGGGAATCGGGCGCTCGATCCCCCTTCGGGGGTTTCCCGAGCGGCCCGCGCCCCTGGACCCTTCTGCAAAGGCTTCCTCCATGTCCCCCCTTCCCAGAGCTGAGCTTTCCCCCCGGCAGCTGGAGTTTCCTTTTGCAGAGCAGAGGGGGGGTCTGTCCCGTCTCCCACCCAGCACGGGTGCCTTCATTAGGGCCTCTCATAAAGATATGATAATTGTGACATTTTTACATGATTAACGACCTATCCAATTTGCATAGCACCAAGCAGCTCCGGGAGAACAGCCAAGTCCACCCACCTCCACGCCGGAGGCAGCGATCGAGGGGATCGAGGGGAGGCGTGCGGGTGTGGGCTGGGGTGGCAGGGGAGGACTTGGGGTGTCCCCCCACGCCCGGTGTCCCCCAGCCCTGCGGCATGGTGATGGCCACTGACCAAGGCAGTGCCCTGGCCGATGCTGGGATCTTGCAGCGCGTGTTGTGCGCAGTCATGTGCAGACATACACACGCGCGCTTGTGCATGCACAGATGCATGTGTGCACACAGGTGCATGCATGCCCACCAGTGCCTGTGTATGCACACATGCACACGTAAGCACCCACATACACATGCATAAACACTTGTGTGCATATGTGCACAGATGCATACATGCACATGGATGCATGCATGCACACAGGTGCTTGTGTATGTGCACATAAGCACTCACATATATGTGCACACACATATTCACGTGTGCACATATAGATACACAAGTGCACACGGATGCATGCATGCACATGGGTGCTTGTGTATGCACACATGCACACGTAAGCACCCACATACACATGCATAAACACTTGTGTGCATATGTGCACAGATGCATACATGCACATGGATGCATGCATGCACACAGGTGCTTGTGTATGTGCACATAAGCACTCACATATATGTGCACACACATATTCACGTGTGCACATATAGATACACAAGTGCACACGGATGCATGCATGCACATGGGTGCTTGTGTATGCACACATGCACACATAAGCACCCACGTACACATGCATGCACACTTGCACAGATGCATACGTACATATTTGCACACGCCCCACCACCACGGCTGTCCCATCCAGGCACAGAGGGTCCAGAGGGCAAGGCCAGGCCATCTGAGGATGCTCAGAGGTGTGGGGGGACCCTGGGGATGAGCGGGGCCATGAGGACCCTCCGGCAGGACAGATTTGTCCAGGGGAGGGAAAGGATGCGATGGGAGCAGCCGGGCGTGGGGCCGTCGCAGCCCTGAGCCAGCTCCCCCCGCCGCGGCTCTCCCGCAGGTGGTGGTGTCGACGACGGTGAACGTGGATGGCCACGTCCTGGCTGTGTCCGACAACATGTTCGTCCACAACAACTCCAAGCACGGCCGCCGGGCACGGCGCCTCGACCCCTCCGAAGGTGAGTGCCGGCCAGCCGGGCCTGCGGCATGGGGACCAGGGCGTGCACACGCACACGCACCGTGTGTTTGCACACACCTATGTGGGTGTACGTGCCACAGTCCTGGCGTGTGTGCCCAGAGACGCTAATGTAGCATTGGAAAGCACACACACATGCATGTAAGTGAGCACATTCACAGGGACGTGCACACCTGCACCCCCCACACACACGTGTTTGCACACAAGGGTGCCCGTGTGCACACTCACACGGAGCCACAGGCGCATGCAAACACAGCTGTGCACGTCCGGCAGGGCCAGTGCAGCCCTGCGGAGCCGGTGCCCCAGCACGGGCCCCCGTGGAGGTGCATGTCTGCCCCTCGGCACACAGCGGCTCCGAGCACGGAGCCAGCGTGGCGCAGGGGGGCGCGCGGCTGAGCCGCGAAAGCGGGCGCCCCGCTCCGTAGCCAGGCCTCGCGCGGCTGCTCGCGGCAGCCAGGAGCGCGTGCACAGCTTCCCTGCCCGTCCGTGCCCACACCGTGTACGTGCGTTTTCTGTCTGCCTGTCCGTCCATCCATCCAAGCCTCAGCTGCTCTGCTCTCCCCGGGTGTGCGCGGCCCGTGCGCGCTCTCTGTGCCCGTCCATCCGGCGGGAACGGGCTCTGCCTGCCCTTCCAACAAGCTCCATCCCTCTGCGCACACAGCACGCGGGCTCTGTCCGTGCAAGGCGTGACACACACGCTCCGTCCATGCAAGACACGGCACACATGCTCTGTCCATGCAAGACGCAGCATGCATGCTCCATCCGTGCAAGACGCAGCACACACACTCGATCCGTGCAAGACGCAGCACGTGTGCCCCGTCCGTGCAAAACGCGGCACGCGTGCTCCGTCCCTCCGCGCCGCGCGTGCAGCTCCTGCCAGCGCTGCCCCGCTGCGTCTCCACGCTGGGCCCGGCCCTGCCACGCGGTGCCCGCTCACGCTGCTGCCCTGCCTCTCCCCTGCCGCCTGAAGCAGCCACCCCCTGCATCAAAGCCATCAGCCCCAGCGAGGGCTGGACCACCGGCGGGGCCACCGTCATCGTCATCGGTGACAACTTCTTCGACGGGCTCCAGGTCGTCTTCGGCACCATGCTGGTGTGGAGCGAGGTAGGCGGCGGTGCCGGGGGCGGCAGGGGGGCCGGGGCGACCCCCCGCCGGCGCCCGGCCGCCTCAGCCCCGCGCGCCCCCGCAGCTCATCACGCCGCACGCCATCCGCGTGCAGACCCCGCCGCGGCACATCCCCGGCGTCGTGGAGGTGACGCTCTCCTACAAGTCCAAGCAGTTCTGCAAGGGCGCCCCGGGCCGCTTCGTCTACACGGGTGAGGGCGGGCGCCAGGTGGGCGGCCTGGGCACGCGGCTGTGCCGTGTGCGTGCCGCACTGCCGGTGCGTGTGGCACACGTGCACAGTGCTCTGTGTGTGCAGAGCAGTTGTGCATGCACGCACAACACGATGCAGAAGGCACCACTGAGACTCCGCATGTGCAATAACGTGTGGGAGAGCGTGTCAGTGCACGTCCGACACGGCAAGTGCATGACCGCACCTGTGCGGCATCACGTGTGTGGGGGCACTGCGGGATCCACCACGCGTGTGCAAAGGAGCCAGCATGCACCCGCCTGAGGCATCCGTGCCAGGGCAGAGCGGGGAGCCCCTGCGCACGTGGGTGAATGTGTACGTGGGTGCATGTGCGTGCATGTGCACGTGCACGCGTGTGTGCGGATGTGCCTGTCCCCATGCCCGGGGGTCCCCGCAGCCTCCTGCCAGCTCCCTGCGCTGGCTCTGTGGGGTGACCCAGCCCTATCCTGGACAGCGTCGTGAATGTGGCATGAGCACAGAAGCATGCATGCGTGTGCAGTGTGAGCGTGGCAGCATGCATATGATGTGAGTGTGGCAGCATGCACACGTGTGCAGTGAGCAGGGCAGCATGCATGCCTACAATGTGCACATGCATGCAGGGTGAGCGTGGCAGCGTGCACACGCATCTGGTATGAGCAGCAGCCATGCACACACATGCAAAGTGCCTGGGGGCTGTGCACACGCATGCACTTGCACGTGGGATGTGCAGGGCAGCCTCAGGGTTTCAGTGCCGGCGTGGTGGCTGGCGTGCCGGGCGGCGTGCGCGGCAGCCCTCACCACCGTGTCCCCTCGCCCAGCGCTGAACGAGCCCACCATCGACTACGGCTTCCAGCGGCTGCAGAAGGTCATTCCCCGGCACCCCGGCGACCCCGAGCGCTTGCCCAAGGTAGGCGCTGGGCCGCCCGGGCGATGCACGGGGACGGGGACGGGGTGCCGGTGCCCGTTCCCCCCCCAAACCGTGACCCGCTCCCCCTCAGGAGGTGCTGCTGAAGCGGGCGGCCGACCTGGTGGAAGCGCTCTACGGGATGCCGCACAGCAACCAGGTACCGGGGGCCACGCGTGCCGGGATGCCGCTGGGCCGTGCCGTGCTGTGCCGTGCCATACTGGGCTGCACTGTGCTGTGCCGTGCAGTGCTGTGCTGTGCCATAGAGCACTGTGCAGCACTGTGCTGTGCTGTGCCATGCTGGGCTGCACTGTGCCGTGCCGTGCAGTGCTGTGCCATGCCATAGAGCGCCGTGCAGCGCTGTGCCATGCCATGCTGTGATGCTCTGTGCCGTGCAGCGCTGTGCCGTGCCGTGCAGTGCTGTTCTGTGCCATAGAGCACTGTGCAGCACTGTGCTGTGCCATGCTGGGCTGCACTGTGCCATGCTGTGCAGCGCTGTGCCGTGCCATAGAGCGCCGTGCAGCGCTGTGCCATGCCATAGAGCGCCGTGCAGCACTGTGCTGTGCCATGCAGTGCTGTGCCGTGCCATAGAGCGCCGTGCAGCGCTGTGCCGTGCCGTGCAGCACTGTGCTGTGCCATAGAGCACCATGCCGTGCTGTGCCGTGCCGTGCAGCGCTGTGCCGTGCCATAGAGCGCCGTGCAGCGCTGTGCCGTGCCATGCAGCACTGTGCCGTGCCATAGAGCGCCGTGCAGTGCTGTGCCGTGCCGTGCAGCACTGTGCCGTGCCATAGAGCGCCGTGCAGTGCTGTGCCGTGCCGTGCAGCGCTGTGCCATGCCATAGAGCGCCGTGCAGTGCTGTGCCGTGCCGTGCAGCGCTGTGCCGTGCCATAGAGCGCCGTGCAGCGCTGTG
>NW_028186722.1:20698-21998 GCF_003343005.1 Rhea americana | reverse complement strand
TGCCATAGAGCGCCGTGCAGCGCTGTGCCATGCCGTGCTGTGATGCTCTGTGCCGTGCAGCGCTGTGCCGTGCCGTGCAGCACTGTGCCGTGCCATAGAGCGCCGTGCAGCGCTGTGCCGTGCTGTGCAGCACTGTGCCGTGCCATAGAGCGCCGTGCAGCGCTGTGCCGTGCCGTGCTGTGATGCTCTGTGCCGTGCTGTGCAGCGCCACATGGTGCCGTGCCGGCAGCAGGCCGCCCGGCCCCACATCTGCTTCGCATTAGGATTCCTCGGGCGCTGCGTCAGGGCCCCGCCGGCCGCCCCCCACCTGGGCGGAAAGCGCGGCCGCCCGGGTCAGGGCCCCGCGGCTCCGCTGGGCTGGGCGCTGCCGCCCCGGAGCCTCCGCTGTTCCCACGTCCTTCCTGGCCCCTGGCACGAGCGGGAGCAGCCTCGGCCGCCCCCGCCGCGGCACAGCCGCTTCCCCTTCCTGGGGCCGCCCGGGCTGCGCGTGTCCCAGGGTGGCAGGAGCGGAGCCCGTGCGCCGGGGTGACGCCGTCCCCGTCCCCGTCCCCGCAGGACATCATCCTGAAGCGGGCGGCAGACATCGCCGAGGCGCTGTACAGCGTCCCCCGCGCGCCCGGCCAGCTCTCCTCGCTCGCCGGCAGCCACGGCGCCGCCGGCGTCATGGGGGTGAACTCCTTCGGCAGCCAGCTGGCCGTCAACATCGGCGAGGCGGCGCAGGGCACCGAGCAAGGTGGGCCGGGCGCCGGGCCGCGCGCGGGGCCGGGCGCCGGGCCGCCGCCGCGGTGCCAGCGCCGGCTGCTGTCGCCCGCAGGCTACGCGCGCAGCACGAGCAGCGCCTCGCCGCGGGGCTACGTGCCCAGCTCCACGCCGCAGCAGGGCAGCTACAGCGGCACCTCCAGCATCAGCGGCTACGGGGGCGGCACCATGGCCAGCCTGGGGGTGCCCGGCTCCCCCAGCTTCCTCAACGGCTCCACCGCCAACTCCCCCTACGCCAGTGAGTCTGCGGCGCGGTGCGACGGCCTCCGCGGTGCTCCGGGGCCCCCGGCATCCCGCATCCATCCACAGCCCCGAGCCGGCTGCAATGAAACGGGGCAGCAGGGCCCCGGGCTACTGCCACTGGGCGTCCCGGGCTGAGCTGGGAGCGATGCCTGGTGCCGGGATGCTGCCGCCAGGCATCACGGGCTGAGCCGGGAGTGATGCCCGGTGCCGGGATGCTGCCGCCGGGCGTCCCAGGCTGAGCCAGGAGCGATGCCTGGTGCCGGGATGCTGCCGCCGGGTGTCCCGGGCTGAGCCAGGA
>NW_028186722.1:19252-20376 GCF_003343005.1 Rhea americana | reverse complement strand
GGCTGAGCCAGGAGCGATGCCTGGTGCCGGGATGCTGCCGCCGGGCGTCCCAGGCTGAGCTGGGAGCAATGCCCGGTGCCGGGCTGCTGCCACCGGGTGTCCCAGGCTGAGCCGGGAGTGAAGCCAGGTGCCGGGCTGCTGCCGCTGGGCATCCCGGGCTGAGCCGGGAGTGATGCCCAGTGCCGGGCTGCTGCCGCCGGGCATCCCTGGCTGAGCCAGGAGCGATGCCCGGCCCCTGGCTCTCGCCCCGTGCAGCCCTGCGTGGCTCAGTGGGTGTCTCTCCCCCCAGTTATGCCTTCCAGCCCCCCGCTCGGTGCCTCCTCCATCAGCCTCCCGTCGGGCACCAACACCTCCAGCCCCGCCGGCGTCTTCTCCTTCTCCCCCGTCAACATGATCTCGGCGGTGAAGCAGAAAAGCGCCTTCGCCCCCGTGGTGCGGCCGCAGAGCTCCCCGCCGCCCGCCTGCTCCAGCGCCAGCGGCAGCAGCCTGCAAGGTGAGCGCAGCCCCGCCGCCAGCCCCCTCGCCGGCCCCGCACCGACGGGGGCCCGTGCCCCACCACTCACCCCCCCCTTTGCCTTCCCTCCCCGGCGCCCAGACCAGTCTTTCGAGGACTCGGACAAGTTTCACACCTCGGCGCGCTCGCTCCAAGGACTGGCCTATTCCTAAGGGCGGCGAGAGCCCGGGCGGCGGTGGTGAAGGACGCATGGGGCGCTTACCCCCCCCACCCTGGGGGCCTCCGGGGGCGCGGGAAGGCCGTGGGGGCCGTGGTGGCGGGACACTCCCTCCCTCCCTGCCGCCTCCGTCGCCCCTCGCTTCGCTCCCAGGTGTCGGGCTCCGGATGCGGAGCCGCCCCCATGGCCCCCCCCGGCTGCCCACCCCCGCTCAGTGCTTTCACCATCCCGCCCTGGCACCGCTCGGGTTAGGGGGCCGGGCAGCGGCGGGGGGTCTGGGGGCAGCTCCGGCGCTGCCCCTCGCGCCCGCTTTGCCGGTTTTAGCTTTGCTGCCGGGCGGCTGTGGGGGGGCAGCGGCGAGTTTTGTAAATAAGGAAAAAGGGGGAAAAAAGCCGAAGCAGAACCGCGCTGCCCCCCCGCCGCCGCCGCCGCCGCCGCCGCCGCCCCTCCCCG
>NW_028186722.1:16868-18343 GCF_003343005.1 Rhea americana | reverse complement strand
GCGCGGGGCTGCGCGGGACGGGGCGTCCCCGTGGGGGGGGGTGCGCGGGGCTGCGCGGGGACGGCTCTGCGGACCAGAGTGGAGCTGCCACCGGCGCCGGCCCTGCTGCACCTGGAAGCGCTCGGCCCCGGCCACCCGGCCGCTCCCGGCTCTGGCCCCACAGCTTGTTCCCACTGCCGGCGTCCGGAAAAGTGGGTGGGAAGCTGCCCCCCACGCCGCACTCCTGGGACACCCCCCCACACACACACGGCCTGCACTGCACTGGCTCCAGACAGCCAGCAGCCCCCTCCCACCGCCCCACGCTTGCGGGGCACGGCGCTCACCCCGTGCCGTGCCACGCCGTGCCACACTGCACCATGCTACGCCATGTGCTGTGCTGTGTCATGCCACGTCGCATTACGCTGTGCCATGCCATGCCGTGCCATGCCATGCCATATTATGCCATGCCGTGCCACTCTATGCCAGTCCACCCCAACCCCACAGCACCAGAGACGCTGCACTCTGCCCTCCCCAGTGGCGACTCCCCAGAGCTCCCCACAGCTCTGCTGACCCCCCCCCCAGGCACTCGCTGCGTGCACGGCACCTGCTCAGCTCCCCGCGGGGCCCCCTCCCAAAGCCGGGCCCGGCCAGCACCGCCCCGGCCCCCGGCTGCAGCTGCCTGCCCGCCCGGCATGCCCGTGCCGGCGCCAAAGCAAACATCCTGCCGCCGGAGCAGCACGTCAGGAGCTGCGGGGCGGGGGCCGTGCAGGCAGCCCCCACCCGGCGCTCCCCGCCCGGCCACCCCGGAGACGCTGGCCAGCACAGCCCAACCCGGGGTGCTCACCCCTGCGCCGGGCCCCGAGTCCCCAGCGTGCGGAGGCGCCGCTCGGCCCCGGGGATGTGCCGAGAGGAGGGACGCACCGGGCGCAYGGAGCCCGCACGGACGGGGCGGATGGAGGAGCAGGGCACCAGCGGGGCCTCTCAGCTGGGCACCACTGCGGGTGCGTGGGCACGGGGGTGCCTACACGTGCACGTGTGTGCTTGCGTGTGCAGGTGTGTGCCTGCGTGTGCACACATGTGCCTTCGTTAGAGCTGTAGCCACGCACCTGCGTGTGTGCCGGGGAAGGCTGCGGCCAGCTGCAGGGACGGTGACAGGCGGCGGGTGCCGGGGCTGTTGTCATCGCTGGCCGGCCGTTCCCCACCACGGCCGTGAATCCCGCGTGGGAGCAAGCCCTGGAGCAGCGGCTTCGTCCCGCGAGCTTGGCAGCCCTGGCTCAGCCCACCAACAGCTCTGCCGGCAGGAGCGGAGAAGCCGTGCGGGGCCAGCTGAGCACAGGGACACGTGGGGACGCACAGGGACACACGGGGATGCACTGGCTCACGTGCGCACAGGGATGGGTGTGCACACAGGGAGAAGCCTGCGCGCAGAAGTGCGTGTACACGACGGAGGTGTGCCTGTGCAGGTCGGCGTGTGCAGGAGTGCTGTGTGCACGTGG
>NW_028186722.1:12649-16749 GCF_003343005.1 Rhea americana | reverse complement strand
GGGGGAGGGAGGATGCACACAAAGAGGTGTGCACAGGGGTGGGTGTGAGCATGCAAGAGGACCGTGCGGGGCAGGCAAGCAGAGCGTGGGGTGGCAGCAGCCCCGGCGCTGCGCACAGGCAGCCTGGGCTCAGCTGTGGCAGCGGCTCTGCTCCTGCGCCTGGCCCGCAGCACCGCCCGCGCCTCCGGCGCTCCCCGGGCCTCCCCTCAGCTACACAACCCCCCAGTTCGGGTGCCCCTGATCTCGGAGAGAAGATTTCAAATGCTGTTGCTGGAGGGATCCCGTTAATTGGCTCCCTGGAACGTAACGGGGCGGCGGCGTGCCGGAAGGCAGCGTTGCGTGCCACACGTAGCACGAAACGCCCCGTATCCGCTATCACCAGTGGTTTATTATGTAATGCCTGGGAAAAGAGCAACGCTTTGCTCAGGCCTCGTCTCCCCCTCCATGCATGTTCATGTATGCACAGGCGCATGCTTGCATGCACGCACAGGCACACACAAGCATGCACAGGCACGCTCACACTGGCACTTGCGTGCACAGACACACACACACGTGCTCAGATACACGCACACGTGCACACCCCCATGCCCTCAGACACATGCAGGGCACCGGGCAGTGCCATGCAAGGCACCCGCATCCCACCTGCAGCACCTTGGTGGCCCCCTGCACCCACCCAGGAGCCACCCAGGGCTGCTGCAGCCGCAGGGTGCTGGGGAGGGGGTGGCCCTGCCGCACCCCGCCGAGGCTCCCAGCCGTCCCGGCATGCTCCAGCACAGCCCTGACCTGCACTTGGAAAAGCAAGAAACAGGGGGGAGAAAGGGGCAGGGGAAAGAAAGGGAATCTGCAAGCCATTTCCTCTCGTAAATCCTGCCCGCTCTGGGGGAATCCGTTTCTCGCTCTCACCCACTCTCGGCCATGTGTGCACGTAAATATGATTTACTGGAAGATAGAAACCATCTGTGCAGCGCGCGGGGTGGCGGGCAGCCACGGGTCACCTCTCGGCGGGGAGCGGGTGCTGAGTGAGCGGGGTCTGCTACCCGGTGGGACGGATCCATGCGTGCACATGGCGAAGCACAGCTGGGCACACGTGTGCACGTGGTGGTGCATGGGCAGGCAAGGATGGACACGCATGTGTGCATGGCGGTGCATGGCTGGGCAGGGACGGGCATGCGTGTGCCCCTCCACGCACGTGCAAAGGAGGGGGGCAGGGCGGCTGGGCGGTGTGCAGGGGCTGTGCACATGGACATCGCTTCGCTTGTGCAGCACGCCCACAGGCGTGCCCATGCGTGCTGGTGGCTACGGCCGGCTCACCCAGGCGGGCAGGGATTGGGGGGGCACAGCACACTGTGGGTGTCCCATGGGCCCGGTGGCCCCCAGCCCCGGGGCCAGGCCACCCGCAGCAGCGTTGCCAGTTGCCTTCCTCGCCCGGACGAGGGCCCGGCACCGTGGGCATCCCGGCATCTCCTGCTCAGCTCCGGGCTCTGCCCGGGTGTCGCGGCTCAGCGCGTCGTTGCTGTCTGCACCCGCGGTGCCCACCGCAGCTCTGTCCTTGCAGGCCGCGTCTCCGTCCCGCGCCCCGCCGCCCAGCCTGGGTAACGCCGGCACAGCGGGGCTGGGCATCCCCCTGCACGTTGGCCGCCCCCGGGCAGCCCCCGCGGCGCCAGCCCCCGAGGGCCGCTGCGCTCCCCACGGAGTAACACCTCCGGCGGAGCAGATTGCGCCGTGACTGTGCACTTCGCGTGCCGCCGCAGCTGCGATTCCCCCGGCAGCCGGGCCAACAGGGCTGTCTCTGTTTCCCAACTTTGCCAGCAGGATTTTGCCAACACACACGGGAGGAGGGAAGAGCTCTGGCATTGCCAGATTGAGCCTGGCAGCTTGCCCTGGGCTTGAGTGAGGGGGGCTGTGGGGGTCCCATGCATGCACACACATGGCACAGCGTGCACATGCAGCACAGCATGCATGCACAGCACAGCGTGCACACACAGCACAGCGTGCACACACAGCATGCACATGCAGCACAGCATGCATGCATGGCACAGTGTGCACATGCAGCACAGCGTGCACGCACAGTACAGTGTGCACACGCAGCATGCACATGCAGCACAGCATGCATGCACAGCACAGCGTGCACACACAGCAGTGTGCACACGCAGCGTGCACACAGCACAGCATGCACTCGCAGTACAGCGTGCACTCGCAGTACAGCGTGCACACGCATGCATGCACAGCACTATGCACGTGTACTACAGCACGTACATGCAGCACAGCATGTACATGTGGCACATGCACTCATGGCACAGCATGCACACGTGGCACGGCATGCACGCGCAGCCAGGGCGCCAGGCGGCAGGGCTGCCGCACAGCGCACACACGCAGCGGCCAGGCTGTCCCCAGGCTCAGCACGTGCTGCCGGCTGGGAAACCCGCCGTGCTCCCAGGATGCTGCACCCAGGGCCCTGCGTGCCCCAGCAGCACCCCAGCTTCCCCCAGAGTGATGCCCCATCGAGGGAGGTGCACGGGCCATGGTGCCAAACCTGCCTGGGACTCCAGATGCTGTGAGCATCTGCCTTTATCAGCCGTGAATATTTGCTGCCGGTGAAGCTGGCAGCCAGGCGCCTCGGCAGCCTGCTGCGGCTTTCCCGGCGGCAGGGACGGCGCCGCAGCCCCCCGGGTGCCCACGCCGCGGGGGGCAGCTCGCAGAGCCCCCGGATCATGCATCCGGCCCCGTCACCCGCCCCGTCCCGCCACCCCCGGGGCCCCGGCTCCCCCCCCCTTCCCAGCCCTCGGCAGCTTTAGGTGTCCCAGCATCTCCGCGGTCACACAGCGCCAGGGTCCTGCCAGCCTCTCCAGAGCCCCCAGTCCCTCGGGGTCCCCCTGATCCCCGGGGTCCCCAGCCCCAGGGTTCCCCCAGCCTCTCCAGAGCCCCCAGCCCCTCGGGGTCCCCCTGATCCCTGGGGTCCACAGCTCCACTTGCTCTCCAGTCCGTCTGGATTCCCCCAGCATCTCCAGGACCCCCAAGACCCCCCAGCCCCTCCAGGTCCACCAGCATCTCCAAGTCCTCAGCTCCACTCGGTCTCCACCCTCTGTGGGTCCCTGCCCCTGCACGGACCCTGCTACCGTCCCGGGCCGAGGTGGGCAGGGAGGGAGGGGGCCCCGCACGGCCCCCCGGCCCCCCGCGTCCCTGGCCACGCACGGCCCCTCCGGCCAGAGGTGCCGGCTCCCGTCCCGAGCCCCACGGAGCAGAGCAGCCAGCGATGTTTCGATTAGCGGATAACGTGCTGGAAAAAATTGCCTTAATCAGGAAAGGTTAATAAGGCTGCCTGGGGGCGCATCTGCGGCGGGAGTTACCGCAGCCGGGGCCCATGCCAGCGCTGCCGCCGGCACCGCTCGCCGCGGGCTGCCCGCCCGACCCCCCAGCGCCGGCGGTGCCCGGCCCCGCGGCTGCAGCGGTGCTGCCGCCACCGCCCTGCCCGCTGCAGCCCCGCCAGCACCGTCCGGCTCGGCACGGCTTGGCTCAGCACAGCATTGCCTGGCTCGGCTCGGCATGGCTCTGCTTGGCCTGGCCTGGCTCAACTTGGCTCAGCCCGGCACAGCTCAGCTCAGTGTGGCACGGCATGGCTCGGCTCAGCCTGGCACGGCACAGCACAGCACAACACAGCTCAGCACGGCTCAGCACCCGCCCAGCCCAGCACCTCGCGGGGAGCAGAGCCACCTGCCGGCCGCGGCGCGCCGTGCCCCGCACACGCCTGCTGCCCCGCACACGCGTGACGCTCGCGTGGCAGCGTCCTTACAACGGCGCCGTGCACAGACGTGCTGCTCGCACGGACGCCGTGCTCGCGGCAGTGCCGCGCACACGCGTGCTGCTCGCACGGATGCCGTGCTCGCAGTCACGCACTACACGCGCCTGCGGCTCCTCTGCACAGCGTGCCACCAACGGTGCCCCACGTGTGCACACTGCTGCTGTGCACAGCGTGCCGATGATGGTGCCCTGCACACACGCTGCTCCTGTGCACAGCGTGCCACCAACGGTGTCCCGCCGACGCACACTGCTCCCATGCACAGTGTGCTGGCACACACACGTGCTGCTCCCGTGCACAGTGT
>NW_028186722.1:7758-12398 GCF_003343005.1 Rhea americana | reverse complement strand
GGCCGGCCGGGGGCAGGGGAGGGGCCGGCCGGGGGCAGGGGTCGGGGCCGGCCGGGTGCAGGGGAGGGGGCCGGCCGAGGGCAGGAGAGGGGGCCGGCCGGGGACACGTCCGGAGCCTTGAGCCGGCGCAGGGCTGCGGGGCGCTGAAGGGGCAGGAGGCCCCTGGCAGCACAACGTGCCTTTGCTCCAGGGCGAGAAGCAGCCGCGTCCCCCTGCACCCGCCCCGCACGGAGCCGTGGCCCTCGGCGGGCCCCCCCGGCCTCCCCCCCGCCGCTCCGCGCTGCGCCTCGCGGCCGGTGGTGCGGGCACCCGGGCAGACGCGCGGCACTGCGGGGTCTGCGCGGCCGCAGCCGCCTCCCGTCCCCCCGCACAGCGCCGGGGCGAGAGCCCGGGGCCCCGGGCTCGCCGGGCTGCCGGGGAGCCAGGCAGCAGCCCCGGCGGAGCCGCGGCCTCTGTCGCGCCGGGACCACGAGAGGGCCGTCGAGGCCCGCGGATGGCCGCTGCGTCCCGCGCTCGGCATCGCGCCGCAGCCCCGCGCCGCAGCCCCGCAGCCCCGGTGCCCTCCCAGCCCCCTCCGGGCACCCCTGCTCCTGGGCACCCTGACCCCAGCCCCCCGGGACACCCCCAGCCCCTGCCCAGCCCAGGGCACAGAGGGTGCCGGGGTGGTGCCGTGTGGCCCCAGGGTTCACGGTGCACCCCGACGGCGCAGGCACCTAAGGGGACTCGCCGGGAGAGCCCCGGGCACGGCGCCCCGGGGCAGGTCCCCACCGCGCGGGGGATCCCGGAGCTGGAAGCATCACGGAGCGAAGCTGCCCCCCACGGCCCACCTGCTGCCAGAGCACCCTGCTCTGCCTCCGGAGCATCCCGCCCTGCAGCCCCGGAGCACCCTGCTCCACCTCGGGCAGCCAGCCTGTGGCCCCGGAGGGCTCCAGCACCTGGCAGCCACCAGAGCCCGTGTCTGAGACGGAGATGCTGACATTTCCAGCAAATAGGATGCATCAGACGCTCACAGCCACTCTTGTGGCTCATTAAAAGCCAGACGAGCTGTGGCAGTAATTGATTTAATTTATTTGCTTACGGCTGGGGCAGAGGCATGTGGCACTCGCTGCCTTTATGGGCACCGTATGGGAACCATTCATCAGCGGCGGCTGTGGTGGCGAAGCAAACCTGGCATCGCCTCGTCCCTAATTGCAGCCTTCCCTAGTCGAGCCCCTGCTGCGGGTGACGCCGCGTCCGACACGGCCGCCGTGCGGAAGCCGCAGAAGCCTTCGGGCAGGCGGCGATGCCCAGGAGGGGCTGGGGCTGAGCACCAGCACTGCTCCCATGGAGGACACGGCCCCGCACGTGGCTCCATGCACCCGCCCAATGTCCAGCCTCGCACGGCCCCATGCACAGTGCCCTCCCAGGTGACACATGCTGTGGTCCCCACTGCCCTGATGTCCCCCTATGTCCCCCTGTGCCATGGGGCTGAGCTTCTGCTGTGCAGCCCATGCCTGGTGCTCGGGAACAACCTTGCAAACAGCCTCCATCTCAGTGCCCCAGCACCCCTTCACTGAGCCCAGCACCGCCGCCCTGTGCCGCCCCTCCACGCCACCCTGTGCCATGTGTCGCCTCACAGCTTCTGCTCCCATGCATGCATGGGAGTGTCCATGCGTGCACACGAGGGTGTGCGTGCATGCATGGGGGCATGCATGCATGGACAAGGGTGTGTGTGTGCGTGCGTGGGTGGGTGTGTGTATTAGCACAGGCGTGCACATGCTGAGCAGCTCCTGCATGCACATCTTGATGTACATGCATGTGTGGGCATGGGTGAATGCATGCTTGGGGTGTACTTGAATGCACGTGGGTGTGTGCATGCATGCATGGGTGTGTGCATGCATGCGTGGGTATATGTGTTTATGCACATGTGGCAGTGCATGCATGCATATGGATGTGCATGCAATGTTGGTGTGCGTGCATGCATGCACGAGTGTGCATGCACCTATGGTCGTGCATGTATGCATGTTCATGTGCATGCATGTATGGCTGTACACGCATACATATTTGTGTGCGTTTACATGTGGATGCACGTGCATGCATGCATGAGGGTGTGCATGCATGTATGCAGGGTGTGTGCATGCACGCATGGGTGTTTGTGCATGCAGGCGTGTGTGTGCACACATATGGGTGTGCATGCATATGTGGGTATGTGTGCATGCAAGAATGGGGCATGCAAGCACATGCAGGTGTGCATGTGTGCACACATGGGATGTGCATGCATGCATATGTGTGTAAATGCATGGGTATTCTTGCAGGCAGGCATGGGGGTGTGTGCACATGGGTTGTACATGCATGCATGGGGGTTCGTACATATGTGGTACGGGTGTGTACGCACATGTGGTTCTGTGTACATGCATGCATAAGGGTGTGTGTGCATGCATGGATGTGTGTTCATGAACGCATGGTGTGTGCGCACACGTGAATATGCTTGAATGCATGCATGGGGGTGTATGTGCATGCATGTGAGGGTTTGCTTGTGTGCGTGGCATGCATGCATGCATGGGTATGTGCATGTGCACATTGAGGTGACCGTGCATGGGTGTGCATGCATGAATGCATGGGTGTGTGCGCATGCGTGGGCATGCATGCATTTAATTGTGTGTGTGTCCATGGGAACTGTGCATTAATGCATGGGTGTATAGACATGTACATGGTTGTGCCTGCATGTGTGTGCTTGCATGCCTGAATGAGGGTGCGCATGCATGCGTGAGTGTGGGTGTATGCATGCATGGATGTGTGTGCGTGCAGGCGAGGGCTTGCGTGCATGAAGGGGTTTCTGTGCACATGTACATTGAGCTGTGCATGCGTGCACATGAAGGTGTGCATGCATGCATGAATGGGGGTGTGCATGCAGGTGGGATGTGTGTACGTGTGTGGTATGGGTGCATGTGCATGCATGAGCACACGTGGGTGTGCATGCATGCATACATGGAGGTCCGCATGTGTGCACACAAGGACCTGCATGCATGCATTGGTGTGTGCATGCATGCATGGGTATGTGCATGCATTAATGGGGGTGTGCATGCATGGGCTTACATGCACGCATGCATGGGTGTGCACATGCACGTAGGAGTGTGCTTGCATGCGTGGGTGTGCCTACCTGTATTCGTTAGGGTGTTTGTATGTGCACGTGGGTTCTGTGTTCATGCATGGAGGTGCATGCATGCATGCTTGGGGTGCATGCCCTGGGCAGTATGCGTACATGCATTAGTATGCGTATATGGATGCATGGGGGTGTGCATCTGTGCAGGTGGGGTTGTGTGCATGCATGTATGCACATCCATGCATGCATTGCCATGTGCATACATGCACATGGGAGCATGTGGTTCCAAGTCTGTGTACATGTGTGGGTGTGCTTGCACACATGCACAGGGTGTGCATGCATGCATGGGTGTGAGTGTATGCACGAATGGGTTTGTGTTTGTGCATGTGAGGGCATGCCTGCATGTGTACATGGGAGTGCACGTGGGGGTGTGCATGCGTGAGTGTGCATGCATGCATGAATGTGTGTGTGTGTACGTGACGGTGGATGTGCATAGATATATGCATGGGGATATGTATGTGTGCACATGGTGGTGTGCACGCATTCATGAATGGGGGTGTGGGTACACATGTGGGTGTGTTTGCATGCATGGGTGTGTGTGCATGTGTGCAAGCGGGTGTGCACGCATGTGTGCACAGGACTGCAGGTGCACATGTGGGTGTGGATTCATGTGTGGGTGTGGGTGCATGCGTGCATGCACAGCTGTGCACACGCCGCGCAGCCCGTGGGAGCCCAGCTCTCACTCCCCTCCCATTACCACTTGTGCAGCCGGGAGGCCGCACGCTCCCTGCAGCTGCGGGTCCCTTCCCAGCCGTGCCACAGCGAGCGGCGGAGTGAGCGGCCCCCTGAGCGGGACACGCTCTGCCGGGGCTGCTGCCCCACCGCTGCCCCACGCAACCTTTATCCAGAGCCGGTCGGCCGGGCTCGGAGCCCGGAGCTGCTCAGCCTCACATGGAGCCCGGAGCTGGTCAGCCACGCTCAGAGTTCAGAGCTGGTCGGCCGTGCTCGGAGCCTGGAGCCGGTCGACTGCGCTCGGAGTTTGGAGCTGCTCGGCCATGCACAGAGCCCAGAGCTGCTCGGCCACGCACGGAGCCCGGAGCTGGCCAGCTGTGCTCAGAGCCTGCAGCTGCTCAGCCGTGCTTGGAGCCCGGAGCTGCTCGGAGCCTGGAGCTGGTTGGCCACGCTTGGAGCACAGAGCTGCCAGAGCCCAGAGCTGCTCAGCCGTGCTCGGAGCCTGGAGCTGCTCGGAGCCCGGAGCTGCTCGGCCGTGCTCGGAGCCCAGAGCTGCTCGGAGCCTGGAGCTGGGTGGCCATGCTTGGAGCACAGAGCTGCCGGAGCCCAGAGCTGCTCAGCCGTGCTCGGAGCCCAGAGCTGCTCGGAGCCCAGAGCTGCTCAGCCATGCACGGAGCCCGGAGCTGCTCAGCCGCGCTTGGAGCCCGGAGCTGCTCGGCCATGCACAGAGCCCGGAGCTGCTCAGCCATGCTCGGAGCCTGGAGCTGCTCGGCCGTGCTCAGAGCCCAGAGCTGCTCGGCCGTGCTCAGAGCCCAGAGCTGCTCGG
>NW_028186722.1:4108-6068 GCF_003343005.1 Rhea americana | reverse complement strand
CGGAGCCCGGAGCTGCTCGGCCGTGCTTGGAGCCTGGAGCTGCTCGGCCATGCACGGAGCCCAGAGCTGCTCGGCCGTGCTTGGAGCCCGGAGCTGCTCGGCCGTGCACAGAGCCCGGAGCTGCTCGGCCATGCATGGAGCCCGGAGCTGCTCGGCCACACGCGGAGCTCTCGGGCAGATCGAGGGTGGCAGCGAGCGGAGGGGCGCGACTGGGAGCTGCGGAGAACCAGAGCGGTGCAGGCGCAGGGTGTGCTGAGATCTTCCCCGCTGCGGGAAAGGGCACCCAGCCGGGGCGGCGCGGGCGGCTGGGCCTCCGGAGCGGGCCCGGCATTGGCGGCGTGCCGGAGCGGAGCGCGGCGCGGCGCGGGACACGGCGGCTGCGGCGCGGGCGCACGGAGGAGGCGGCTGACACGGGGCGATGCCGGCAGCTGTATTGAGCTCAGCACGCGAGCGCCAGGAGCTGCCGGCCAAGCGGCACCAGCAGCTGCGTGATGCAGAGGAAGATGAGGAAGGGCAGGAAGAGGGCGAGGAGGAAGGACGCCAGGGCCGGCAGCAGCTTGTTGAGGAAGCTGTCGGCCAGGGGCACGGCGGAGAGCAGCAGGGCGAGCAGGGCCGGCAGCAGCTGCTCGTACGCCACCACCAGCGGCAGCAGCAGGAAGAAGAGGAAGATGAAGGCGAAGCGGAGGAGGAGGTCGCAGAAGATGAGCACGACGACGAAGGACAGGAGCTTCCCCAGCGCCCGGAGCGGGCTTCCGAGGGCGGCACGCATCCTGCCCCGCCGCCGGCTCGCCCCGCCGCCGCCGCTCCGCCTGGAGGAGCAGGAGACGGGCCCCGGTGAGCGGGACGCGGCCGGGCACGGCGACGCCGGGGCAGCGCTGCCCGGCCAGGCCGTGCCGTGCCGAGCCGAGCCAAGCCGAGCCGTGCCAGGGCCGAGCCGTGCCAGGGCCGAGCCGCTCCTGTGAAGTCACAGAGGCAGGAGCGCGGCGGCGGCTGCGGCGGCTCCCGGCTCCCCGCCGGCCCCAGCGCCCCCGGAAAGCTCCAATACAGGCTGCAAGGGAGCGGAGCGACTCGGGTCTCCCTCCGCGCCGCCGGGCCTGGGCTGGGCACGGGGACGGGCTGGGAACGGGGATGGGCTGGGAATGGAGACAGACTGGGCATGGGGATGGGCTGGGAACAGGGACGGGCTAGGCATGGGGACAGGCTGGGCACGGGGACAGGCTGGGCATGAGGATGGGCTGGGAACGGAGACAGACTGGGAATGGAGATGCACTGGGAACAGAGATGGACTGGGAATGGAGATGCACTGGGAATGGAAATAGACTGGGAATGGAGACAGGCTGGGAACGGAGATGAGCTGGGAATGGAGATGGACTGGGAATAGAAGTGGGCTGGGGCACGGAGACGGGCTGGATCTCCAGGCTCAGAGGTGCAGTCAGACCCGGGACAGTCTGGCTGCTGGGGAAGAAGAGAGCGGCAGGAAATCCCCGTCGGAGACCTACCAGCCTGGGCCACGTCCCGGCGGCGCCCGGCACCCGCGGCCATCTCCGCCGCGTGCTCAGAAGACCTGTCGGCTCAGCTCGAAGTAGAGAGGCAGCAGGACCAGCCTGATGGTGGAGTAGAGGGCGCCGGGGAGGGCCAGGGAGACGACGAAGACGCCCAGCGCCCAGACCACCTCGTGGAAGAAGATGTCCGTGGCCGGCGTCAGGGCGTGGAAGAAGAGGTGGACGGCCGGGAGCAGGTACTCGGAGAAGGCGATGGTGGGCACCGTCAGGAAGATGAGGAAGTAGTAGGTGACGACGGCGAGGATGACGAGGTAGAGCAGGAGGCCGAGGAAGCAGAGGAGGCGCCTGGCGCCCTGCAGGACCTCCCTGGGGAGCGGCGGCATGGTGCCGAGCCCGGCGCCCGCCCGCGCCGGCCGCGCGTCCCGGCAGCCTCCGCTCAGCCCTGCGCACACGGGGAG
>NW_028186722.1:0-1181 GCF_003343005.1 Rhea americana | reverse complement strand
GCACCCCGGAGCACCCCAGCACTCTGGAGCACCCCGGAGCACCCCCGTGCAGCCTGGTGCAGCTCCGGCGCGCTGCAGGCGGCCGCTCCCCACCGCGCAGCCCCACTCCGCTCAGCCACGGCACCCGGGCGGCTGCCCGGGGCGATCCCACGTACCGGCGGGAGGCACCGGCCCCTCGCCGCCGCGCCACGCTCCCGGGGCGAGAAGCGGCGTGGGAAAGGCCTGGCACTGTGCACTGGTGCGGGGCACCCCAACACCCCGCTGCCCTGGTGCCCCAGTGCCCCAGCACCCCAATACCCCAGTGCCCCGGTGCCATGGTGCCCCAGCACACAGCCTCCCAGCACCCCAGCACCCCAGTGCCCCAACGGCCAGGTGACCTGGTGCTCCTGCACCCCAGCACCCTGGCAGCCCAGCACCCCTGTGCTCTCGTGCCCCAGCACCCCAGCACGCTGGCAGCCCAGCAGCCCAGTGCCCCAGCAGCCCGGTGCCCCAGCAGCCCAGCGTCCTGGCACGCCGGTGCCCGCAGTACAGGGCCTCGGAGCGGGGCTGCAGCGGCGCCGCGGGAGGGGAGGCGGCGAGGGGGGAGCAGAGTGGGCCGGAGGCGCAGCCCTGCCCGCTCCCATCCGCAGCACGCCGGCATTTCCATCGCACGGGGAAGCTGCAGGAATTTCTCGGAGACGCCTGGTGTCCCCCTTGCTCCCTCGCAGCACTCGAAGCGCCTGCTGTGCACCGCTGCCGCGGCTGCGGAGCTCCCCGGCGCCGGCAGGTTTCCCCAAAAAGCCGCTGGCTTCCTGCAGCCGGGGGGGCTGCAGCCCTGGGCTGCTCGGCAATAAACACCCGCACTGGCTCCGGCGCATCCTGTGCGTCCCCCCATCGCGCCCCACATCCCTGTGTCACCCCATCCCTGCATCCCCGCATCCCTGTGTCACCCCATCCCTGTGTCCCCACATCCCGGCATCCCCGCGCCCCCGCGCCCCCGTGTCCCGCGCCCAAGCAGCACGCGCCGCCCGCGGTGCAGACACTTTATTGGTGACGGGCTGCGGCGGCCCTCGCCGGTCCCCGCTGCGGCGCCGGCCCCGACGGCGCTAGAAGATCACGCTGCGGCGGTAGTGGGAGCAGCGGCAGGCTAGGAGAGAGGCAGAGCGTGAGCGCCGCCGGCCCCGCACGGCCCAGCACGGCCC
>NW_028186721.1:120008-121257 GCF_003343005.1 Rhea americana | reverse complement strand
GCACCATCCGCCGTCCTTCCCGGCCCCTTGGCAAGCAGCTGCCAGCGTGCCGGGGCGGCCGGCGCGGACGCCGCGGGGCCGAGCCGGAGCCGGCAGCGGCAGCCGTGCCTGCCTGCTGTGCCCCCTTAGACCTCGCGTCCTGCTGCAATTAGCAACCGGCCAAACGAGCCCTTCGCTGCTGCCCAGGCTGCAGAGCCGAGGCCGTTCGATCCCGGAGCCCCCGCTGGGCCTTGGCGGCTGACATCTCCCCCGCACCGCCGCAAGCCCCGCGGCTCCGCGCAGCAGCCCTCGGAGYGAGCCGTTCCCACGGCCGGCGCGGGAAAGCAGGGATGCCGGCGCGGGGGGTTGATACGTTTATTCGGCAGTAAACAAACGCGAGAGCAGCCTGCGGCGGCGGCTCGATGCTGACACCCAGCGCTCTCGCCCAGGAAGGGCCGCGCTCGGCGCCGCCGGCCCCCTGCCCACCCGCCCGGCCCCCGCGGCGGGTCCGACACCCGGCGGAGCCCCAGGCGCGGGCAGGAGCGTCTAGAGCAGGGCAAACCATCCCGCGCGCGCGCTCTAACCACGCTGCTGCACTAGACGGACGTCTCGGGGGGCCACGCGCCGGAGCGTCTCGTCCTGCAGGCAGCGCGGGTGCAGGGCTGTGGCGGGATGCCGGCAGGGCACCGGCGCTGGCAGCCTCGCGGGGCGGCCRCGATCGCTGCCCCGAGCTGCTCCGGCCCTGGCAGGGCAGCGGGACGCAGCCTGCGGCGTTGCAACGGGCCGCGGTGCTGAGCGTGGTGCGCAGCATTGCAACGGGCTGCGGTGCTGAGTGCGGCGCGTGGTGTTGCAACGAGCTGTGGTGCTGAGTGCGGTGCACAGTGTCGCAATGGGCTGCGGTGCTGAGTGAGGCGTGGGGCATTGCAACAAGCTGCGGTGCTGAGTGCAGTGCGTGGCATTGCAACGGGCCGTGGTGCTGAGCGTGGCGTGTGGCATTGCAACAAGCTGCGGTGCTGAGCACGGTGCACGGTGTCGCAACGGGCTGCGGTGCTGAGTGTGGTGCGTGGCGTTGCAATGAGCTGCGGTGCTGAGCACGGTGCACGGTGTCGCAACGGGCTGCGGTGCTGAGTGTGGTGCGTGGCGTTGCAACAAGCTGCGGTGCTGAGCATGGTGCACGGTGTCGCAACGGGCTGCGGTGCTGAGCGCAACGTGTGGCGTTGCAACAAGCTGCGGTGCTGAGTGCAGTGCGTGGCATTGCAACGGGCCGTGG
>NW_028186721.1:112997-114283 GCF_003343005.1 Rhea americana | reverse complement strand
GAGGATGGAGGGAGCGTGCCGAGGACGGAGGGAGCGTGCCGAGGATGGAGGGAGCGTGCCGAGGATGGAGGGAGCACGCGGAGGATGGAGGGAGCATGACGAGGACGGAGGGAGAGCGCAGAGGACGGGGGGAGCGCGCTGAGGATGGAGGGAGTGTGCCGAGGACGGAGGGAGAGCGCTGAGGATGGAGGGAGAGTGCCGAGGACGGAGGGAGCGTGCCGAGGACGGAGGGAGCGTGCCGAGGATGGAGGGAGCGCGCTGAGGATGGAGGGAGTGTACCGAGGATGGAGGGAGCGTGCCGAGGATGGAGGGAGCACGCGGAGGATGGAGGGAGCATGACGAGGACGGAGGGAGAGCGCAGAGGATGGAGGGAGAGTGCCGAGGATGGAGGGAGAGCACTGAGGATGGAGGGAGTGCGCGGAGGATGGAGGGAGTGCGAGGAGGACAGAGGGAGCGTGCGGAGGATGAAGGGAGCGCGCTGAGGACGGCGGGGAAGGTGCCTCCCGCCGGGGCGCCGGCCACGGCTCTGCTCCCAAAGAGCAGCCTGGAGGTGACCAGCAGGAGCAAAATCGCTCGCGTGCTTAAACCCCCCCGAAATGGGGCATTGCAAAGGAAGCGGGCGGTGAAGGCGGGGTGCCCGCTGCCCGGGCGGGCTCCGCGCGGCCCCGGCCGGGACGTGCCGCGGCCGGGGGGTGGCGGTGGCTGCAGCCTCTGGGCGCCCGCTAACGAGGCACCTTGGATCCATTAAGTTGTTATGGTCTCCGTTACGTATTTACCGAAGGCTGACATTTGTGTTCTTGGCTGCAGCTGGAGCAGCTTCCCTGGAGACCGAGGGATTTACGAGCGTCTTTCCCTTCCCTGATTCTTTTTGATGATTTTTTTTAGCGCGGCTCCCCCAGTGCCGCTGGAAGGGCTCAGCGGGACGTCTCAGGCCCTTCGGTGYGGCACCTCTCCGGGGTGCCGGCGGCAGCGCCGCGCTCCGGGGATGCCCTGGAAGCGCCGGGCGGATGCCAAGCGTCAGCACCAACCCCACGGCCTGCCGCGGCGGTGCCGCTCCGGTGCACCGTGCACGCCGAGCCGCYGGCTGCGGTGCCAGGGCAGGCAGCGCCCGGCACTCACCCCAGCTGGGCACGAAGCCTCGGCTCCGTCCGGCGAATCTTTGCAACGGGATGGACGAGGAGGAGGCAAAAAAAGCCCAAGCCCTCGAGCTCAGCTGAGCGGGGAAGCGCAGGGCGGCTTTGGCCCCGCCGCCTTGGCCGGACAGCGCGGCACAGGGCGCGCGGGGG
>NW_028186721.1:108545-111397 GCF_003343005.1 Rhea americana | reverse complement strand
CGCGCTCGCATGGTGGCCGGGAAGTGCCGGCTGCCGCGGCGCGCTCTGCCTTTATAGCCGATGCCAGCCCCCCTCCTCACCCGCCCCCCTTTGAAAATAAGAACGATAATAATAAAAAATCCGGCAGCAGCAACGAAGCGACTTGCGAACAAGTTGGCTGGAGCCCCCCAGCCGGAGCGCTCCAGCCGGGAGACCTGCGCTGGGAAACGCCCCGCCGCCGTCCCGGTGCCATGGCTGGCAGCGCCGGGGTCACGGCGAAGCCCCCCGCGATGGGGGGGGGTGGAGCCGGGTGGGAAAGCCCGCCCCGCCGGCCGCCCCCCCCCCCCGCGCCTGGCTCCCCGGCGCGGGAGGACCCGCCGCGGCACCTCGGCGCGGGGAAGGGGCTGCGCGCCGGGGGCTCCCTCGCCGGGCACCTTCTGGGCTGCGGGGGCTGCCAGCGTCGGCCCGTCCCGCAGCCCCCGGCCACCGCCTTCCCGTGGCCCTACGGAGAGCTCGGACGGGAGCGCACGGATGCGGGGGCGCGGAGAGGGGGGATGCGCGAGGCAGGGAGCTGCTCTCCGGGCGGCTCGAGGGCCCCCGCGGCCAGGAAACCTCGGCAGGGCTCCGCGTGCGACGCTTCCCGCGGCTGCCGCGAGCGTGCCGGCGCTGGGGCCGTGCCCGGCGCTTTGGCTGCGGCCCGTCCTCGAGGAGCTCCTGGCCACCGGGGCTTCCTTAAGGAACTCCGTGTGCTTGCCCAGAAGCGATGACTCCGAGCGCCGGCCCCGAGCCAGGAGCGGGGCCGTGCGAGAAGCCTGGCGGCCACGCGGCGCCTGCAAACCGCGCCGCCCTCCCGCACGTGGCGCGAGCGAGCCGTGCCACGTTCCTGCGCGTGCCGTGAGCGAGCCGTGCTGCGCCCCTGCACGCTGTGCGCTCAAACCGTGCCACGTTCCTGCATGCAGGGCGTGCAAACCATGCTGCGCTCCTGCATGCAGTGTGTGCAAACTGTGCCACGTTCCTGCATGCAGGGCGTGCAAACCATGCTGCGCTCCCGCATGCAGGGTGTGCAAACTGTGCCAAGTTCCTGCATGCAGGGCGTGCAAACCATGCTGCGCTCCCGCATGCAGGGCATGCAAACTGTGCCATGCTCCCACCTGCAGTGTGTGCAAAATGTGCCACGTTCCTGCATGTGTGTGCAAACTGTGCCACGCTCCCGCATGCAGGGCGTGCAAACTGTGCCATGCTCCCGCATGCAGGGCGTGCAAACTGTGCCACGTTCCTGCATGCATTGTGTGCAAACCGTGCTGTGCTCCCGCATGCAGGGCGTGCAAACTGTGCCACGTTCCTGCATGCAGTGTGTGCAAACTGTGCCACGTTCCTGCATGCATTGTGTGCAAACCGTGCTGTGCTCCCGCATGCAGGGCGTGCAAACCATGCTGCGCTCCCGCATGCAGGGCGTGCAAACCGTGCCACGCTCCTGCACGCAGTGTGTGCAAACTGTGCCACGCTCCCGCATGCAGCATGAGCAGACCGTGCCATGTTCCCACACGTGGCATGTGCAAACCGTGCCGCTCTCCTGCACGTGGCACGCGCAGACGGAGCCACCACGGGCTACGAGACTCGGCGCCGTGCTGTGCTGCCCGCGGGCTCTTCCTGGGGACCGGGGGGCTGCGGCCCCTGCCCTGCCCTGCCCTGCCCTGCCCGGGGTGGCCGGCAGGCTCGGAGCAAGACATGGGAACCTGCTGCCCCGTCACCCTCCTCCCCTGGCTTTTTTATCCCATTTTCCTTTTTCTCACCTCCCTCCTCGAACTTCTCTCTCTGCTGCTCCTGTCGGGCGCAACGAGATTTCCTTCCCGAAGAGTTAACGGTTCAGACAGCGAAGGAACCGGTTCAGAGCCCTTTGGCTTTGCCATAGGAAACCAGGAATTATAACGGTTGGGATCGCTTCGGTTTTTTATAATGCCAATGTGCAATAAATTGAAAAATTACCCATAAAACGCAGGTTTTCAGCATCTGGCTCCACACTACTTTCCGTAAACAAACAAGCCCGCGGGCGCTCGCCGGGCCGCCGCGGCTCCTCGGGGAGGACGGGCTTAGACGGCCCCGGCGGCGGCTTCGGGAGAGAYCCTGCACCTTCACGTCCCCCCCGAGCCGTGGCCTTGGCGGAGGCGATCGCAGCAGCAGCAGGATTTTGGGGGGGTCTCCGGGTTTYAGGGACGTGCACGTGCACAGGTGTTACGGAGGCGGCTGCTAACGGGGCCTCCGACGGGCGCCGAGGGCGGAAAAATACCGCCGTTTCCCTGAATTTGGCTATTTATGACTATTCCTCCGGCAACTGCAGTGGGGGAGGAGGATTCGTTAGGCGCTGATTCATGGGGGACGCCGGGGGCCGGCGCGGAGCCGAGGGCGCAGCCGCGAGCCCCGCCGGGGAGGCACGAAGCTCCGAGGAGGAAGCGTCCGGCGAGAGCGCTCGGAGCCCCCGCGGCCGCGGCGGGGCCGGGCCGAGGCGTTTCGGAGCCGGTCGGGCGCCCACGGGAAGAAGCTGAAAGCGGAGGAGAAGGGGCAGGAGCCGAGCCGGGCTTTGGGCTCGCCGGGGCCGCGGGCGCCGTGGCGCGCGGAGCCGCCGGCACGTCCCGAGCGACGAATATGGGTTTGATCAGGGGTGGATTTGAACGGCTGGTAGCGGATAAGGAAGAAAAATATTTGGCATTCTTCTCCCATCATAACGAGCCCAGATGCTTGGACGGTGGCAGCCCTCTCCATTTTCGCAGGAATGGAAACTTGCGGCTGCTGCCGCGGCCAGCTCGGCACAGGCCGTTTCCCCGGGGCTTGCGAAACGCCGGCGGCGCCCCGCGGCCCCGGCGCGCTCCGGCGCT
>NW_028186721.1:106410-106940 GCF_003343005.1 Rhea americana | reverse complement strand
TTTTTTTTTAATTTTTCAGAGTGCTTTAAACACTGTAAAAATTTAATGCAGAGGAAATTAAAAAACCCAGAGGAACTATTCTCAAAATCATTTCACAATCTGCACATATCCCTCAGYAAATTTAATTTGTAGGAAATAGAGAACAAAATACGACAATAAAGGGCTTCTAAACAAACCCTAATGCTTTGCATGTGTAAGCGCAAACGGCACGCCTGCGCGGCGGCACCCGGCCCCGGCGCGGGCTCCCGCGTCCCGGGGCTCCGTGGCGGGTGGTGGGGAAACCTCCTGCTCCCGGCGGCGGCTCTGGAGCGCGGGGAGCTCCGGCCTCGCGGCCGTGCCGGCGCCGCGGCTCCGCCTCGCTCCCGCCTTTACCCGGAGCGCAGGCGGCTCGTCCCAGGCCCGGGTTCCCGGCACGACGGGCGCCCTGGGCCCTTCCCCGCTCGGCCGTGGGGCTCGCCGGGGCTCTGCTGTGCTGGGAACCGGCATGAGACAGCCGTGCTGTGCCACGCCGTGCTGTGCCACGCCGTGCT
>NW_028186721.1:102172-106135 GCF_003343005.1 Rhea americana | reverse complement strand
CGTGCCATGCTGTGCTGTGCCGTGCCATGCTGTGCCACGCTGCACTGTGCTGCACCGTAGCATGCCATGCTGTGCCATGCCGTGCCGTGCCGCACCATGCCATGCCGTGCTGCACCGCAGCGCTCTGCACTGTGCCATGGGGCCCCTGCAGCTGCAGCCACGCAAGAGCGAGGGCCGCCCTGCCTGGGGGGGTGCGGTGCCCCCCTTGCCCTCACCTGTGCACGCACACGGGCAGCGCGCAACGCGACACAAGTGTTTCTTTTTCCACATGCTCCTTTTGCAGTTTGTGGCTGTGCCTCTCTCCTGCTCTTTGGTTTTACTCCCCCTTCTTTTAATATACCTGGCACCTAGAGGAGAATTTTCCCTTTAAATATCCAGCCTCAYATTTTAATGCCTTTTATTCTATATCTTAATTAGTGAACTGGAAAAAATGTCAGTTGTTACATACCATACGCAAGCCTGTGCCTCAAATTGCAGCGGGAGGAGGTTTGCTCCTAAGCTGTTTCATACGCCCCTGCTTGTGCCGTTGGGGAGGGACGCACGCCTCGCGGTGCCGGCTGCAACGCCGCCGGCGGCCGGAGCAGCCCGCCCTGCTTCGACTCAGAGGACAAAACCCTCCCTGCGGCGCAGCCGGGCAGAGCCGCCGCGGGCCCGGCGGTGGCAGCGGGGAGCGCCCGGCGGAGCGTATCGGCAATTGGCGCTTTCAGGCCGCCGAACACGCTCGAGCGCTGCGCTCACAGCGGGCAGAASCCCCGGCTGCGCGGGGCTGCCGGCGGGCTTGGAAAATAGCTAGGAAGCCGATCGTGACGCGCCCGTCAGCTCTGCCGCGGAAACCCYGCTCGCCGGGCGCGCGTCRCCCGAGCGGCCCCGCGACTCAYCGGCGGCGGGTGCCGCRCGGCYGCGCYGCCGGATAACGTGCCCGAGGCCCCGGGAGCTTTCCCCTCCGGCTCCTCGCCGCCCCCAGTTCGGGGACTGCCCCGCGCCCCGGCGAGGGACGGGACGTGGTTTCGCACGGCAGCGGCAGCAGCGATGGGGAAACTGAGGCACGGGCTCTCGGAGCACCTGGCCCTGCGGCCGAGCGGGAAGCCGAAACCTGCTGCCCGGGRGCCGCAGCCGTGAATCCGAGCGGCCCGGGAGAGTCTCCGGAGGAGCAAAACAAGCCAGTCGATCACCCYGGCTTCACCGCGCTCCGCGCTGCAGGCAGAGCCGGGGAGGCTCCGCGTCAAAGCCGGCGCCGGCCCGATGCCGGGCGCAGCCGGCAGCACCCGCTCGGGGCCGGGCGGGAGGCGCCAGCTGCCGGGAGCATCCAAGGCTGTGCCGGGGTGAGGAGGAGGAGGCAGGCAAAGGAGGAAGAGCTCCCATCCGGGTGCACTCGGGGCCCGTGGAGCGTGGCACATCACGGCACGGCGCGGCGCAGCACGGCACGGCGGCGTCACTGCAGGCGGTGCCGCCGGTCTTGCTGCCGGCACCCCGGGGGCCGCGGCTCCGGGCACGGCGGTGCCCTGTCCCTCCCGCGCGCCCCGCTCGCTCCTGCCTCGCCGCGGGCTCCCGGCTGCGACGGGGCCGAGCCGGGCGGTTGGGAAATCTGCTTCCTCTTCTCCTCGTTACGACATTGCACCAGGCACATCCAGGCGGAGCGGTGAGGCAGCGGGAAAGTATGAAGGTCCGGGGAGGCTGCGGTTAGCGTGACGGAGATAAGCTGCAGACCTCTACCTGCTTCGCCCGCGGCAGCCCCCTCCGCTCGCACGGCGCTGCGAGCCATTTCGACCAGGAGAAGGGAAAATAAACCAAGTCACAACCCAAATATCAGGTCTCTTGCAAAAGCCCTGCCTGCCCGAAGGAATTCTTGAGTTGGTCCAAGGGTGGGAGCGGAAGGATCGCAGCCTTCAGCTCCGATTAGAAGATCTTCCCCTGACAAAACGAAGCAGCCAGGAAGTTACTTAACGTCTGCGTTGCCTGGGCTAGCTTCACCGTGCTCGTCCGCGCCGCCCGGCGCCTGGCTGCTCACGCGGCGGCGGCGCGGGGAGAGACGGACGGACCGCGGGGCAAGCGGGGGGACCGGAGCGCACGGGCACGGCTGGGCAACCCGGCGTGGGGACGGGGCGGCAGCGAGCCGGACGGACAAACTCAGGCTGGACAGACGCTTGTGCTGTCCCCCGTCTTCTCACTATCCTGGAATCTGCAGTTCCTGACTATCCACGCGGTCGCGGGCCTGCAGCCGGCCCGCAGGCGGGCGACGGTGGGTCCCCGCTGCCAGCCCCGCCGTGCCCGGCCGGGTCTCCAGGTTGCACGGTGCGTTTTCAAGTCGGCGATCGGGTTTCTGGGGGGAAGACTAGGGATTTCGGCCTCGGGAGAGGACGCCCACGCGAAGCCGCCGGGAGACGAGGGAGGGGGCACCTGGTTCGGCSCCTGCCCGCCCAGCGGAGGCTGGGCCTGCGAGGAGAAACGTGGATGCCGTGGAAGCCTGCAAAGCGCCACGGCTGCCCATCGGAAACGAGGCACGGGGCGGGCTGTGAATCACGAGTCCGGCACTGGAAAAGCTCCGGCATTTCCTGCCGTTCTCATCGAACCCTGATCTGATGCCTCTTTTACTAAGCAGACTCCTCCGGAGGCTGCATTGCCCAAGACACCCCGCGGGAGGGGTTTCGTCCTGTCCAGCGCCCGGGGAGCCCAGAGTCCTCTGCCCGGCCCCGTGGCCAGCTCCACCGCGGCTGCATCTCCGTGGCTGCTCCTGCGGCAGCGCCAAGCGCTGCCTTTGCGCCCGTCGAGGCCATCCAGGTCTCGGGACAGGTCGCCCCCCCGTCCCCTCGTTGCGCTGGAGATCCCGACGCAGCGGTTTCCTGGGAGCGTCCCGGTGTCGCCTCCTTCCTCCGGCAGCCGTCCCCCGCGCGGGGACAGCGGCTGTGCCACATCACCGGGCCGTACGCAGCCTACCGCCGCGGCACCCCCGCCCGCCGCCCCCCGAAACACGTCATGCTCCCTGCACTCCCCCGCCTGCTTACACACGAGCAAAGAAGCCACCGGGACGGTCTGGAGTCCCGCACGCACGCGATGAAATCCGGATCTGTTGAAATGAGTGGCAACTTTCCTACCGATTTCCCCATGAGCAGAATTTCATACTTGGCTCCAAAGCCCTGTCCATCTTCCGCGGGGCCGGGGCTGACGGACGAGATTAGCAAGAGGTGCAATGTTTCCGCAGCCACCGGGGAGGTGAGTCATGCGGAGGGCAACGCTCCGAGGAGCTCCTTGCGAGGAAGGCCCTACGGTCTGCGGTCAACTGTTCTGCCTCACTGACTTCTTGAGGGGGAAGTGGAAAGAGCAGCCTGCGCGTTAATTAATGAACGCGTAACGAAGTCAGGATGAATCASAGCGTCCCGAAGGAGCCGCGCTGGAAAGCACAGATCACGGCTGTCCCTGGCAACTGGGCTGCTTCATCCAAGGGCTCGCGCCAGCCTCGCTTCCTAGCACCAGCGTGACGGCGCAGCGGCAGGTCCCAGCCCTGAGCTGGGCACGGACACGCACAGGAGACCAGCTCAGGTCAACAGCCGGTTCCGAAGTCCCTGACCAGAGAAAGGAGACGTGGAAGGAACGAAAACGCCGCCGGTAGCGGCAGCTGCGTTTTTCGGTCCCCTCAGGATAGGGCCTGGGGGAAGCGGGAGCAAACACCCGATACAGGAGCGCGTTTGAACGCACCCCGCGCTGCTCTTGTGCATTTTTAATAACCTGGTCAGCAAACGTATCGGTCTCGGGCTGATCCTCGGTCAGGAAGAACACGGGCTGCAGAAAAGCCCCGGGAACGGGGAGAAGGGAAGCGAGGCTCCAGCTCGAGAGCCCGWGACCACGCTGCCCGGCCAGCCTGGGTTAGGGCGCGCGGAAATCCCTCGAGCGAACGCTTCGCAGCCGCAATTTCCAGACCCACATCCAAAAGGGAGCGATTATGTACCGAAATGAGCCCCCCCCCCC
>NW_028186721.1:87999-99704 GCF_003343005.1 Rhea americana | reverse complement strand
GTCCCAGTGCTGGGAGGGGGATCCAGTGTGGGGAGGTGTCTSAGTTTGGGGGGTCCCGGTGCTGCAGGTGGGTGGTATTGGGGGCCCTAGTGCGGTACCAGGAAGGGGGACGGTGCGGTGATGAGGGTGTCCCGGTGCTCGGGGCGGGGGGGAGTCCCAGTGCTTGGAGGGTGCCAGTGCTCTCTGGGGGGCCTTGGTGTTTGGGAGGGGTCTCAGTGCTTGAGGAGGACCTGGTGCTCATAGGGAGGGACATAGTGTTTGGGGGGGATCTTCTGCTGAAAGAGGATCTCAGTTCTTTGTGGGGGGGTCCCAGTGGACTACTGTTAGAAGGAGCCCTCATTGCAAGGGGGGTCCCTGGGTTGGGGGKCTGGTGTGATGCTGGGGGGGGAGGGTCCCATGCTGGGGAGACCCAGTGTGGGGCTGGGGACAGGCAGTGGCCAGGGCGCTGTCCCAGCTGAGAAACACTCAGGTGGCCAGGGAGGGGACAGCCCACGGCAATACCCCCTCTGGCAGCCACCACCCCGGGGCTGCGTGCCTGGGGTGACCTCTCCCAGGGCAGCAGCATCCCGTGCTGGGGGGGTCGATAGGTGCCAGGCAGCAAAGAGCGTCRTCACCCTGTCTGTGTCTTCCCAGCTGGCAAACCGTGGTTGTGTCYCCTCCTGCTCCAGCGCAGCGATCCCATGGGAGGCAGGAGGGCAGGCCCTGTGCACTGGCAGCTGGGCCCTACGCCAGCAGTTAAACCCTTGGGAGATTTGGAGGGATCCCTGCAGTAGACCTAGATCTCTTCCCAGATCTCTGCGCACGGSCAGGACAGGTTTCTCTGGCCCTGCAGCGATTTAGGCTGGTGGTCAGGGTCTCAGCAGCGTGTCTGCCTTCTTGCAGCCAGGTCCTGATGAAAGGAAGTCAGAACTACTGCCAGACGGCTGGCAGGCCAACAAGGAGCTGTATACGCTGCGGTACAAATCCATGGATGATTCCCGTGAGCTGCTGCTGAAGGCAATCATGGTGGAAGACAGCATGATCCTCAATGTCATGGTGAGCATCAGGGCTGATCCCTGCAGGCATTGTGGTCCTCTCGGAGCAGCAGTCACTGTCATCCGAAATGTCCTGGGGGCAAAGAGCAGCAGGGCCCATTTTTTGATGTTTTGTGTCTACTTGTTAGACCTCGCAGCAGCATTTATTCCTCGTTTGTCCCGGATGCAGAGTTTGCCTGGGGCAGACCCAGTGGCTGTAAAGCAGTAAGTTATGATCTGCAGACCTGTGTGATGGCACATGTGACTGCTCAAGTGTCTGCTGCATCAAGAAGGGGATGCAATTTGCTTTGCACACGCTGGCCCAGCAGCTGCCCCTTTTGTGTCCCTTTTCCAGGTCAGGATGTGTTTTCAGCTTGCTTGCCCTGTCCCTGCTGAGCACCTACCCAATGCCATGGCCACAGGAYTTCTGTCTTTGACCCTTTACAGCCCAGGCTGGGGGAGCCAGCAGGAAGAGCCTCACTGGACACTGGAGTTTGTTTGCTCTTGGGGATTCAGGCGCTGCAGAGTGATGTGGGCAGGCATCAGGCGAGCCCCATTCCTTGTGTGTCCCAGCACCTCACCTGTGGTCGGCTCCCTCCCTCAGTCCCGATTCTGCCTGGCTGCTGACTCTGTGTTTCACCTGTCCTTTGTAGGATCGCAGCACTCAGAAGGTGGCAGATGTGACCTTGACGGTGGCTGATTACATCAACCCAGAGCACCTGGACGATTTCCACAAGTAATCTCCATCCCCAGCATTTTATGCAGGAGAAAATGTCCCATTGGCACGGGGAGACAGGACAGGTGGGAACAGAGGCATATTAGGAAGAGGCTGGAGGACTCTTCTCCAGTGCAAAGCCAAGGGCATGTCAGCCAGCCCTGAAAAGCAGCCTGCTTTCCCTCCTCACCTCTGAGCTGTTGRCAGGAAAGCGATTTAGGGGTCTGTAGTCTTTTGGGTCAGAGCCCAAGGGTGAGCTGTTCTCCTGGGAACAGGTCCTGGCCAGCCCAGCACTTCTGTTTCCAGAGCACTGACTGCCTGTCCATGCTGGGTGAACACTGCCTGAGGGTGATGACAGCTTCCAGCAGTCACAGACAGCACGGTCCAGACGGCATGCCAGCCTGTCTGCCCATTTCTTCCCTCTCCCTTGTCCTTTTTGAACCTGGTGGTTGCTTCCTGCCTGTGTTCACAGTGACAACATGGCAGATAGCTAGTTCCTAGTACTGGGCAGCTGGGTAGGGGGGATGGTGCTGTGCCCTTCTGCTGAGGGGGGGTGCTGCAGGATGGATAGCAGCCTTTAAAGACACCAGACAGTCCKCAGGGAAGCAAGGTACAGTGCCATGTCCTTTCCTCCAAAGCAGACTTGACTGGGCTGTGACCACAGCACAAGGGGTCCCCCTGGGCTGGATGGCACTTTGCCCTCTTGAATGGGTCTTGGTGCCACTGCATGCTCTTCCTCTTCCCTTCCTGTCCCCTCCATGCTGCCAGCTGGGACAYGGTATGCATGTATCAGAGACATTTTGCATGCATCCATCCCCTTGCAACCCCTCTCAAAGCTCCTCATGGTCAGCACCCTTGCAGCCATGGGTCGTGTGGCCTCGCCAGCCCACAGTCTCTCTTCTCCTTCCTGCAGAGTGTACAAGAACATCGAGGAGCTGAAGACGAGAATTGCTTCAGGTATCATTGCTCCCTTTGGGCCCCCCACAGAAAAGGCCAAAAAGGAGCCTCAGGCTGAGAAGAAGGATCCTACCTTCCCTCGGGACTATGACCCTCTCAGGGTCCCTCCCCGGCAGCCAGCAGGTGCGAGAGAGCCATCCTGGTGAGTAAAGAGTGAGCAGCTATTCACAGTCCTCCATTAGAGGAGATGTGGTCCTGGTCTCTCTAAACACCATGTCTGCTCCCTCCCTTCTGGAGATCCCTGTCTTGCACGTCCTTGCATGCAGGATGGGGAGTGAAGGGGATCCATACTTTCCCTGCCAGTTCCAGGCTCATTGGCCACCTGCTTTGCTTTAATTTTAAGCTGTCTTTTGAGGGAAGGCCTCGAAGGACTGTTGGTTTGACTCACCTTCGGCACAGTGTGGGGATTTAGCTGGAGACCTACCAATCCAGGAGGGACAGGGCAGAGTGCAAGGCTGGGAGGAAGGTATGGGATGGAAGGAGAGAGGCCCTGCTTAGGACTGGCTGAGGGACCATCAGGGCTCTGGCAGCTGGCAGAGAAAGGATGGCAGTGGGAAGGGCAGCGCTGTCATAGGGCTGAGCAGTCTCCAGGAGGGAAACGAGGGCTCCAAGTGTCAGCTCGGGCTTTGGGCTCTGGCAGAGCTGTAGGGACTGTGCTCACAGCAGTGTAGAGGGGCTGGGGTGGGTGCAGAGCTCTGCCTTATCTTCACACATTGCTGTGGGCTCCTCACTGAGGCAGGTAGAGCTGCCTTCTCAGCACCATCCCCCTGGTTGGAGCTTGGGATAAGACCCAGCAGGTGTGCTGCCTGATGCCAGGGAACAGAGACCTCTTCTTGCTCCTATGGCCCTGCATCCCCTTTGAAACCCTTTGCTGGCAAAGCTGAGGCAAGGGGACGTGGAACATCACTTTGCTATCCCTGGTCCCTTTGTGCCCAGCCATACCTCATACTTGGCAGGCAGGTTCCCTGAAGCTCTAATCCCCTTTCGCTAGAAGTCAGAGGTACCACAGTAGCTCTGCATCTTTGGGGCACTGGCCATGGMTTCTGTCTTGCATGTCACCACATGTTCCTTTAACACCCTTGCTGTTCAGCAGTGCTCAGGGCTGCTCAGGGTGCCAGGTGCTCCCCAGGGAGGCCTGGCACGCCTGTGGGCAGACAGGCTGGGGCTAGGCCTGGCTCTGAAACCGTGTCATTGGCACGTACTATTGGCGAGACATGACAACTGGCTGCAGACTCCCCACCTCRATGTCCTTGCACTCCTGGAAGCACRGCTGTCCTTGTGTAGCTGGCTGGGACATGGTGGAGAGCTTGGCCTAGCCCAGCACTGCTTGGGGAGCTGCTGGCATGGAAACTGCCATCATCCACCGATAGCTCCCACTTAGAGCAGTGAGAACAGTAGGGCACCCTTCATCTCAGCAAGCTTCCTGCAAGCCTGCCACCCACATTGGTGTCCACACCCAGCTGCACCCCAGAGCAGAGAATACCATGTCCTAGACACGGAGTAGGTTCTCCTAATGCCATCCCTTTCACTCAGGAGCTCTCTTGTCACCCAGAGTCCCTTGGATCTGCAGTGTGGGCTGCACTGTGAAGCCAGTGCTCTTTTCCACAAAAAGCACCCACAGCRTGTACACTGGCTGTGGCTGGCTGCACTGCCTTGTCAATGTTTGCGTGCTCCTTTCTTCTAGCTTCTTGTGACTTCTCTCTCCCCTTGGCCAAAGTCTCACTCACTGCCTTGTGTTTCAGGCCTTCTCCCATGGACCCCTTTGCTGTTGGTGGGGAAGACCTGGATCCTTTTGGGTGAGTTTGGCTGAGAGAAGTGGTGCTTTGAGTGCCTGGGGAGCATGTCCCTGCTCTGCCCTTGCCGCGTGGGGCGGGGGGGAGGTGGCTCGGGACCTTCTGTGCAGCAGCTGAAATCTGYTCGGGTCAGGCATCCTGTGAAACTTCTCCAAGTGCAGACTCTAATGAGACAGTTACTCTGTGTAAATTGCAAGGGACCAAYTGACAGTTGCTAAACCTCAATATGATTCTAATATCGTAATAAGATCTGTCTCTTGCATAGATGATAGGTTGAAATCTGTGTCTGTTTAATAATCAGCTTGTATTCATTTAAAATGCAGTAATTCCTTCAGTCAATCAAAGCTGAATACATCRTTAAGTGAATGTAAGCCTCTAATATAAAATGTTACCAGCTGCTATATGTCTGCAGCCCAGCAGTCTGTAGAAGGGGAGGCTTAAATCTGAGCCCACAGATTCTCAAGTCTTGGTTGTGAACCTCCAGGTTGTCTGAAGCACTTGAGAGCAGGGAGCCTAGGAAAAGGCAGGGCTGTTTGGAGGGCGGCTCTACGCACATCTCTCTCTCTGGGTCTTTGGTTTGGTTGGGGAAGGAGAACCTGTCATTTTCCAATCTCATTAAAAGCACATAGTCAGAGGAAAACCAGCTCTTGGAATCATTGCAGAGCATCCTGCGGCCCATGGGAATCCTGCTTGGAACCACTGTCCTATGAGGATTGCATTTTTTCCCTCTTGCAAGATAGTTCTCCGAGGGTTTGGCTAGAAAAGGGCCAGCTACAAATGTCCTACCCTGCTGGAACAAGAGGCCTGGAGCCTGGGTGGCTGGAAGGAAACCTGATAGCATAGGGAGAGGAGTTTCAGTTTGAGGGAACCCTTTTTCTCTCACTGCCTCCAGCTCTTCATCACAAGTTTCTCTGTAAAGGAGAAAAAAAGATTGTAAATGGAAGCAGATTTGTGCGCTTACACCTGCCAGAGCTGGGGCTGGAGACRCAGACTCCCAGGCGTATGCTCGTAGGCTGGGTTGTCCTGGGGCATTTTGGGCAGTCAGCCTGGCGTAATGGAACTCATTAGCACAGCTGTTAATGACTTGCATGATGGTAGCGGTGTCCAGAGGCTCCAGCCCAGCTTGTCCAAAGTTGACCATGAAGAATGGCACTCGCAGCATGGGGCAGCTCCARGGAGCCGCCGCGACCAGCAAATGATTTCCAGGCAGTTCTTTGGAAAGGTTGTGGGAACCTCGGCTGGGTCTGCGAGCTCTTGCAACACTGTGCCGGGGCAGGATGTAACACTCGCCCGGGGAGAGCAGAGAGAGGAGGCAGCATTACGAGCCACAGTTCCCCTGGAGCAGTCAGCAGCCACCCAGGGAACTTGCCCAGCTATTGCTGATCCCCTAAATCAGGGCAGCTCCTTGCAGGAACCGGAGGAAGAAGGAAGTTGCTGTTCCAGCCCGTTCTCTCAGCAACTGAGGAAACCTGGGTGTCTGTTTTGTCATTGGCACGGTGGAAAGCAAGTTGGGCAGTTGAAGTGGAGGGCTGCTGTTTTCCTGTGCGTGTTTCCAGCTAGACTTTGGTGTTTGCTGATGTGATGGTGCCCTGGCTTGGGCCTGCATGCTATAGCCATAGGGCTCCCACCTTGGCACAACGTTGAGCGTGATGTTGAGCCGTGATGCACATCTTGGCCTGTGACCRTATGCTGCGGGCAGGTCTGCAGGGCTGTGATAACCCGCGCTGGGAGCAGGGTGTAATGTGTTTGGGTTGCCTCCTGCGGCAGACAGCAGCCACCATGAGGACGGGGACCTGCTGTGCCCCAGCACTCCTTCRCACTCGTGAAGGGTTCTTTGTCTTCAGCCACGTGCTCGTCTTGCTGAGTTGTCCTGGCACGTGTTGCGATGTGCTAGATGTGCATTCCTTCCCACGTGCTCTGTGTGACGTGTCTCGATTTAACCCTAGATTCCTGCTGACCAGCATTCCTGCAGCAGGGTCTGGACCAAGGTGGCTCTTTGCTCCTCTTTCACCAGTGCCAGTCTGATCCTGATCTCTGCCTTTCTCCTCCCCAGAGGTCGAGGTGGAGGAATGATTGCTGATCCTCTCAGATCTGGGTTCCCACGGCCTGGCCTAGACCCATCTTCAGGTCTCCCAAGCCGGCTTCCCCCAGGAGCAGTTCCACCAGGTGCCAGATTCGACCCCTTTGGTCCATTAGGGGCCAACACRTCTGGGTAGGTGTTTGAGCATGCCTGCGTAGCCCCTGCGGTGAGGGCAACAGCCTGCTCTTCACAGTCTAGCCCTGAATCTCCTTGCTCATCCCTGTTGCTGAGGGACTGAGCTCTCCCTCCTGATTTAAGTGTGCTCTTAATTCCTTTCCAGGCCAAATCCAGACCACCTTCCCCCTCCAGGCTATGAGGACATGTTCATGTGAGGAGTCTGGCACAAGGTTTCTYAGGTGGCTTCAGTGAGAAAAATTTCCTGAGAAGCAGAAGTACCTTCATGCCGTCGCTCACCCGTTTGGTGGACWTCAATCTTTCCAACAGCATTTTTCCTCTCCCTAAACGGGGTGACCCGTGTTTCTGACCAGCTATAAAGGTTTCYGTATGTGTTGAACAGAAGAGGAAACAGTAGGTTTATCTTGTTTCTTTTCATACTACTCTGAAGATCCCCAGCCRTTTGCACTTGGCAGAAATGTGCTTGCCGTGCACGAGACAGCAGTGGGGGGTGCGGAGCAGTGCTCTGAGAGCTGCCCAGGTCGTTTGGAGGTTTCCTCCTCTGCCTCTCCAGGGTGGCACCGCTTTTGCCGTGGGGTTTATGCGAGTGGTTGTTGCTAAGGATAGAGCTGCCCTCTTGCTGCTCCCGTGCTGAGGAGCTGCAGTAGCTTTGCTGAGGGTAGCAGCCCGAATGGGCTCCTCGCCCAGAGATGGTTTCCCTCCTGTTCCTTATCCCTCTCAGCCCTTCCACTGAGCCAAGCGAAGGGCTGACCAGCAGGAAGGGCTGGCAGCCCCTCCTGTGGGGTGGCCGTGGGCAGACCCCCAGCAGTGGCCGAGATCAGTGTGGCTGTGCCCATGGCTCCTGTGGCCACTGCGTTTAAAGGGAACCAACAGCAAAGCCTTAAATTTACGTGAGAGGAGATACAAGAGACGTACGTAATTCCTGGCCCCACCTTGCACCTTCTCTCCCCTGCAGTCCTGTTTTCTTCTATCCCCAGGGGCACGAGCAAAACCCCACAGGCAGGCAGTGGGGCAAGGGATGGCCATCGGCACCGTGGCGAGGCCGGGGCAGGAGAGGGGGCTCGGTACCCGTGTGACCTGCTGTGTCTGGTGTTGGCTCCCTGGACTTGGCTGGGCCGAGTCGCTCGGCAGAGCTGAGCCCAGTGCAGATGCGGGGCCATTCTGGCGACACACAGAGAGGGATCGCTCTGCCATGGGATTTGCTTCCCTGGGCTTTGCCAAAGGGGTTTATAGGAATGTGCGTCCCTGCAATTAGTCCCACTGCACAAGGCTGACGTCTGCTAGGGTCGTTCTCCCCTCCAGGCTGTGCCTAGCCGGATTCACGCTGCCGTGAGCCAAACGGCGTGGAGGCGGCGTGGTGAGGCCGGAGCCTCCCGGGCGGCTGGAGGGAAGGGATGAGCTTTGCACGGCCCAGGCTCCTAAGCTCTTTCTGAGCCCCCTCCCTTTCCTGCGGCTCCCCTAGCGTCAGTGGATTTGGGGGCTGCGACTTGTCTGTTTTGTCAGGGGGTCATGTTGTTTTTTCTTCTTATGCTTTGATTTTTTTTTTGAAGGATGTTCATGAGTTTAAAATAAAAACCTGATAACGTGTTGTGTTGGTGCTTGGTGGGGGTGGCCCCGCGTGCTCCCGCGCTGGGAGCGCTGCTCCCGGCCTGCTCTGCCCCAGCTGCTCGCGCCCTCTCCTGCGCGGAGGAGCCACGCTGTGCACCAGCCTGGTACCGTCCCCGGAGCTGCAGCACTTTCCCAGGACACTGTGACTGTTTTAAGAAAATGAAGTCGAGAGCAGCGYGGCTTTGGCTCTGGCTATGCTGCTTGCAGTAATTGGCTCTCCGGGGTATCGCAGGGTGTCATTACGCTGCGTGCRGCAGCACAGACATAAATAAAAAGGGGGGAAGTGATCCACTTTGTGTCTTTTCCCCAAGAGCTTTTCCCTTTTAAACTCCCTTGCCTATAACCCCAGCTAATAACAGCAGAATTTACAGCGTGGGCGACCCTGGGCTGCATGCGGATGGCGGGGTGGGGGGAGATACCTGGTGCTGGGGCCAGCTCGAGCACACAAGTGAGGGGACCCCTGCGTCCCCGCAGCCCGTGCCACGCCGGCTCGGYGCCTTGTGCCAGGTCCCCTCCATCCCACGGCGGGAGGTGCCGGCCCTGCTGAGCTGGCCCCGTGGCCTGGCCCCGGCAGAAGGGACCTCGCTGCGTTGGGCCCTGGGGAGAGGCTCCTGCCACAGCCGCGCTCGGCCGGGACGCGGCGGGAGCAGCTCGTGCCAATGCAAGGCTTGATCCTGCCAAGCACCGAGCATCTCCCGTTTCCAGGGAAGCCACAGGGAACCGAGGCTGCTCGGGATCTCGTGACCTTGTCCTACCGCCATGGATTTCAGGAAAGAAATCTCCCTTTATCCAGCATGGTCATGGGATGCATGGAGCAGCAGCGGCCGCCGCAGGGGCCCTGCTCGGAGACRGCAGCACGGGAATGCGCAGCAGGACACGACAGCTCGGAGCTAAAGCTGCTCTGGGCCCCCGGGGCGGCCTGCACCGAGCCCAAACCTCCCTGCTGCAGCCCACTCGGGAGCTTTGGCCTTATCGCACGTGGGCTCCTCTGCAGGAGGCGGCTGCTCTCTGCTGCCTGAATTAATCATGTGCCGCAACCTTTCTAGAGGGAGAGACACAGCTGGCTTTGATGGGGCTGGTTAGAGGGAGCTGGTGCCGGGAGAGGCTGGGCTGGGGCCGGATAAACAACCTTCTGTGCGCGGCGCTTGGCCCCAGCAGGCTTGGGGTGCCGTGCAGCTGGGGGGCAGGTGGGACAGGAGACGTTTTAAAAGAGGGCAAGTGCCCTGCGTTAAGGCACAGGGCCTGYGCCCGGCCTTTGGGCCTCCGGGGAGGCTGCGTGTCTGCTCTCCGGGAAGGAAAGGTCGGAGGAGGTAAATAAGGATCCTCCCCTCTGGGCCGGGGAGACTCTGTAAAATCCCTGCGGCTCGCTCAGCTCGCGTCCGAGGCAGGGATGAGCCGCAGCGGTCCGGAGCAGATCCCTCGCCCGGTTTGCAGGGCTGGTGGCGGGGGAGAAACCCCTTCTCCAAGCTGCGCGTCCATACGGCACCGAGCGCAGGGCCGTGGCCGCGGCCGGGGCGCTGGTCAGCGAAACGTCCCGCGCCAGGTCTYGCCGGGGCAGGGCGAGGATCCCGGCAGCCCCGTCCCAGGCCTCGCCGCCGCTAAAGCCGGCGACGGGGAGCGCTGACGCGCCCTGGGCACGGCGCGAGGGAGGAGCCCGCGGCGGGGCGAGGACGGGAAAGCGAGCGGCCCCCGCTTCCCGCCCCTTGGCAGAGCGGCTCTGCACCCCTCGAGGCAACCGGGGCACCCGGCGCGGGGCTGACGGCTCCGCGCGCATCCCGCCTTCCCCTCGGCCCGCGCCCGGGGCGCTGCCGCATGGAATCGCTCTCCCGCCCTGGGGGTTTTGGTGGTGGAGCTTCTTTAATGGAATTCCCTTCTAAACACGCTTCSTTGACCTTAAATACTCGTACTTCAGCCGGGAGGGCGCTTTTCCCCTCCCGGCCCTTCCCGCGGGCCGCTGCCCCGACGCGCTGGCAGCGGTGACCGCCTCGTTCCACCCAGCTCGGGACGTTTCCCGCGCGAAGCGAGAGCTCGGCGGACGTCCGTCACCTCCTCGCCCGTTCGGCTTTTCATCGTCCGAASGCCCCTCCCGTCTCCTCTGAAGCAAGAAAAATCGATGAGGACGATTCTCGGCCTTTGCTGGCTTTCCTCTCCGGAGSGGGCTCGCAGCGCCCTCCGTCCCCGCGGGCGGTTTCCTCGCTAACGAGGCCGCCCGCCGGAGCAGCCCGTGATTCCCACGCCGGTGCGGCCGGCCCCGGGCGCCCGTCCGCCCCGGGGACGCCGGAAAAGAGGAACGTGGGGCCGAGCGCCGACAACGCCGCGCCGACAACGCCGCGCCGGCGGCCGGGAGCCCCGACGTAAAACCCCTCCGGGCCAGGCGGTCGCACCGCGTGCGGAAGTGACTTTCCTCTCTTGCTGGCTGGTTGGAGAAATTTGTTTCTGCCTGGAAAACATCTGAAGGACGTAATTTATGGAACGGATTAAAAACTGGTCGCAGTTCACGACAGAGGCCGCCTTCCGCTGAGCTGCGTTTTGAGGGGATAATTATTTCCCTTTCTCAGCATCCTGCTCGTGCCGAATTTTCTTTCYGCAGAACGTTGTGCTTTAATGATGCTTCATGTTTAATTCCCGAGATGCAAYTTCACCTTCACACCGCAGACAAGGACTGTTGCGATCAGCACAAAGACTCATGCTCAGGCACCCCAGTGGGGCAGAGCTGCTTATTTAAAATGGGAAAATGAAAAAAAAAATTTTTTCAAAGCTTTCTGAATTATTCCTTCTCCTCTGGCCGGAGCACCGAGATCTTGGAGGGGGATGTTCCGGGACCGCTGGTGGGAGCGGGCGGTTCAGSGCAGCGTGGGAGCGTGTCCAGGCCTTCGTCCCGCTTGCGGGTGCTGGGCAGGCCCGGAGGACGTCCGGCCCCGGCGTGCGGCGGTCACCGCGCTCTGCCGGGAGCCGTGAAAGCACCAGTTCTACCCCGCGCTGTTTTACAAGTAACTATTGCTTTTTAAAAAAAGAAAACGAGTCACTGGCAGCAGAAAATTAGAAGCTACATCCCAAAACGGAGCCGCCAGCCCTRTGCGGCAGCCGGGAGGCTCCTCGGGGCAGTGGCACAGCGCTCGGGCTGCGCTTCCCATCCAGGCCTTGGCCCTGGGAGGCAGCGACCGTCCACGGCACGGAAATCCCGCGGGCGCCTCAAAGGCGGTGTCCCTCTGTCCGTCTGGTGCTGCTGGGTGGGACGCCCGTCTGGGAAGGGCCGAGGTGGCATCTGATGGCCACACGGCCCCAGTGCGCTGGGACGAGTCCCCTGTCCGGGAAGGCTGAGGCGGCGTCCGATGGCCATGCGGCCCCAGCGTCCCGAGACAAGTCCCCGTCCGGGAAGGGCCAAGGGGGCGTCCAACGGCCAC
>NW_028186721.1:81546-86179 GCF_003343005.1 Rhea americana | reverse complement strand
ACACGCACACGCACACCGGCGCTGCTCCAGGGATGCATGAGCACATGCGCGCCCACTCGCACACACACACACACACCAGGGCTGCTCCAGGGCTGTACGAGTGTGCAGACACACACACACACACACACACACACTGGGGCTGCATGAGCGTGCACACACACGCTCCCAGACAGGCACCAGGACCCTCCGTGGGCACAGATGGGGGGGGGCACGGATGCAGCAGAGAGGGTGTGGGACGTGCTCGTGGGGCGCTGCGGGCACCCAGCATCCCCTGTTGGGGACACGGCGTGGGGACCCGGGGCAGCACTGGGGGCACCTGGGGGCACCTCCCCCGCTGGGGAGCCAGGGTGGCCCCAGGAAGTTTCTGGGCTTGTCCCGGGTTTGGCACTGCGTGCTCCAGCCTCGGGTGACAAAGGCTGCAAGAGCCTGTGGTGTGGGGTGCCGCGGGGAGCCCGCTGGCCCCTCTGCCCCATGGCCCTGCAGCGCGGAGCCCCCCTCCTCTTCCTGGGCTCTTTATTCCRTTTTTCATTGAGCACTTCAACTACCAGTTCTTTCTGACCAGGAAATGGATCCAGGCCTGAGCCCCATCAGTGACCTGCTGGCGGGAGCACGCTTTTAGCTTATTTTTTCCCAAGATGCGTGCTATTTTTGCTTTTGGAGCCGTGCCTGGAGATGGTGTCGGAGACGTGAATCAAGAGCGATAGMGGGTGGGTTGGTGAAAGCTGCCGGGAAGATTTGTCCATCAAATTCCCGTTCGGTTTAGCACRTTCGCATCTCTCAAGCATCTTCAGAGGCGCATCCGGAATAGCGCCGGATGGGCTGCTGGTGCCGGCCGGGCTGTGAGCTGGCAGTGCCCTGCGCCCCGAGCCCCGCGTCCTCGCTCGGTGGCACCCTGCAGGTCCTGCTGCGTCCCAGGGTGTGCGTCTTTTCTGTGGGTTTGTTTTTAACAGCCTGTGGTCGATTTTGGGCTGCGTTGCTGCAACCCGCCTGCTCGCTCCTCCCATCTCTTCTTGTGCTGTGTCAAAACCCAGCGGCTTCCCAGCGCGTTGTACACTGGGACTCATCCAGAACCGGGCTGAGGGGAAAGCAGAATTAAAAATAAATGTAAGTGCATCCTGACACATTAACCACATTCACAGAGGCTTTAATACCAACCTCCTTCCAGGGACAGAAGATGAAGTCTCGAGACAAGTAGGTCACGGGACACAGGTTGTCCCAAACGGCACGTCAGCATGTAGGTACAGATCTGGAGCACACGGGCACAGACATGGGAAGAGCTGTGCAGACAGCGAGGGAAGGAGAGGAAAGCTCAGTAGCCCCAGGGACTGGCGCTTCAGATACCGCCGTATTCCCTGGGGAAACCAGAAATGCTGCCAGCCTGCTCCTGAGCAGAGCAACGCGCTCCGTGAGGCGRCCGACGTGCCCAGAAGGCGCCGTGCACCTAAACGTGCACTGAGCACCCCTTGGCAGTCAGGACCCCGTAAGGCTGGGGACACGGCGAGCAGGCACCTGGCACTGCCGGATGTATCCCCTGGTGATGGAGGGATAGTTAGAGCTGCCGGAGATGTCTGCCCCAGGATGYGGGCAGAACTGGGCCGTGCAGAGGATGGAGCGTGAGTGTCCAGGTGGGCCAGTGCCTCAAGCTGAAGAGACCTTGGAGAAACCATCATGGGCCATGGGACTTCCAAAGTGCTTGTTGTGGCTGGAAAGGGAYCATCTCCATGGGGTGCAGCTTGTGTTTGAAGCCCCTCAAACCAGGTAGGTTTGCCTGGGACTTTGGTGGTGCATCCAGGACATTTCTGGCAGTGGGAGAATGAGTGCAGTGGAGCCAGTGGGGTCTCCGCGGAGTGGAGCCCCCGCTGCACCCCCTGAGCATGTCCCCCTCAATCAGCATCTCGCTGGCCCTTTCTGCCAGCCTGCGAGCAGAATGTCTGGGGCAGCTCTGCGGGGAGCGGAGCGGGGGGAGTGCAGGAGAACAGCCCTGCCGCGTCCCTGCTCAGCCAGGCTCCATGCAGCCCCTCATCCCCTGCAAGGTCCCCGCTCTTTACAGCCCAGCGCTGCCCCAGAGGAAGGAGACTCAGCGTCCTGCTCTGCCACTGACTCCTTGGGGCATTGGGGTAAACCCTGAAACCTCAGAGCTGTGGAAATAATTAGGCAGTTGCTTCCCCCAGGGATAAAACTTGCAAAAGCAGAAAAACATAGAGGCAGCAATACTGGTGTGCTCACCCTCATGCACACATGAACAGCTCTGCGCCCGCGGGACACGCCGGCGTGCACAGACGGGGACGGAGCGTGCAAGCGTGGGGCTGGCCGGTGCCATGGGGCTGGCCGGCGCCATGGGGCTGGCCAGTGCTGCTTGTTCCCTCGTGGGCCRGTGGTGCAGGGCTCAAGGCTGGCAAGGACACTGACCTTGGGGAAGGGGAGCAGAGATGGAGACAGCCACAGTCAGAGACAGCACTGCCAAAAATTTGGCGTGAATCTGCAGGAGCATCAGAGGGGAGAGACACRGAGCTTGGGAATTAATAGAGGTGGGAGGAAGTGAGGGGGCCTGGGGGGACAGAGCAGAGCGAGGGAGGCAGGACGGGGCTGCCGGGGAGGATGTGTGCCTGGCAGCGATGCTGCTGTTCGGCAACAGAGARGAAATAGGGACGGTGAAGGAGGCAGCAAACAGGAGCCCCAAGCAGGCGGAGGAGAAGGGCGGCCGGTGTCAGCTGGGGAGGCTGTGGACGYGGCCCGGGCTCCTGCCGCACGTCCCTTCGCGGCACAGAAAGGGCAAGGCCGGAGGGAGGCCGGGGTGTGCGTGGCTGCTGCTGCCGCTCCTCGGTGCGCAGCCAGCCTCCGATCCGGCCCTGCCGCGGGGGCAAAGTTTCATTCCTGCCTCTTTAGTATTCACAGCATCCCGCGGCAGAGCGAGCGCCCGCAGCCGGCGCCGCTCAAGGTGACTCAGAGGTCGGAGCTTGCTTGGGAGAAAAACAGCCAAGCAACCCGGGAGCCAGCCACAGGCTTTCCGCGGCGGCGCGGAGAGCCCTCAGCTCCCGGAGCACCAGAGGCGCGCGGCCCCGCGATGCCGTCRCGCCTGCCGGCACGGCCGGGCCCCGCCGCTCACGCCGCGGTGCCTCGGCGCTCCCAGCAGGCGCGCGAGGCACGGAGCCGGCCTGCCCTGCCTTCCGGCGGGAGCAGCCGGGGGGCTGGGCTGGGAAAGGGTGTAAAGCTTTCCTGATGATAACCGAGGCCTAATTATCTTCAGCTAACACCAGGCCGCCAGGGAGACGGGGGAAACCACATGCGCGGAAGTGCGCCCGGCGATACGGCAGCAGCTCCTGTGTCGGGCTGCGGCTGGGAAGCACCWGGAGGCTTTCTGTGCTCCGCCTGCGGATACAGCAAGGCACGGAAAGCATGAAGCAGAGGGCTGAGAAACGCAGCTTTYTGAGCTGGCGGTAGGTAAGTGCCCCCGTGCGTGCACACTCGTGCTGACAGCCTCTGCRGGGCGGCTGTGCGGTGCTGGCCAGCTGACGTGGGCAGGGTGCTGCCCGCCTTTAGCYTTTTCCCTCTGCAAAGAGATCGGTTCTTGAGCTCATTTTTTCCCCCGTCTGCAGGTCTCTTCGCCTGCACCATTTTATCCAAAGTGCTTAGAGCTACGCAGCGCTGCTGACTTAAAAAAAAGAGGAGCGGTGCCCTTCAACCAGCCTCTTAAAGGATAAAGGTTGGGAGAAGAGAGATGGGTAAGTGACCTCCGTCTGCAGATGTTGGCAGGAACCTGCGCTGAGCTGGGCCTCGTAGTGCTCCTCGAGACGCCAGCATGGTCCTCAGGGAGCTCCGGGAAGGAACGGGGACTGAGTTGTTTGGAGAGCTGCTCTAGCAGGTTCCCACCGGCAAGCCCGGGAGGCCGCTGGGACAGCCTGCRCGGGGGCCGGGGACGCGCAGCCCCGCTCCAGGCTGCATGCCCACACGTGGGCCAACCCAAAAGCAAGCCCGGCTCCCGAGGGGCTGCTAGCCGGGGCCGAAGCCATGGGACCCCCCCACACACACCGCGAGAGGGCCTGCAGCCTTCTAGGACGTCTCTGGAGAGCAGCCACGTCCATCCCAGCAGAGTGACCTGCAAACGCAGCAGCCGGGCAGCTCTCGGCTCCCCCGGGGTAAGCAGTGAGGGCCGAGGTGCCTTTCCGGGGATGACGTGGGCAGCYGCTGCACTTCGCCTGCGCCCCAGGACACCGGCGGTGGTGCGGCGTGGAGGCGCGGGGGGCTCCCGGCAGCGGCAGCCGGCCCATGTGCCAGGCCACCAAGGAGCCCGGCAGTGTGGCGGCCCCCGGCTTTTTTCTGGCTTTTCCTGGTGCGAACACAGAGGAGCCCCCGGAGGGTGTCCCAGCACCCGGAGCAACATGCAGCAGCTCCAGGCTGGTGCTGCTCCCCGCTGCAAACGTGCTGGGGTGCTGCGGGGTAGCGAAAACTTGCATCTGGGCCTGCTGCTCGGCCACACTGGTGGGTGAAGCCGGGGGGGGGGAGGGTCTGGGGACCCCGCTGGGAGCCAGCCCGGCTCCAGGCGTGTGCTGGCAACCGGCCCTCGGCGTGCACGGAGCAGGAGGGGTCGGGTCTGTCTCCCTCACTGCTGCTCATCGATGCCGGGCAACAGCTC
>NW_028186721.1:56517-80067 GCF_003343005.1 Rhea americana | reverse complement strand
ACCCCCCTTCCCTCAGCACCACCCTAAGTTCTCCCCTGCCTCCTCAGCATCTCCTGCCCCCTCTAAATACCCCCTGCCTCCTTTCCCCGCCTTCTGCCCCTGCAGCAGAGAAGGGAAGAGCCCTCAGGACGTGGTGGCCCGGGTGATCCGCGTGCCTCAGCGTAGCCAGTATGTTCTATATGCACTTATTTGTGAACAAGCGTGGGCCCCTGGCCAAAATATGGCTTGCTGCCCACTGGGAGAAGAAGCTCACCAAAGCCCATATATTTGAGTGCAATTTGGAGACTACTGTTGAGAAGATCATCTCTCCAAAGGTATGTTATTAAATAAGAAGGTGCCTTCTGGCCTGCTGGTAGGTTCTGGTGTAGAAGTCTATATATTCTGTCGGGAACAAGGCTCTTTCTACTGTAAAAATTCGTTCTCTAAGACTAATTTGTGACTATTCCAAAGTCACATGAGGCTAATTCCTGTTGTGATTTTATTCAGCTCTCACTCAGATAAAATCTCTATCCTATTAAATTATAGTACTATAAATATTTTACTTGTTATTTTACCCTTGGAAATTCTTGGGATGCGTTTGTATACACCATAAGGAAACCTTACCAAAAAACATTCAAATATATTTTCCTATATACTGCTGCTTGTCCATGAGATCACAGTAAGTGGGTTTCAGTTGGTCCATAAAGTGACATGAACTCATCAGTTCCCTGATCACTGGTCTTTCTTCAGAGATTTTGAGCACTAGTGATAGAAAAACTTCAAAATAATTTGAGAATGGCCAATACTTGGGGGAAGTGTCTCAAAAAGATTGAAAAGTCAGCTGCTTAACCAAAGTAAAGAGACTATGAAARTTCCCATTAAATCGTACACAGAACATTTGAGGAGAATGGTTTTGCTATTCTTATARTTAACTTACCATAACTATCCTTCCACTTTCAGTGGACTTCTTCTAGGTCCTCAACTGCAAGTAGATAAATATATAATTAAGCATACTCAATGCTTATAAAAGGCTATGTATTAATGGTCCTGGAGGCTGAAGTCCTCTGTGTATCGCAGATAAGGTATGGCTCAAATAAGCACAGATGGAGCCAGCTGTTATGTATCCATGACTCATTCAGTCCTTGGCCCCTCTGTTTTAATTGCATCTACTGGAACAGTAAAGAACATTTTGCACTGTTGCTAATCAATGGGTTAGGAGATCCAAGGCTTTCTGCTAGTACAAGCAGATTTTTTTTCCATTAAAATACCTGCTCAGTAGTTGGTGCTCTGAATTTCATTGTCTGTCTTTTGTGGGTTATGAGTAAGTTAATTTGTTAAAGTGATCTTAGTATTGCTATTTATAAGCATTTTCCAAGATGTAATAGTCTTCCCTTTGGATGTTGTCCCCTCTAGCATCAAGAATAACCAACTARTGTTTTCTTGCTGCAGGAAGATTTTGTATTATTAAGTAAGTGCATAGTTGGTACAGTGTCTGCCCACTTAAAATAATCAAAGTGGCAAATACTAGAATATGTGCAGCTGCTTGCTCTTCAGCATGTGTTGTACTGTTGTAGTGAGTTGAGATGTTTTAGATAAAGAGCAAGCATCAGCTTATGAATTCAACATCAACATGGTAATGTTTAGGTACAGAAACAACTGGAAGTTCCCAGCTCCATGCCAGTGTAATTTATTGTAACCGTGTTACTACTTTGTGTAATATTTTCATTTTAATGTTTTTGTCAAAAATATTAACTCTTGAACTTTTTTTTTTAATTATCAAAGTTTGCAATTGCTTTGCGCACCTCTGGACATTTACTCTTAGGAGTGGTGCGAATCTACCACAGGAAAGCAAAGTACCTCTTGGCAGACTGTAGCGAAGCTTTGGCAAAAATGAAGACAGCCTTTCGTCCAGGTGTGTATAGCATTCTGCATTTTTCCATCTGTGCTCTYATCTTTAAATTTAATTTTGGACATTTCTGTTAATTAAGCAAAAAGAGAATACAAGYGTCTGCATCCATTTCAAGACAGCTATTTGTTTATCTTATTTTGGCAACAAAYAGGGAGGCACTGCTGCCTCAAGGTTAGGAAAGAAGGCTAAGAAGAGAAGAACTCCAGCATCTATTGACTTAGACTTCTTAATTTTCTTTGTGACCTATTATACATCAATCTTATGAATATGATAATGATTAATTAGGTAATATTTGTAAATGGTTTGAAATCTCTAGAGGAAATGCTTTAGAAAATTACATAGTACTATTTATTTTTCATAGGTATTATAGTAGCTTATCTACACGCACACAGCAGAAAGACAAGAGTCAATGGTCACAACTGCAGCAAGTGAAACTCCAGCTGGATATAAGAGGAAGAAATTTACAATAAAAGTGATAAAACACTGAAACAGCTTGTCCAGAGATGCTGTGGAATCTCCATTATCAGAAATAGTCTAAAGCAATCTAACTTTGAAATTAACTGCTTTGAGCAAAAGATTGAATTAGATAACCTTCAGAGAGGCCTTCTAAGCTCAACTGTTCCATGATTCTCTGAGTATAAAGTATTTGCAGTCTTATTTCATAATTATTTGATTCTGGAGAATAGCATTATGTAGGTAATGGAGAGAAAACACAGCAATTCAAATGAAGTGGCATGAAAGGTTCTAGCCCAAATACCAGCTATAAGAATCTTCCATGGGCTTTAAGTAGCTGTTGGTAAACCCAATATATTTACAGCATTTCAAGGCCTGTAGCAGTTTTCACCAGCAGCTTTCTCTTCTGTATCTCTCTGTAAATAATGTAACTTCCAAAGTGTATGTAAATTAAGGTTTTAAATTCCATTGTGAAGTCCTGTTGACAAAGTACTTCAGCTTTACTTTTGTTATTTATAATGGCAGAGACCTTGACAGATTTATAGTTTTACTATATGTACTTGGGAGAACATTACTTTTCTTCTGTTGCTACTTATTTTGTTATGTTTTGTGTTTATTTTAGGACTTGTTGACCTTCCAGAAGAGAACTTTGAGGCTGCTTATCAGACCATTACATTACCTGAAGAATTTCATGATTTTGCAACAGCACTTCCTGAATTAAAGTAAATGTTTCCSTATATTTTGTAAGTTATTTTAGGATTTTCAAAAGTAGAAGATCTCTTTATTGTTATTGGAGCTAAATTCAGATGAAGTTATTTTGGTTCGATAACTAAATTGTTCTAAAATTTCAATCAGATTTACAAGGCTACAGTCACAAGAATTGTGCATTTGTAGAGCTCCTCCAAGTCCATTTAATCAGCATAAGGACTTTACAACGAAATAATGTATTGAACTTAGAATTCAGGATTTTCACATTTTACATTGTCTGAGCAAAGCCTGCAAACAACTTACTGACCTCAAGAGAAGATATAAAAGGTGGTATAAATTATATTTTAAGAACAAGGAACACTTGGTTGGTAGCTTAGCAATGCTGCACTGTTCCTTTRTGTAACTGGTTTAACTTCCAGTCACTTGCTCTTTGAGGCTTGATGTTTTCTAGGAGGTAGTATGTTTGGATCCTGATGAAAAGCCAACAAATTTCTTTGGCTTTTCTGGCATACATCAGCATTAATGGAAAAAACTAATATAAAACACAAGGTCAAAACACATTTCAAATGGCTCTGGTCCCCTGAAAGATCCAAGATAATGGACTTTTGCGGACATTTCCTCAGTATCTCATCTTAAATACAGTTTGATGGAATCTGTAAGTCTTTAGGATTTTGTAACTACAGTGAAGCAGAAAAAATATTTTTTCAATTTATTCAAGAAGCTCAGTGTGCCAGCTCTGGAAAACATGCTTTTTGTGACTACCCAGAGGGCCTGTAGRGTTTGATGTACGGATGATGGCATTATACAAACTAGATGCCTATTATGTGACAAGCGTCTCATAGATAGTAGGGCTTGGATATGAAAAAACTTGTAGAAGCCAAAGTTTGCTGGCAAAGCAGAGTGGAGAAATATGAAATATGGAGAGAGGGGTATGGATTATGCTTCCTCAATCCTTATAAATATGTCTGCTATTTCTCAAGGAGGTTGCATTCTGAGTGTACATCTGCATCATTCATTCATGAAGTTCCAGATGTGGAGGTTACTTCCAAGTTTGTTTAGCTAAATGTTCTTCCTCTCCCTCATTGACCTCTCCCAAGCTATCGTGCTATCATGACTCTTGCAGATTCAGTCTTCACTACATAACTTACACGGGAGTTTACGTAGGACCTTTGGTTGGCTAAGAAGGCAATTGCCTACTTGCTTAGAGGTGTCAGTTTTAATGAACATGTAGCATCTGTTTTCYGTGTGTTGTATTTTTAGCTTTTAGAGGAAATTTGAAGCAGTGAATTTTAACATCTGAAATGGTTTGAATTCTAAGAGCTTTGGGAGGTGGTTCTTTCTCTGTAGAAGTTAGGATCAGCTGGGGTACTTTCAATGCCATAGAAAACCATAGTTGTCTTTTTGTTTTTCACAATAAAACATCAGATTTGAAGACTATCTGGAAAGAAGTTTTTCACATTCCAGCTAAATGGTCAATGGGTTTCAGTTCATACTGTATTTTGTATAATTTTTTTTTATTAGTGCCATTGATGTTGCTGAACATTTTACCTTGAATCAGAGCAGAGCTGAAGACATCACACTTACAGAGGATTACGAAAGCAATATACTTCTCTGTGATAGAAACTTTGGTGAGAGAAGTTGAGAAATTAGAAATATTCCATAAGGAAAAGTGTGTGTGTTCTATGAAAAATTTTGTACAGTCTGAGTCATATTCACATGTGAAAAAGCAATTATCAAAAATGCATTTGTTTCATGTTTGTGTTGATTGGTCTATCATATAGTCTCATGCTTAGATTTTTGTGTCCAGTACTCTACTGAAGTAATATAATGTGATATCAGAAAATGAGAATCAAACTCARCATTTGGTGTTTTTTATTGAATTAGTTAAAATTGTTTATTGTAATATTCCATTTGCTGTGTGCAATATCTTGTAATATTTCTTAAATTATTTGAAAAATTAGGAAATGGATAAATGCATATTATACATATGTTCATATAGATGAATCATCAGAAATTCTGTATTTATTCAGGTGAGGAACCAGATACGCTAAGACAACATAGCTTCTTTGAGGGCAGTATATTAATGAGCAGTAATAGTGTCTTAGCTGATCACACCTCTGCAAGCCTAAATGGAGACAAGTCTGCACTGTGTGACGATACTTACTGTTTTGAGCAGGACTGTTTCGGAGATGAGGAGACTGCTGGGGATATGATTGGTAGGATTTATCACAAATAAACAGAATTAGACTCTTTACAAGTATCTATTTTTACAGGGAAGCGAACAAACATGAAATTGATTGTTTTGAAACATAAATTTTCTTTATTGTTTGTTTGGTTTTCTACTTTGTTTTTTTACTCCTTGTCACTAAATCTGTGATCATTTAGRCATTCCCAGCTAAAATGGAATTAAAGAATATATTTCATTTTTTAGAATGAAATGCAGTGAATTTATATTTAATGTTTAATTTACATTTTCAAAAGTGATATACTATAGCATTTTTATTCTTATTGTCATAATAACAAAGACAACTGAATGTACATTTTTGTGGTTTAAAATATTTATATAAGCTTTTGTAGACTTATACCTTCGAAAAAGTATCAATGATCACACTTTTCAAGAAAAAGAAAACTAAATTAAGACTGATRTTCTCTTTTTTTATACGAAGACATTTGTAATATTGCTACACATCTGTGTAAGCTAAGCTTTTCTGTCTGCACAAAATTAATATTTAATAAGTAACATATGGGGGTATCAGCTTGTTTCACGACTCCTAAAACTTAGAATGAATAAAACTAGGTATTTTATTTTTAAGAAATTCTATTGAGGGATGAGAAAAATAGCCTAATTAAAGACATTCTTGATATGGAGGAAGAACTTCYTTTGTCACAAGATCTTCCAGAGAACAGTGCAGCCGGTGAGTTTGTAGCATCTCTGTTCCTCATTATTTAAATGAACCCTCTGCTCCTGTGTTAATGCATGAAGTTTCTCGCCTTGTATCAGGCTTATATGATAGGAGTCACATCCCTTGCCTTTTCTCTGTGTTAATGTGTTTTTTTCTATTTTTTCACCATTATAGGTATAGTTTAATTTGACCTTGGAATTCTAGGTTTGCAGCTTGACACAGATAGAAACATCTTATATGATAAATTGTATTTTAAAAATGCTGTTCCATACTGCTGTTTAGACAGCGTGCTATTGCTTTTGTAGATGGAAATGAAACAGAAGGGTATGCTGTGATTTTGAAYTTTATCTACCACTATTTCTGACTCCACATTTCAGCTACAAATGACGTATTAGTAGTTCATAAAGGTGTTGCTAGTCTTATTTTGATTTTGCACTAATGAAATAAGTTGTTGARATGAAAACTATTTTTCAAAAAATTAATTTTTTGAATTACTGAAGTTTCTTGAAGATTTGTGTAATCTGGAGCTTTAAAGAGAACAGTGACACATCTCATTGTACTCCTCCATCCTTGCAAAGCCTGTTCCTTTTGCGTTAACACAAATGTTCACAGTGTCACGTAGTTGGCTGGAACTGGAAACTGAACCATACAGAAATTAAATATTTTTCGTCCTTTTGTCAAATGAATTTTCATCCTGATCAGTTCTCCAGTTTGTTTTACCAGCTGATCATAAAGATTCTTATGTCAGCAAAAGAAAATGTAGAGTGTAGCACATGAGCAGCAGCAGCAGTGCCAGGTATAAATCATAGTTTTCTAATTCTGATCTTTTTYTGTCTGAYGCTGATTTCATATATCATAAGGCTGAGAAATTATTTCATATTATAGTTCTTTTTTTCATTTGGGTTATTTGCTGGGTTTACTTATAGGGAATTCCAATGGTGCAGATGTYGTGATTCAAAAAGGTGATCTAATGAATGAAACAACACTTTTGTCTGAAGAAGAAGGATTTGTGCTTGGGCCCATTGATGATACAGGTGATGATACAGAACTAGATCAGTTTCTTGCTAATGGCTGCATCACTGCACTTACTTTTCTTGCTTTTTTATTACTCAAATTTTTGCACCACAGAATATTCTCATTTTACATTTAATTTGCTCCTGCTGTTGGAGTTCTCTTTTCTGATGATTATTATACAAAACAAGTATCAGGCTATTCATCTGATCTGCACAAATCTCTATTTGCAGTCTCTTCCACATACCCAGATAAGTTTTGCTCCTCTGCAGTTCTGCTAGCAGTGCAAATCCAGCATACTCATGGGTGTTACTGAAATTTTAGCTGAAGAACTTTCATTGCTAGTGATACATCAGCAATCTTTTATATGCAAAGTAACAATCTTAAAACTTTCATGCCTTTGTAAAATTTATTTCATGAACTTCTAACACATGATCCAAAAAGAAAAATTGTTTCTTTTCTTCTATGAGTATACCTAAACCTCATCTATCACGTTGCTGGGTGTTAGTACATAAAAAAGTTCCTGTTGACAATAATACTTAAAATATTTACATTTTCTGGACTGCCAAAATAATATTCAGGAAGATACTGATGTATAACTAATGATTGTCKCTCTCTCTGGTTTATTACATGAATCCCACCTAATTTGAACATAAAAGGATTAAAATGACAAATACAGATATGAATCATGAGATAATGAAGGTTGTTGAGTATGTTGATAATTCTTGGAAATATTAACTTCTTGATGGATTAAAGATAGTTTACTCAATCTTGTTGGTACATCATGTGCGCTTATTAAACCATCATGTGGCTGCTTCTTCAGTAAAACAGTCCTATGTCTTCCTCARTTAGAACTGTATGAAAGAGTAGACATTATGAAAAGTTTTGTTGAAATGATCYGTGCATTGTACTTTAAAGTTTGTGCTGTATTTCAGTAGGTAAGCAGTCTGTTCAGTTGTTTCACAATGCTTTTTGCATGCCCAGATTTTCAGTGCCTTGGACCTCATTCATGTATATTCATAATGTAATAGCTATTGAAAAAAAAACCACACAAAATCAGAAATAGGAGCTATGAACAACTCCTGTTGAGTTTTTTGATACTGTAATGCCAAACAGTAAATATGCAGGGAAGAGAGATAATTAAATAAGTTTCTTTAGAGATTATTTTTTCTGCTATTTAGTGCCTCCAGTGCTGAATTACATTGTAGAGAGCTATCTGTCAGTGAAGGAGGTCRATACCATTTTTAAAATACTTGCTCTACTTAGTTATCACCCAGAGGAAAAAAAATAAAAGAAAGAGGAAATTGCTTGTGGATGCAGACAAGGAGCTCAGCTGCAATGCTATGTACAACCAACTTAACAACTGCACGGACACTCTTGCTACGTTAGACCTTGCACCCCCAACAAAAAAAACAATGATGTGGAAGAAGTCAGGCGGAGTGGATGTACTACTGTCCCACACTGCACAACCTTTGGTTCATGCTGAGCTACAAATGGTAAAGATTATTCCTTGTAGGTTTTTATGACCGTGTATAAATTTTGGGACTACTGCATATTTAGGATCTAATTATTAGAGATTTTGCAGGGTTGGTTTCATGTGAATTCCTAACAAACTGCAAGTGCAAATCCTCATTAAAAGCATTGTTCTGCATTACAGCTCAGCGGATATCTGATGATTGTAAGTGTATTCACAATTAATTGCTTCAGCAAAAAGGCCTTATGTAGAACTCAGGTCTTAATCTCCAGCACCCCACTCTCCAGCACTGCAAAAATGAGTAAAAAATAACACAGAATCTTGAGAAACATGAAACATGTTTCATTTTTCATATTGGCATCTGACTGACTATACATTAACAGGCAATTTTTCTGATTTTCATCAATTTCTTTCTTACTTTCTATTTTTTTTTGTTTCTCCTCTGTAATCAACGTTGTACCGTATTTTTCTTTTGCATTTACTTTAAAGCTACTCTCTTTAGCATTTACTTTAAAGTTACATAAGGCTTAAACATTATTATTATATGATTAATGACTTTGGAAAGATGGTATGCCTTTTTTTTTTTTTTTTTTTTAACTTTCCTAATGGAAGATTAATCTTCCAGCTCAGCAGAAGTCGGGACTTTGCCTTTCAAATAGATTTCAAGATGCTCTTGATCACCATACCATTTTGGCTGGAAGCATGGGCCAAACCACCTTTTTTGTTTGTTTGTTTGTTTGTTTTTACAGTTTGGTCCTTACTGTTCTTCTCTGCAGGAAAGATGCATTTGTTTCATRGGAATATGATCTACCAAAGCCTATCATGTCCCTATATATTATTTGACAGATCATCCAAAGAAGCTATGAGTTTATAGCTTATAATGAGATAAAGAAAGAAGAGATCAATATGTGTACAAGGTGATACAGAAAAAAAAATGTTTTACAGCAGTCTTATCTTAATTGCACTGTGTTTCTTTGACTGTATAGCTTCTTTGAGAGATCTGAGAGGCAGAGTGTTCACAAAAACAGTCCTGCATATTTATTAGAACAGTACACCTTAACTTCTCAGAGTTAAGGTGCAGAACTACAACTTGTTATTTATGAGGATGAACACAACAGCAGGTGCTGAGATAATTGCAAATTTTTCTCTCTTTCATCCCTCCTTGTTGATTGTCTTAGAGGCAAAATGATCCAAGGTGTGACTAAGACATTTCATTGACTTCACTATCAAGCTGCAAAAGGCTATTACTTCAAAAAACATTGCAGATTGTCTGAAAGACTTGATCCAAATCTCTAAATTCTAGATTGCAGTAATCAATATACAACTCATATTCATTCCTTTGTTTTAATGCTTGTCAATAAAAAATGATAAAATAAAAATAATAAATATGATTGTTTTCAGTTGTTTGCAAACTGCTTCAAGTATCATGGATTTAAGATGGGAAGAAATGGAATATCAATGGAGTCTGAAATGGAAGAAACAAGAAAAGAGCAAGATACAAAAGGTGACATTTTAATAGAATTAGCAGTTAGGATGCATTTCAAATCCGTTTTATATAACATTTGAGACACACATACCCTGTGTACAGTAGCTTGTAAGTCAAGGCTAAAAAGTTGTAAATGTTAAAAAAAATGGCTAAATTAAATATAAAAACAAAAGCAATTTTTCTTTTTATAAGTATTTTACTGTTCTTTTGCTCCTTGCACACCCCAAATGAGGCAAGACTTTTTCTTTCTTGTGGCATAAGGAGGTATCTGGGAGTTTTCCTTTTGTTTCCCCAGTTGACTCCCAAACTGGAGGCTTGTTTAAAAAACTGGCTTCCTATTTATTCTGAATTTATTCAAACTGTTGTCCAAATTCAGGTAAATAAGTCCTATTTCTACCTTGAAGATCATATTTTGGTTCACATCAAGCAACAAGAAATGTTCTGTTTTAGATGTTCTGCTAAGATGATTTATCCATTTTCACTCTTCTATTCAGCTAGGAAAATAATCTACATGACTAGCGCAGAAGTTAATCAGTGAAATCACCTCACACAAATCTGTAAAGGTCAATTTTTAGATGCTTACAGAAAAAACTCTCTTGAAAGGTTCTCCTTCTGTAGTCCTATGCGGTATGATACTTACTCTACTTAGCACCCATCTTGGGTTTTCTAGACTGGAGCRTGGTCTTGTTTTTGAAAGCATTTTTAAAGACACAGATTACCGTAACTTCCTCTGAAATCTTGTTCTTTTYGTTAATACAGAGATGCTGATAATAGAAGAGCCAAGTTGCCTGGAGTCCTCTCATTCAGAGACTGAGAAAAAAAATAGAAATGATTCATTTATGTTGACATTACAGAATAGCAGAAATGAAATTGATGATAATCTTGATGAAACTATAGTAAGTAGTTTCTATAAATTTTAGAGAACTAAATATATTTATTGGTTTCTTTTTATGTTAAAGTTCCATTTATAAAAAGCYGAGAAATTATTAATATGTGTTTGAAAAACATGTTACAGAGACAGCTGATATAGCATTAAGTAGCTTGTGTCATGAAAGTTTTGTTTGTAAGCACCTTGTCAGACTCTCACAACAAATTATTAATTAAAATATCTGTTAACCACATAGTAATCTCCTATAAACTAATTCTAAGTGGAATCTTAATATAAAATATAGCCTGTTTATACTGAAAAGATAAATATTGTCATCTTTAAAAAGGCTAGAATTTTTCTTTTGTGTCTCAAATTGAGGAAATACTCAAGCAATAATTAATTATCTATTTCTGCCATCTTTATTTAAATTATCTTAAAAGGGGATTATTTAACAATACAAGACTCTTTAAGGTTGAAAAAGAATGATAAAATTGGACCTGACAGTAACAGAAAACATAGGGTCTGTACCTGAACTAAACCCRTATGTCTAGATCTAGTTTTAGGAAGAATATTACAGCAAAGATTCTTCCTATGTGAGAAAAGATAGGGAAAGATATAGAGATAGAGATTTAAGATAAATAGATAGAAATAACAACTCTTAAATAACTTTGGAAAAGAGTTATTATAATAAATCTTTGGAGCAGGATTACATAATTGGGAATGAGATTGTATGCATGACTGCCTGTTCCAGCTGATCATCCTTCCTATTCTAATAGCAGGATAGAACTGCTTTGTCTGAGAGCTCTTCATTGGTGAATACTTCACTGGGACAAGAAGCTGAAATAAAGCAAGCTGAGTTAATAAATGTATGTGCACTAGAAGCTAGCAACAGAAYGGCATTCTTTCACAGAAATATTTAAAAACACGAAAGTGGTATTTTCATGAACTGACTTTGAATTTCAATGTATTAATATACTCTTTAATATATATATTGCCAGTCAAAAGCATTAATAGCTTGGTAGTCAGGGATACATATATTCCACCACTTAAATGTTATAGAGTCTGTGAGGAAAACAACTCCCTATTTTGAAACTATGCTTCCACATAAAGAGGAAATCATTTCTGAACTTAGTGGTTATGATGAAACTTAAAAGCTGTGAACCACGTGTAATCTTGTCCTGTCGAATTCGTAAATTTATTCTAAAATATAAAGCTGAAATTCTGAACACTCATTTTGGCTCCTGACTAGTTCTAATATTATAGCAACCCTAGTGACACACAATAGTGTCTTACTGTGAAGCTGCCTTCATAAGGCTCACTGGGACCATTTTCATAGTATATAAAGTGTTGTTACATTTGATCTGCCTCTCTTTTTGCAGAGGGAAGAACCTAGTTAACACTCTTTTTCTCTCAGTTCCACAAAGCCTGTTGTAAGTGTAGAGGTGTCAAAAGTCCCAGATACCCTATATATAGTCATCAAAATGTCTAGCTCCAGTTGGATTGTCAGTTAAGGTAGAACACTTGTCTTTTTCATCATCTTTGTGTATGACTTTTTATACATGCTATCTAACATTCTGTTATGTTTCYTATCAAGGAGCTAACAGGGAACAACAAAGACAGTGAAGAAAAAAGGTGGAGCAAAAGAACTCTTCAGTTATTAAAAACTTTACAGGTATCAATGTTGAATATTGCAAACAGATGCCAAAAATAGGTATTGATTTTGGTTGGACCATTTCAGAAAATCTCCTGCTCATTTACGCAGTTTATCGTATTGCTACTTTTCCAATGCTATATATAATTGCCTTTTACTGGGTGTTTATATAGGCAATTTATATAAGAAATCAGAACAGGGTGCTCCACTCTCTCTCACCTGCTGGAATTTCTGGAATTTTTCTGAACTTTTACTTTATCAGCAATGTTTTCTGTAACTCCTTCCTTTATTCCTGCTGTGAGTAATCTCTAGACTATCTCTGTGAAACCCTATTCCTATTCCCAACCACTTATAGCTTTGCCCAGTCTCAGCTATGCGCTACAAGGCGCCTGCATTGGGCTCTTCATCTCTTTGAACTGCTTCTGAGATTAAGGCTAGGGCAATGAGTGATGGTTATATTAAAAAAAAAAATCTAGTAGCTCATGCTTTAAGAGATTTTAATGCCCCAGTACTTTCAAGCCACTAAAAATTTAGCAATGAGGATAGCCTTTGTATCAGGAAGGCTTATTCTGACTTTCTTGCAGAAACCCCTTCAAAATTAGTGAAGCTGTAATGTATGATATTGTATGCCTTCCTTATGCACTAATTTGTAACAGGCTTACACTGGAGCCAGCACAGGCTGTCATGGTGTTGCATGTCTAAATTCTTGCCCCTATCTGCATGTTCCTTCTCCCTCCCTTTGGCCAGTGCAAGCATTCTGATGGTTCAGCATTGGTCTGGTTAGGGGAAAAAGGGGGGGAAAAAAGAAAAAGAAAAGCATACCAAAAAGTTATTTTCGCCCAGGGCAGTTCTCTAATCCAATGTACCTCATGGCTGAACAAGTGATAGAGAAAGGAAAACATGGAAATTAGAACATGGGAATGGTGATGTGGGGAACATTTTGGTTGGAACTTTTGCCAAAGCAAAGTACACCAAATTTTGCTCTCAGCCTAGCTTTTCCCTAGTGCTGGAGGTTGACTTTGCAACCTTCTGGGTTTTTTTAGTTATTTTATGTTAACACTTTTAAAAAGTTGTGTGTAATACCCATAAATAAATACTTAAATTTATGTGTAGGTATTTAAAACCAAACCATAATAATAATTAGTTAATTATGAATTAATTTGTCTATGATATAGCTGGTAATCTCTATTCAAAGAACAGAGTATGCAATGATTTTTATTGTTTTGAATCATGAAAATCATTACAGATATGCTTCATTTTATGCCTCACTACAGTTTCACTGAATTCAGTGGAATTGCAGGCATGTAAATTTTTGTAACATATGTAGGTGGTAGCAATATTATGGCAATAAAATATTAAGAGCCACTCTATAAATGTAAAAGCCAAGATAAGATACTATTCAACTGGAAAATATTCACTCTGAGCAAAAGTACTTTTCAGTTCAAACTTGATGAGATATGGTTTTATTGGCAGTTAAGCTGACCTAAATGATTCTTTTCCTTTTCCTTTTCCTTTTCTTTTTTCTTTTTTCTTTTATGCTCTTCTTTCCCTTTCCCTTTCCCTTTTCAGTTCAAACTTGATGAGATATGGTTTTATTGGCAGTTAAGCTGACCTAAATGATTCTTTTCCTTTTCCTTTTCCTTTTCTTTTTTCTTTTTTCTTTTATGCTCTTCTTTCCCTTTCCCTTTCCCTTTCCCTTTCCCTTTCCCTTTCCCTTCTTTCCCTTTCCCTTTCCCCTTTTCTTTTTTTCTCCCTCTTATACAGCACATGAACAAATCAGGAGTGAATTCTTTCAGTTTACTGGAGCTCTGTCAGAAAAACAACCGGAAAGAAGCTGCAGCCAAGTTTTACATCTTTCTTGTTCTAAAGAAACAGTTGGTTATTGAGCTTACTCAAAGTGCTCCTTTTGCTGACATCACAGCAACTGTAGGCCCAATGTTCAATACTCTCTGAAATCATGTAATATTCAGATAAGCTATTAAAAAAACCTTAATTTTTCAGAAAATCTTTTCCCTGAAAAATTGACTGAAATTCTTGTCAAACCATGGTGAACTAAGCAGAACTCTCCTTCATTTGTCTGTCCCTTCAGAACTGCAAAGTAACTAAACTTGTGCAGATGTGTTACTTCAATACTGGTTAGCAAGGTGTTCATTATTATGTTTAGTTTTAACATGTATGGTTATATAATGAATGGTTAATTATTCTGTTAGTAAATGACAGCTAAAAATAGGTATTCCACACAAGATTTACATTCTTAAGGTTTTTATGAAAATTCTTTCAAACCTTTCTTAGAGTATAGTTTTGGAGATTAAATTATTTTTAAAATATTTTTGTTAAACTAAAGAGCAAACTTTTTCACTGTTTATTCTTTTTTTTTTTAAAAAAAAGATCCATAAGGGAGTTATATACAATTTCACAGCATTGCTGGATAATAGTGACGCTTTTGTTAGAGATCTTGGGCTATGTAGACAAAGAACAAATGTTCACATTTAATGGTCCATGCAGTCCTTTCWTCTAATGCAGATCCACAACCCAAACATGTTTCTAGAAACTCATGTAGTTTATTGGAAGACATAATGTGTTCTGCTCACTCAATAACTGAAGGGCTTGTGTGTGTTTACTACTAACACCATCAGTAAAGAAAAATCCGTCAAACTGTGTTTATCAGCAACACTAGTCCATTTAAAAATCTTATTGCTTTCCAAGAATGTTCAACATTTCATATTTTAAGGTCTAGAGAGCTATTATCTCTAGCATAATTTTTGTATTTTAAAGCTGAGACAAGTTCTGCTATCCTTAAGAGTTGCACATGTTTCAGGAAGAAATCCTAACCTCTGAAATTTTAGATCTCATGGAGCATGCTTAGATAAAGATTATTTTTTATTTATGTGTAGACCTATTTAAATGGAGATATTAGTTCTTTGCATTTTTACCTAATTTTTAAAAAGTTTTAACACTTCTATTTCCATGTTGTAAAGTTAGTGTTTTTCATGTAGGAGAAAGCAGTTACATTAAAGTTACTAAATATGGAATGTTTGTGAATCTTAATACTTTAAACAAAATGTAACTGTGTTTTATGTTGACATACTTTAGTATTAAATCAACAGAAAACAGAAGATGTCTCTAGCTCTTTCGTATTTTTTCTGAAGGATCAAAATCAGAAGCCATCTATTTGTAGTTTGGGTTTGACTTTTTAGAGTCAGCATTTTCTGTGATTTTTTCTTAAAATTTCAAAGGCTGGAGAATATTATCATGCACTCTAAATTTCCAGATGTTTATYAGTTTTAGTTACACTCTTTGAGTGTCTAGTCCTGCTAACATATGCTGTTCCCATGTCATGCATAAAATTATTCGTCGCTATAGGGTATAGAGAATCTGAAGAAGAGAAACACTTATTATTGCTTTCCAGGAGTCTATTCAGATGAGTAAAAAGATTTTAAAATTACTTAATCACTTTGAACTGGGCAGAAATGGATGGGAGATTTTTTGTTGTTGTTGTTGTTGTTTGTTTTTGGTTGGCTGGCTGGAGTTTTTGTTTCAATTTGCTTTTCYTTTTTCCATTTCAGAATAGCTGGTAAAATAGGCAGTAGGAAGTCTTTGCCATTGTACTCTGAGGTTTTACTTTTTCTGAGTGTAGGAGCAGAAAAAGTGATCCTTTTTGGTAAAATGCAGAGACCTTTTCTCCTCTGTAAAAGCAATCGTATTTGCCTTTTCTGCCACAAACAGGAGAAATGCTAGACAAACTTCGCCTAGCCTGTGACTGTGGTTAAGAATGGCCTGTTCTCTTCATTTCTTTGAGGGCTAGCCAGGCAGTTTCATTTAAGATTCTGAGTATCAATCTGTGCTGGAGAAAATGCTTGAGTCTAAAAATCTAGAGTTTGTCATCTTGGGAGCAGGCCAATGGCAGAATGAGGAATGAAAATGTCTCCTTCATTCCCAGACAGAAGACCTAACCACCAAAGCATGGTACGTCTCTGGGGGAGTCCCAGCTCTCCCGTGCGAACCAGAAAGAATACACTACACAGCATCAGGGGAAACTGAGCTGTACACTAAAACACAAAACTGTGAGAAGTCACCTCAAAGATTTTGAGAATTTGGGAATATTATGACCTTGTRAAAAGGTGAGTTTTTCCACCCCTTCCCCTAAAGTTCCCTTCAGTGTAATCTTACTTAAAACAATGGTTATTGACTCTCTTATTCCTTATTTCTGAAGTATCCTTTGCACTGTTTTTAAAAATTGGGGAAAATAACAATTTCCCCCGTATCTGGAAAAGTCTTGTGGTAATTCCTTCATTCCTCTACATCCAAATATTACAAGGAGGAGGAATTGGTGAGGTAATGTTGGAGACTTGAAACTTAGGCCTGAGGCATTCTGTATGTGATATAAACAGAGAAAAATTGCTGCATAAGCGATTGSGAAGGAAACAAAACAAAAAGCAAGACAGCGAGAGAAGAACATACCATTTTTCTGCCCCACAAGRTATCTGAAACTAATGTGCATCTCATAAACCCAAGCGACTTGCTACTGCCACATCTGCCTTTGCCTTAATGGCAGGAGGAGTAACAGTGATAGCAGATGTGATAACTAATTAATTTTCTTTTCAGGGAGAAAGGATATGCATCCTATCCACCAGAAAATACAGAAACAAAGGGCGGCTGGAGGAAAACAGCATGCAAACTACAAGAAATAAGAGACAAATTGGCAGGATCTCTATACATTGAAAATGATCTGTATATTGGAACAAATGAGGTGAAAATCTTGCAGGAAATTATACTGGAAGAAAGAATAGAATATGTTTACGGAATAGAGTTGTCAGAATTCTGAAATAACTGTCTGGGGCTGTATAAATAGTTTGCAAAGGCAAAGGAATTATAACACTTCTATTATGGGCTAAATCTGCATACTTGCTGCATATATTTAGATGTGGGTTTTGTTTCTTAATCTAGATCAAGGCTGATGAGATACTGGAGTCTGATCCAGATCCAATGTACGGGTAAACTCTACGCTGACCTTGCCAACAGGTGAACACGCTTTCCCTCCCTAAGTTTATGTGTACATTTGTGTATGTTAGCTGTTATRTGCACAGATGTAACATCGGTATACATGCATGTACAGCATTTTATGGTTCTCCCRGTCTCTTGAGGGATGTTGCAGCAGCCGCTGATTCCTCTCAGCCACAGTTACCAGCGCAAAAATAGAGCCAAAACACTGCTTCTGGCTGAGTCGCCACAGTAAGTTACTCAGTGGGTCCAGGTAGACCTTGAGCAGCTGTGCCCTACATGTTTGCATTTGAAATAAGTTAGAAGAGGTAAATTAACAGCTTTAGAAGAGGTAAATTAACAGCTATAGAAGGAAATGCATAGGTAGCATCACGAGTAACCAGAATTTGTCTGAGAGAGGTCGGACACGCGCTCTCAGGGGGGTTTCCAGCGGGAATTCAAGCGCAACGCTCCGGTTTGGTGCTCACTTCCAGCACCGCTACCCAAACTGGGCTCTGACGGGGCGAAGCTTTTAAACATAAATATATATTTATATACATATATAAAATCTGATGGACATGCACAACGCACGGGGGCCGCTGCCGCAGGGCTGCGCAGGGGAGCGCGGCAGCCTGCGCGGCCCCGAGCCGCCCGCGCCGGCGGGGGGAGCGCGCTGGGGCCGCGCCGCGCCCCCGGCCCGGGCAGTTGCCATGGAAACTGAGGAGTTGCGCCGTCGCTTTAAGAGCGCAGAGAGCGCTGCAAATTACGCAGCTGCAAGGCTCATCCCTCCCTCCCTCCCTCCCTCCCTGCATCCTCCGTCCACCCGCTATCCATCCTCCGTCCCTCCCCGCATCCTCCGTCCCTCCCCGCACCGCCGCGCTGCGCGGAGCCGCGCGGAGCCGCCCGCAGCGCCCATGGAGGCCGGCGCAGGTGCTGGAGGCGGGGGAGGGAGCGGGGCGGGGGTTGCGCCCCGCTGCGCGCCCCGCCCCGCGCAGCCGGCGCTCACCGCCGCGCTCTCTCCCTTCCCCGGCAGGTCGCTGAGGCCGCCGCCGTCGCGGACACCCGCGGGGCCCCGCGCAGGTGAGCGGGGCGCGGGGCGCGCAGCGCGGGCGGGGGCGGCCGGGCCTCCGCGGCCGCGCTGACTCATCCCTCCCCCGCCCCCCCGCACGCTGCGGACGCGGGAGCCGCTCCGGGCCCGGGGGTGCGCGGGGTGGGAGCAGGATGGGGCCCGCAGCGCAGGCGCCAGCCCCGCGCCGTGGGCACCGGGCGCGTGTCACGCTTGCTGGACCCACGGCTCGCGCGCGGGTGCCGGCCCCACGGCTCGGGTACCAGGTCCGCATCGCAGGCCGGCGGGCCGCGTTGCGCGCGCCAGCCCCACGCGCCGTGCACCGGACGCACGTCACGCTCGCCACACCCTGTGCGCCAGACCCACCTCGCGCGCCCCGGACCCGCATCGCGCGCCCCGGACCCGCATCGCGCGCCCCGGACCTGCAGTGCGTGCACCGGTCCCACGTGGCACCGTCGGGCCACGGTGACGTGCCCCAGACCTTCACTGCACGCCCCAGACCTGCACTGCGTGCTCCAGACCTCCGCCGTGTTCCCCAGATCGCGTGCACCAGACCCTCACCGCGCGCATCGACCCTGCGCCTGCTCGCACGGAGTCCCAGCGCGCCTCCCAGCACCACGGGGCGCTGCGGAAGCTGGAGCCGCTCTGCAACCGAGGCTTTATTATTTAATAGCTTAATGCTGCATCTCCAAGGGGATTCAAAAAATACACGAGCTGATTGATGAGCTGCGTGTTCCTTTTTTCTTCTCCCCRCAAGGTCAGTGCTCACTGGTTGTCACGCACAAACCCGCTGCTGTGCATTTGTTATGCCTATAAAACACCAGTGTCCCCACCCTTCTCTTGGTAACGTGTCTGCTGTGTCATGACCTTGTGCTAGAAGGTGAAAATAATGTTCTTCAGGGCTTCAGCAGTCTCTGTGGTCCSTGAGGTTCCCTCTCTGTCTCGGGTTCAGAAGGGGGCAATGTCTGTGCCTGGGCAGCCGAAAGCTTTGCAGCAGGCTGCGATGGGAGATTTGGCACGCTGTTAAAGTAGGACGTTACAGCGGTGGAGAGACCTAGCGCTAATCCTCCGTGACCACCGTCTTTCCCAGCCGAGATTCAAGGTGGGTTGTGGTTAAGAGACCTACTTCCACCGCTGCTGAGGCTGCGTGCGTGTGCGTGCAGGGGAGGAGTAGCTGTTGTGCCAAAAGGTAAATTTTTCTTCCATGTTTCTGCGTTCATATCCCAAAGGAGCTGTCTCTTCTTCCTACTTGCCAGGCCTGAACCTGCTCCCAGGCAGCACAGTATGGTATGGCCTCTCTATAGAGTACTTGCGCGTCCATCTTCAAATAGCCAATCTCTCCAGGCTCCCCCGGGACTGCGAGCTCTGGATCCCAGAGAGCCTGCTCCTGCTCTTGTTAAAACTGCTCCCGCTGCTGCTCTTTTCCCTGTGTACCTCCACCTCTGAAGAAGCTCCAGCAAGAAAAAAATATATATATTCGGRCTAGTTGGGAGCCTTAGTGTGTGCTAAGAGGTACCACGCGCTGCACAAATGCCGTTGTGGGCCTGCTAGGTTTGCAGCAAAGTAGCCTTCAAGGGCTTGGGAAAAGGGGATGACCTGAGCCATCCCSCTCCAAGGAGGACGTGCAGCACCGTGCAGGGTCGCACCGCACGCCTGGGGTCATGCAGCTGGGCTTCCCCRTCCCAAGGGGAGGGGGACACGGTGCCTCTCCCCGCAGCCCTGGGGCCAGACCAGCTGGAAAACTGAGCTGCAAAACCCCAGTCCTTCTGATGGTCTCTGTTCTGCTGTAATCTCTGAGTGTAAACTCGGCATCTCACGGCAAACGAGAATACAAGAGAATACTCCAGTATGTCATTAGGGGTGTTGTAACAACTCTTAGCAAAATTGATTTTCTGGTGCTGTTGCATAAACGTCCTGTGTGTTTTGTCTCTGCTCTTGCCCAGAGCACTGTGCTCTGACTAAAACCAGAGCGCCTGCCTTTGCCCGACGCGCAGGTGAAGGTCTGCCCGCTTTTCCGCGGAGATCGTGTCTGCTGGGCAGAGCATGCCTTCGGAGAGCAGTGTTTTACAAGCCCCTTGGAAGTATCGCCGCTTCCTTGGAAACCGCCAGACGGGAGCGCGGTGGCCCTTAATCCTGGGAGAAGCGGTCCGGGAGGCATGAAACAAAGTGGGCGTCAGACTGGCCTCGGGTGCGGCTTGAAGAGTTTCCTCCAGCGCCCGTGTCCGCTCGCAGCCGGGCAGGGCGGTAATGCGGGTGGAGCAGTGACCGACAGCCGCTGGCCCGGGGAGCAACCCCGCAGCGGGCAGGGAAAGAGGCGCTTTGCGCTGCCGCCCAAGCGCCGCCCGGGCCCTCGGACCCGTCCTGGCGTCGCTGCCGTCCTCCGGAGCCTGCTGCTCTCCCGGACCTTTGTGGAGCCTCGAGTCTCTTCGTGGTTTTMGGACTAGGTTTGGGAAGCTGCGCGGGCACCTCCCGTCCCGCACGCGGYGCTCGGGACCTCGGCTCGGCGCCTCCCACGCCGCCGCTGTTTGTGAGCTATTTTCAGCCCTGGCCCCGTTTAAGGCCGTCTTGCAGCTCCATTTAGGGCCTCGCGTGGGTGATGCACCGCAGAAGTAGTCTGTTAACGCTGTGTTCGGGAAAACACAACAACTGTCCAGGTTCGCTAGGAGAAACAGCGCAGCCGGCGAGCGCGCGCCGCGCCGGGGCTGAGCCCGGCCGCCCTGCTCCGGCCCCGCTGCCGCTGCCGCAAGCTCAGCGGTTTTCTCCGGCCCTGCCAACGGGGGAGGTGAACGCGGCGTGATCCCGGCGCAGCCTCGCGAAGCGCGGGATGAGCGGGCGGCGCGGCCCAGCGGCAGCGCGTCTCGCTGAAACCRCGCCGCCGTGAAGCGAGATGTCTCGGGAGCTCACGGCAGCGAACCTGAGAGCCTGCGTTAGCAAAAAAAAAAACCCGGTGGAAAGAGCTGAGGAAGCAGCAGAGGCTTCACCGAGCTCATTGCAGGGCTCTGACCGAGAGTCCTTTGGCTCCGTTTCCGTGCAGGACGAGCCGCATCTCCCAGCGCTGGCAAAGGGGAATGCGCCCGGGCCAGGGCGCGYGCCGTGCCGYGCCGYGCCGTGCCGGAGGGGCCGAGGTGCCGGGCGCCCTTGCCGTCAGCTCGGTAGCAATCGGATGGGATTTTCTCGTGCTTTTTCTGCGTCCTGCAAAATATTCCTCGGACGCCTTGCTCTGCGGAAGAGACTAAAACGAAGCGGTGGAAATCCGTTCGCGTCACTGGATGTCCGTCAGGCCGCCGTGAGCGCCAGCTTGCAAACGCGCCCTTCCTGGGGCTGGCAGATCAGCTGCGGCGTGTTGGCGCTGCGGGACCCGCCGCAGCCTGCCGGACACGTGAGGAGTCGCCTCGCTGGGCAGCCGGGAAGAGCCGAGCCGGCGGGGCGAGTCCGGCCCCGGCCGCCGCCGCCCCTCTGAGACCGTCCGGCTGCAGAACCGCCGCCGCCGGGGCGCGAAAGTTTCGGCCGCGTCTCCGTCACGCAGCAGAGCTTCCATCTTCCACCYGGATCCTCGTCTTTTCATTTTATTTGTCCTCGGCACGGCGTGGGTCTGCCGGCCGCGAGCWCCCGGCGCGGCGCTCCGCGGGGCTCCCGCGCCGGGGGTTTCCTCGCGCGCGGCCGCGGCTCTCGGCGGTCGTTCCCAGGGGCTCGCTCCAGCCTCGGGCCGCTGCTGGGAGCTGCCTGCTCGCCTCCCCGGCGCCGYGGCCCTGCGCCGCGCTCTCCGCCCGGCCGCGTCCGCGGGGTTTCTGCGTTTCTGTTTGTCCTTGCGGCTTTGCTCCGGCTCTTCCCKGGCGCCCCGTCCATTAGATGCTTTCCTGGATTTTGCCGATTGCTGCTGCGTCTCTTGGCGCTCCCCGGCAGCGGCTCCGTTATTTATCTTCGAACGCCTCCCGTCCCCCCCGGCGCGTTCCTCCTGACGCCTAACGGCCGAGCGGCCGCGGCAGAAACCGCCTGCGCRCCCGAAAATCCCCTCGGTGCCTTCRGYGAAGAGCTCCCCGGCGCCTTGTGTCCCCGTGGGAAGGGCTCTGCCCTCGGCCCGCGGCGGCGGCTTGGGACGGAGCGCGCGGGAAGGAGACGTCCCTTCTGCTTGGTCCTTTCCTGCGTTTCAGCTGYGCTAAGATGACGTTGCATTTCCTTGCGCTTGCACGGCCAGGCTCCCTTTGCTCTAAATGCGTACCCCGATGCCCCTGAGCGTGCGGGTGGGGGATTACCTTCGCCTTTAGGCGCAGAGTCTGAAGCAGCGGTGCAGCACGTGGGCGCGGGTGTTGTTAGCTTCAGTGAGAAGTCTGTCTAGCGCGGCTTTCCTGGGCAGCCTGCAGCACGGGCAGGAGGAGGAGGAGGAGGAGGAGGTGTGCTTCCCCACTGAGGCTGCGGGGTGCCGGCGGGAGGCACCGAGGGGCCGTGCACGGGTGCCCCGGCACGGTGCTAACCGGCACGGGGGCCCTGCTGGCACGGCCGTGCTCCCCCCCCCTTCCGGCACTTGGTCGGTGCCGCGTCAGCCCCGAGCCGGCGCGAAGGGCTCCCTCCCAGCAGAGCATCTTCGCGAGCGAAGGGACCTGCTGCAACCGGGGCAGAGCAGGGGGCAGAGGCAGCCCGGGACCGCTCCGGCCGCGTGGGCCAGCGCCGTGCAACGCGTGGTGGCCCCGCGGCGCGTGGCCCCGCAGCGCGGCTCTGCTGCAGGGAGGGCTCCTCGCCGGCAGCGCTCGGCTCTCGCGCGCCCGGTGCTGATCCACGGTGCTGCCTTAGCCGCCGCCCGGCCCCGCGCGCTGTCGCTCCTGCGGCTTTTACCCGGCAGGCAGGGCCGGACGCCTTCCCGCCCCCCGAGCACCCTCCCCCCCCGCCGCGGGTCCTCTCCCGGCATTTCCACCCTGCAGCCCTTGGCGTCACCCGTCGCCCGCCGGCTGGTTGGTAGCTGAAGCAGCCAAAATCTGGGGCAAACGCCAGCAGCTCGAACCAGCTCGGGGCCGACGGGACGGGACGGGGAGACCCTGCGCCGTCCCCCGCCCCGGCAGCCTGCGAG
>NW_028186721.1:52600-55050 GCF_003343005.1 Rhea americana | reverse complement strand
GCGGGGCTCGGGGCCGTTGTGCTGCAGCGCGCGGGGCTCGGGGCTGCCCGCCCGCGGTGTGCGGGCTCGGGGGCTCCCCTGCCGTGGCACGCAGGAGGTTTGTGCCGTCCTGCCGCGCCGCACAGGGTTTAAGGACGCCCCGCCGCGACGCACGGCGGGGCTTGGGCCTCCCCGCCACGATGCACGAAGGTTTCAGGCTTCCTGCAGCTCTCCGTGTGCCCCGCACTGCTGCCGGCCCAGCCTGGCCGTGTGGCCCTGGAGCAGCAGCTCTTCCACCCATCCCTGGGCACCCTGCGCCTGTTGCGCTGCCCCGGGCATTGGGCCAGAGACGTGAGCTGTGCCGGTGCAGCCCCCGCCTGCCCTGCTCTCCCTGGGCGCGAGTCCCCGCGTCTCCAGGCGTCCAGGGCAGCTTCTGTGCTTCCCCTCCGGGACGCTCCGAGGGGAATTCGGCCCCTCCGGTCCCCTGCGGTCCACGCGCACGTGGGGCAGCGAGCCCCCCCCCCCGCGGCTGGGGGGGGGGGCCGTGACCGCCGTGTCTCCGCAGGCGGCCTGCCAAGTACAACCTGTGCAGCGACAACCACGGCATCAAGCCCCCGACGCCGGAGCAGTACCTCACGCCCCTGCAGCAGAAGGAGGTCTGCATTAGGCACCTGAAGGCCCGGCTGAAGGACACGCAGGAGCGGCTGCAGGACAGGTGAGCGCTGGCCCGGGGGGGGCCGCGGGGCGCGGGCGCCGTAGGCTCTCCCTTGCCGCGGGGCCTCCGGCGCGCCTGCCTGCTCCCGCCGATCCCCCGACCTGTCCGTGCGTTGCAGAGATGCCGAGATCGAGGACCTGAAAACGCAGCTGTCGCGGATGCAGGAGGACTGGATCGAGGAGGAGTGCCACCGCGTGGAGGCCCAGCTGGCGCTGAAGGAGGCCCGCAAGGAGATCAAGCAGCTGAAGCAGGTCATCGACACGGTGAAGAACAACCTGGTGGAGAAGGACAAGGGGCTCCAGAAGTACTTCGTGGACATCAACATCCAGAACAAGAAGCTGGAGACGCTGCTGCACAGCATGGAGCTGGCGCAGAACGGGGCGCCGAAGGAGGAGGGGGCCGGCGAGTCGGCGGGGGGCTCGCCCGCCCGCTCCCTCACCCGCAGCTCCACCTACACCAAGCTGAGCGACCAGGCGGCCGGCGACCGCAACGGCGGCTCGCAGACCATCTCGGCGGACGAGGGGGCCGACAGCGGCTTCGCCAACGCCGACGAGGCGCCGAGCCGCACGGACTGGCCGGAGCCCCGCGCCGAGGGGGCCGGGCCGCGCGAGCCCCCCGCCCGGCTCCCCGCCAGCGGCACCTACGAGAAGCTGCTGGGTGCGCGGGCCGGCGTGGAGGCCGGCGTGCAGGCCAGCTGCATGCAGGAGCGCGCCATCCAGACGGACTTGCTGCACTACCAGCCCGACCTGGACACCCTCCTGGAGAAGGTGATGAAGTCCCAGGCTTGCAGCTTGGGGAGCCCCACTTCGGCCTGGGTGTCCGAAATGGAAGACCTCCCGCCCGGCGCCGAGCCGCCAAACTTCCCCGGGGCCGCGGACCTGGCGGCCCTGGACGCCGAGGCGGGGGCCGGCAAGCAGGACGGCCCGGGACCGGCCTGCCGCAACCCGGCCGTGCACCAGCCCCGCGGCGGCAGCCAGCCCGTGGCCATCGCGTGCGGCGCGGACGAGGAGGCGGCGGCGGAGACGAGCCGCGACGCCGCCCCGTCCAAGAGCTACTGGAGCCGCCACTTCCTGGTGGATCTGCTGGCGGTGGTGGTGCCGGCGGTGCCCACGGTGGCCTGGCTGTGCCGCTCGCAGCGCCGGCAGGGCCAGCCCGTCTACAACATCAGCTCGCTGCTGCGCGGCTGCTGCACCGTGGCCCTGCACTCCATCCGCCGGATCGGCTGCCGCTCCGTCGGCGCCCCGGGCGCCTCCCAGCCCTAGGCGCCCGCCGCCCCCCGACCGGCCGCGCAAAGCCCCCCGAGCGCCGCGGGGCGCCCCACCGCYGGGAGGAGGAGGAGGAGGAGCGAGGCGCCTCGGAAAGCAACGACAAAAAAAGACCATTTCTGGAAGAGGGGCGACCAYGCAGGCGGCCGCGCGGTGCCGCGGGGACTCGCCTCCGCTCGTTGCACTCGCTTTTCTTTGCATTTTTTTTTCCCCCCTTCCTTGTGCGCCCCGGGCCCGTGCACCAGCCGAGGCAGGAGCGGGGCGCCGAGCTCCTCTCTCCGGGCACAGGAACAGGGCCGGCTGCAGCTCGGCGGCTRGAGGAAAGCTGCCAGGAGAAAAGGGGACCGGAGGGTCCCTCCCCGCCGCTCCTGCACCCTCCTCGTCCCGCCCGGCCCCCTGCGAGCTGCTTGGGAGATGTTTCCTCGGGGCCGCGCAGCAATCGGATATACCTCACGCAAGCCGGAGCCGCTGCGGCCCCGGGACGGAGCCTC
>NW_028186721.1:51144-52156 GCF_003343005.1 Rhea americana | reverse complement strand
CCTGGGCAGAGCCGAGCCGCTCTTGCCCGCCAGGAAAAAAGACAAAAATGCCTTTTTTTTTCTTTTTTTTTTCTTTTTTTTTAAACAAGCAAAGACAGCAAAGATTGATCAGCCGGGGAGCGCGCGATCTGGGGCCCCCTGCGCCCTCCCCGGGCCCCGGCCCCGCACCTGAATGTCTGCAGCTTCTTGGCGGCTCGAGCCAGGAGCGTTCCCGCTGCCCGCGCGGCGCCGGTGCCGCCGTCCCCGCGGCGTCGCGGCAGCCGCCTCCCGGCCGCGCGGGGCAGGAGGAAGAGGAGGAGGAGGAGGAGGAGGTGACTGCCGTCGGGAGAAACGGCAGCAGCGCGGCGCTGGGACGCCAGCCTCTCGTGCAATGTGTTTGTGGGTGTGCGTACGTGTCTGCCAGACTATCCAAAGCTTTGCCAGGAAATAAATGTAACGACTATATTTGAAAGACAAATCTATATAATATATTTTTTAAATACAGAACTTAAAAAGCTGTACCCCCCCCCCCGTCGTTTCCGCTGTCCTGTAACCGCTGTCTGTGGTGGCTGTAATAAACGTCGCTGGGTCCGTGTCTGCTTTCGCTGGAGCCGGCGTCGGGCGCCTGCCCGAGCGGGCGCGCGGCGGGGGGGACGCGGACTCACCGCTTGGCCACGCGCTTGTAGATGACGGCGGGGATGACGGCGAGCGTGACGGCGCGCCCGGCCGCGGCCAGCACCTCCGTGAGCTGCTTGTCCTGGGGTGGGGGCGAAGGAGCGGGGTGGGAGGCGAGCGGCGGCCGCCCGGCGCCAAGCCCCGCTCCGCCGCGGCCCCGGCCCTACCTGGAGGCCGACGACGTCCTGGCCGTTCACCTCGCAGACGCGGTGGCGGGTGAGGAGGCCGTTGCGGGCGGCGGAGCCGTCCTGGGCCAGCGACACGATCTGCCCCTTCTTGAGGACGAAGCCCAGGCGCCCGGCGCTGTCCTTGTGCACGGTCACGGTGCGCTGGAAGGGGCTGCGGGGAGCAGAGCGGG
>NW_028186721.1:4718-50005 GCF_003343005.1 Rhea americana | reverse complement strand
GGGGGGGGTCCGGGCGCCGGCGCTCGCCTGCGCCTGCAGAGAGACGGCGTGGGCTCACGGCGGCCCCGGGGAGCCCCGGGCCGCCCCCCTCGCCCCCCGGCAGCGGGGCCGGCTCGGTGGCGGCTCGGGGCGCCGACGCTCACCTCCAGGATTTGGTGAATTTTCAAGTCCTCGAGGGAGGGGTACAGAGCTGCCATCGCTGCTTCCCGCGGCTGCGTCTGCGGACGAGGCCGGGGCGTTTCGGAGCCACCCGCGAGCGGGCCGGGACGCGGCTCCTCGCGGGAAGCGGCCGGGAATCGCCGCCGGCCCCGGCGAGGGGGCTGGGGAGCCGCGGGGGGCTGCGCCGGGCGGGAGGTGCCGCCCCGGGCGAAACCCTCCCGTCGCTGCTCCCCGCCGGCACGCGTCGCCCCGAGGGCCGGGATGCTCCGGGAAGGGGGGTGAGGGATACCCGGTGCCTGCCCGGAGCCGGTCTGCAAGGCACCGCGGGGGCGGGGGCGCGGGGACCCCAGCCCTCCCCCGCAGGACTCACCTGCAGGCAGCTCCCGGCTCCGGCGCTGCCCTTTGCCCCGAACCCCGGGGTTTTATCCGGGCGCAGCGGCCCGGGGAGGGGCCTGGCCCGCTCAGCTGACTGCTGCTGCACAGGTGAGGAAGAGGAGGAGGAAGAGGAAGGCAGGCAGGGGCAGCGGGAAGAGGCCTGGCCCCATCGAGGAGCACAGGCAGGATGGGGATGGAGATGGGGATGGAGATGGGGATGGGGATGGGGATGGGGATGGTTTTCCCGGGACCCCGGTGCTCTGCGGCAGCCCCCAGCGCCCCCCTCCACCCCCAGGCATCTCCCCCTCCCTGCCGGCGGCTCCACGACCCAGCTCCGCCGCTGCCGGCTGACGCCTCCGTTCCAGCCCCCGCCGCCCGCCCGAGTCCCACGCCACAGCGGAAAAACGGAGCCAGGGCCCCGCGGGCGGAGGGCGCGTGGCCGGGCATGTCCCGGCCCCGGGCTCGGCCGGCGCCGCCGCTCCGGCGTGCCGGGCCGGGAGGAAACGATTTATCTACTCGTGCTATTCCTAGCCCCCCCGGTGCCCTGCTGTGTGGCCGCGAGAAAACGCCCTGCACRGGCCTCGCCGCCGAGGGGGGGTCCTGGTGCTGCCCCCGTGCCACACGCACGGTCCTGCGCCGGCACGCGTGTGCTCCAGGGCCCGCGCCTCGCGCGCACGCTGCACCCCGACCGCTGGCAAACGGCCCCGAGACGAAGGTCGGCGAGGAGAGSACGAGGACGGGAGCCAGGCGCCCAGGGCAGCGGAGCGGCCGCCGGCCGCGGCGCCGGCTCCCGCCGCCCTCCTGCCTCCRCCCGGCCTCCAGCTCACCGCCAGCACGGAGAGCCCCGGCCCAGCCTGGCGCTGCTTAATAATTAAACCTCATTAATTTTCCTTTAGGAAAAAGGGAATTAACTCACATGCCGGCCTCGAGTTTCCACCCATCGCCGGTGGCCACGGCCGGCAGCGCGCACCAAAGCGCCCACGGCCACGTCGCGGGTCTGTCCTTCCCCGTGCCGGCGCCCCGGGCGCGGGGACGTCGGGGCTGGCCAGGGGAGCGTGGCCGAGAGCATCGCCCCCACGCCGCCCTCTCCCAGCCGGCGGCGAACGACAGCCCGGCACGAGGGCCGGCGCCGCGCGCAGCCGTCCCGGCGCTCCTGCCGCCGCCGTGCCCCGGAGCACGGGAGAGCCAGCCGAGCCCCGCCGGCGCCAGCGCCCGGGGGGAGCCGGGCCTCAAACCGAGCAGCTAAGGGAAGTGCTTTGCACCTCTCAGCGGCGGGTGCCGCACGCGCCGCAGGGCTGGGACACCCGGGAACGTTCACCCAACTCCGACACGGCGAGCCCGAGGCACCCAGAGCTGCGCRCATGCAACAACCCCGGCAAGTGCCAACGGAGGGCTCAGCCCCGGGAGCCCAGGTGGTGGCAGTCCAACCTGCAGAAGCTTTTAAGTCTTCTCATATTGCTTCTAAAGACCCACCAGAGGGCTAGTCCAGGCAGCTCGTTTTTCAGCCTCACCACATCCTCCTTTAAGTGCAACCCCTGCTCCCAGCAAACTCACCGAGGCTCGGGCGCTTGGATTCGTCACGTCCTCGGAGGGCGAGCAGCAGAACCGGACACCGCGCACAGAGCTATCGCCGCCGGGGCTGCAGACCCCAATTCCCTGGGGGCAGCAGCAGAATTACTCCGACACATCCAAGTACCAGGTTTGGGAACTGGAACCTTTAACGCAAAACACGCAGCCCATTCCCCGCAGGTGGGAACACTGGCACGGTGCAAAGCCCCGGGCACCAGACTGGACTCCCCTAACCCTGACGTGGACACTCAGAGCAGCAATGACCCAAGGGCATCTACACCACGAGCCACAGAGCATTCCCTGGGCACCACCAGCAACCGTGCAAGCTTCAGCACGGCAGTCCAAAAGCCACAGACGCAGCAGCCCCTGCTGTCCTGGCTAGGTGAGAGCACAGACACGGCCAATGCCGCTGTCCTAGCAAGGGTTTCTAAGGAAAAAAAAAGGCCCTGCAAATCTAGGAAAGCGTCTGCACCCGGGWCACCAAGAAAGGCGCTGAAACACCCCAGGTTTTTAAGGTCCAGGCTGATCTGACCTGTGAATAGCAGCTGCTGGAAGAGCAATGCTGCACACGTAGCAACATCCAGCCTCCTCTAACCACCGGATAGAAATATGTATATACAAATCCCAGCCAATTACTACACACAACAATAACAGCAGTCAAAAATCGCTCCAAGGAGCAGAGAACCAGTTGGGCCCGTGCCTGTGGCACCGAGCATTTCCCACGCTGCCCGCCACGGCCTGCGGGAAGGAGCGGTTCAGCCAGGCCTCCGGCTGCTTGCGAGCGCAGGCGCCGTCCCGCCAGCTCTCCCTGCCGCGATCGGGAGCCGCAGCAAGACCCGCGCGCGCTTCCCCGGCGGTCTCGTTACCCGGAGGGCGGTCTGTGCTACGGCAACGAGGAACACGCACCCGTAATGCTGACCGACTGCCTGGAAGGCGGCACCGAACAGGTTCACGGCAAGGTAATTACGCAAACTCTGGCAGGCCACCCCCGCTCCAAAGCACCTGCGAGCTGCAGCCGTCCCTCTGTGCCTGAAGGTCCAAGCTCAAGAGCCTCGCCGCAAAGCGAGCCCTTCCTCACCTCCAGAGCACCCTCCAGCCACGGAAGCGGCGTCAGCACCCCGGGCGAGGGCTGCCTCCCAGGAGAGCAGCGGCGCTAAGCAGCACACAGGCGAGGGAAAAACCTCCAACACACAGAACTGAGAAAAGCCAGCATAAAGCATTTTTATTGCAATAATAAAACTTGATACCTTTATGCGGTGGAGAAGGACGTGAACGGCGGCAATTTCTCTTACCAAATCACTACGCAGGGCGGAAGGAGGGGGCAGATAGGACAGCAGCAGGGGGAAGCTATGCATCGAGTGAGACCAGATAAGCAGCGATGACCAGCATCAGGTGTCAGGAGGGAACGGTCAGGTATGTTCACACTGGGGACAACTGGGATCTGATGTTTCCTTTCAAGGGGGGAGAGATTAGAAGGGAGGCATTTTCTTCTGAGTTGACTCCCCACCAGCCCTGCCACCTCCCCTGTAGCCAGCACCTTCCTTTTGCCTCGTTTTCCTTTTTAAAGAAAGCTCAATGMGAGTTGAATTTCTAAGTAGTTGCGGAGCTCCGATGGCTAAAGAGAAAATGATCTCCATAAATCCAAAGGCAGGTAGGTGGAAGGTCCACCGTGAGATGGARAAGTCAACAGCTGGGAGAGGAAGGAAGGGTACAGCAGCCCCAGCTTCCCAGGAGTAAAAACACTGTGCAGGCAGTGATGCTGTCCTCTCCCCAGAAAGCAAGGAAAGGACAAACTGCTTCCTCGTTGCCCCGGTTCCAGGCAGGGTAACTAACACACAATCCTAGCGCTACTTTGCTCTCCACATCCATTCAACCTCGACAGCCTCACTCTGCTATGGCTTTTGCAGCAGCAGCAATTTATGGTTTTAATGCACCATAGAGATCGGCACCAAAACAACTAACTAACGGGTTTCCTTTTGTTCAAACGACTCCTATCTAAGGTCAGGCCATCTGTGTACTACTGGTAAAACGTAGTCTATACCTGGAACAAAAATAAGAACTTGACCCAAAAAGAGTTGAGGTTTACGGCGTATAGTTTAAAAAGACATAAAAACACGATACAAGGAGGAAGAGTCAGACGCAAAGCTTAGTGACCAAAGGCATTCAATCAAGGTGTAAGGTTATACAATGAGTGTAGTGGAATATCAGGAAAAGCTCCGTACAAAGTCATGTGCATTCTTCTTGAAGCTGAGATTTTGGATTCCTCCATGTGCCAAACCTGTTTGGGAGAGAAGAGAGGCACCGTAACGAAGCYGCTGGCAGAGAACCCGACAGCCTTCAGGAGAAAGCTACAGCCAAGGAGGAAGCRTGTTCATGACACAGTTTCATTAGAAACCGCATGGTGCCCTCAAAGCAGAACTCAAGCCCCAATTATGGAGGGGGAATGGGCCGTCAGCCAGGCAAGAGAAGCATCAGGGCCATCATGAGGGGGAGTGGGCAGCCCGGCCCTGCTGTGGAAGGACACAGTGCAGGAGACTTGAGGTCCCTTCCAACATCGTTCTGTGGTCCTGACACAGGTCCAGCCAGCACTGCGAAGCCTCTGTGGCAAGAGCCTGCCAGGCAGGGCACTCTGCTCCTATCACCACAACGTTCCCCAAATCACCAGTGTCCTGAGAACAACAGCCCTTCTCTCCGCAGCTAGAAACCTGCCCCATCCTTCTCATGCATCCCAACCACCATTATCTCCATCTCGCCTCCCCACGCTGGCCTGAGGCCAAGCAGAGGGGCCTTAAGAAGYGTTCCCTTGGCCCCATCAGCTGCTTCTCCCATCTTACCCAAGGACAGGGGGTTGGGGTAGGTCATTCCAATTTCATGAGCTCCACGTCAAAAATTAGAGTGGCATTTGGTGGGATGATCCCTGGGTGACCAGTAGAGCCATAGGCATAATCTGGGGAGATAGTCATCTTCGCCCTCTGACCAACACTCATCTGGGAGCAGGGAGAGAAACAGAGACATGTCAGGAGATGTGCACAGACACCAAGCGAGAGAAAGCAGGAGGGACGTAGATCTGTCCCCTTCCGTTCCCTACAGTGGGTAAGTGCAAGGACCGGGCTGCACAAACGCACAAGAGGACAGAAGAGGAATAGGAAGAACATGAGAAGCGAGAAGRAGGCAGCACTGGCTGGAAAGGGAGCAGGCATTCAGCAGAGGGAGCASGGCTAGAGACGTCCTTCTCACGGGTTTTTTCATAGAACAGGAAGGGATTGCCAGGCCATTCCCTAAAGACACTGGCCTCCTTGTGCTACAACGTGGGCACTGCACGGAACAAGCCTCACGTTTCCGATAGTGCACGGAGTTGACTGCAGTCACGCATGCTGGGACTGAACCCACGCCATGCAAACCAGCCCTTCCTCTGCGTGGGCTTGCAGCCCCAGGAGCCATCTTCTCTCGGAGCGGGAGGCTCTGAGCACTCCTCGTGGTGTTCACTCAGCGCTGACTCAGTATAGAAATGTCACCGCTGAGTCACCGACGTGCTGTAGGTGTTCCTGGGGCCCAGACCTGCTCCATTCCTGCCAGCTGGCAGGTGGCAATGCAGAAGGTGATATTCTCACCCACACCTCCAAACACAGAGGGGGTGGAGGGGTGGAAAACACACAGAAAAAAAAAGAGAAAGAGCTGTGCACATTGTGATTTCTGCCCACACTGCAGATCCTGAGCCACACAGCTCTGAGCAGCCCCTGCAAGGGAGGCAGACACACAGAAGCACCAGGCACCTGGGCGACTCCTTCCTCCCAGCCGCGGATCACCTCCTGCTTGCCCATCACAAACTTGAACGGCTTGTTCCTGTCACGAGAAGAGTCAAACTTCTTCCCATCCTCCAGCATACCTGAGGAAAGAAAGGCGAGGTAGGGATGCAATTCGTAACACACACGCACAGAGCCACTCAGCCAGCCCCAGGCTAAGCCCAACACCCACGTGAAACAGGTTGTGACCTGGCAACTGAACCGATCTAAACGCGTGACAGTCACCCTCCAGCAGGGCTCACATGGCCATGAGTCAGATTTCTCAGGTGCAGATTACTCCCTCCTGGGGAAACAGCTGCACAAGCTGGACCTGGGGGAGAAACCCACCCCACCAGCATCTCCCAGGGTGTATCAGCAGGGGAGAAACTGCAGAGACCAGGTCAGGGGCCTCTCCAGCCAGAGAGGAGCAGCCCTCAGACAGGGAAGGACTGTTCCTGCTTGCCATTTTGATCCAAAGAGAAGACCTCAGGTAGCATAGGACCAAGGATAGAAGAGRGCAGCAGATGGACAAGGGACATCTTCCCCATCTCAAAGCTCCAACATGAGTCATTTCGCACGGAGCCTGCAGTGTTTCCAGCAGCAGGTTCAGGCCTGGTGCTTCCCAGGAATGATCCCATCCCACTTGCCAGGCTGTGAGCACCAGGAAACACCGCCTCCCGCTCGGAAACATGCGTGCTCGCTGCCTGCCAGGCAGGAAATGAGCCACAGGCAGGTTTCCGGGTTTTCATCCTCACACATACACAGGGGAGAGGGGAAAGAAAAAAAGTCAGGGCTGCTACAGCAGGGCAGGGAGGCACTGCCTGGCCCCAGTCTGGGCTTCCAGCCCTTCCCACGAGCAGCCACAGCCCCGCTGGTCACAAGCCAAATCACACTCATACCCAGGAATCACTGGGAGAGGCARTGCCAATTGCTGGACACACACATGCCCAAGGCAGTTCTCGTTCCACGGCACTTGTCTCATAACKAGGGCTGAACAAGGCTGATATCCGCAAGGCTAAATATAACTCCCCAACACAAGCAAAGGAGGAATTTCCTCCCCTCTCCACAGTCCCTCCCTTGCTCCCTGTGTGACCTTCTTGGGGAATCTCAGAGCCAGAGCTGCCTTATAGGAGCAGCAACTCCACAAGGAGAACTTGGCTACAGGACAAATAACAGCCACGCTAGGAACAGAGCCCAAGGTGCACGTGAGCAGCCTGGGGAAGAGCCTAGCGGAAGCACGCGTTGCATCTGGGGCATTAACACTGCCAGTGTATTGGCTTCCCAGGCTCAAGGACAGGGCAGGCACACGCACGAGCGTCGCTCTAGGCATTAAGGAATGGGAATCTGAGCCGAGGGCCTGTGACCCCAAGCCACAGGGACTCCGGCTGCAGTGTGTGCAAGATGCTTAGAGGGCACTGCCTTGCTATCCCAGCGCAAGTATTACACAGAAGCCTGCAAACTGACCTCTAGGGTTACAGGATTCATCTGCTACCATAAGTGCCCCATCTTCCTGCCTAGACAGAGGAACACAGACACATCTCTTCTGCAGCAACTATGACCGTAAAAAGAAAGAGCCAGTGCTTGTGGCATCAGAGAGGCAGTGACCAGTTAACAACACCGAACGGGTTGAAATTCATGAGAGCAACAATCAACTCTACTGCAAATGCTTCCCACTTCYCCACTTCCCAAAGAAACCCAAGAACCTGCTTTCCCGGATGGAAACTGTTCTAGTCTTGAAAAAAACAAACCCCTTGCCTCGTTCAGCAGTACACAAGCCAAAGCGATTTCCCTTAACCAGGGCACATCGTGAGTCACTGCCCATGTGCAAGAGAAAAGGCATCATCTGCAGAGGACAGGACATTACATCTCAGTCCAGGCTCGTTATAACAACAGCCAGAACGTCTGGGCCACAAACTGATAGGAAGTGAGGTTAGGGAAAGGGTACCCGACATGGGCAGACTGCTGGGAGAGGAGGGGATGAAAGAAAGAAGGGGATGGAAGAAACTCACCCCCTTCGCAGGGGCAGTGAGCGTTGAAACCTCTGGCCTGCATGACCATCCAGAGGAGGAGGGTGCCAGCTGCCTGCTCCTAGCCCAGCCGGGGCAGGACTTGCAGCTGGAGCAGCTCATCAGCGTGGACTCGTTGCTGTGCACGTTCCCAGTGCACCTGCTAGCCACCAGCCCCAGCAGGCCTGCTCCAATTTAACATCGTGTTGCAGCAAAGAGGACCTGGGCTCCCCTCAGTTCCACAGCCAGTWTCCTTCGGGGACAGGGAGGAGACTCGGACACTGCCTTGCAAAGAGGCAGACCTGGCCGCTCGGTCCCCCTCGGCAGAGCCCAGCTGAACCGCCCCCTCCCAGAGGCTCCATCAGGCTCCGTGGGCTCTGATTTCTAGAAGACAAGGGAACTGCGGGGCTGCACACACCAAGCAGCGCCCACACAGCGATTATTTCCCACGCCAGCGTCTGCACAAGCCAATTCCTTCCTCGGAGCTGTTTGGGCTTAGCAGCAGGATGGAGCGTGCAGCCGCGCAGGGACCATTATTTCACGACACACCACAGGAGGCTTTGGAGCACATCAAAAAGCATCACAATTATTGTCAAATGGCAACAGCCCACGGAAAGCTGCGAGGGTCACAGCCTTGCTCCGTCTCTAGGTCCCCAAGCACGCCCAGCTCTTGGCAGGCAGCRGCACGGGCATGAAGGCAGAGAAGCCCGGCGTGCTCACCGAGCCGGGCTCGCTGTGAAGGGCCGGCGCAGAGCAGTCCCCAGGCCCAGGGGAATCGTGACACCAGCATGCTGCAGGCTTGTTCACTCACAGGAAGGAGGCCACGTTCCTGTTTCTTTTGGGGAGTGAGGGGTCGAATTAAGCATTTAAATTCATAGAAGACAAACCCATTCCTGAAAAGGTTCCCTTCCAGGGCCCCTAGCTCTGACCATCAGGACCAGCTCAGCTCAGCCAGCCACTCCACAGCCCTGGACTTTGGAATAATAAACCCAGAGTTTGCTCGTTTCCTCCTTCCAGGATAAACCTCTCAACGCCGAGCCTGCTCCTGCCCCAGCCCGGCACTGTGCCGCGCTGCAGCCGTGCTGGCCTCCATCCCACWGCCAGCAGGGAGGCTGGCGGCAGGGCCACGAGGAAGGCCAGGCCTGCTGGAGCAGGCAGTGCCGCTCTGTTGCGGGACATGTTGACCCTGAACTCAGCTCTGCACCTTCAGGTGTTGCAATGAACTTGGGCAGCTGCAGAAGGCTGAAGGAGTCATCTTGTTCCTTCCTTCCTTCTTTCTGAGTGCCCACAGAAATGCTCCCCCTCCTGCTCATCTGAGCACGGTCACTCTGCCGCAGCGGGGCTCGCGGGTGACTCACACCTTCAAAGGAAGAGCCGCTGGTCGAATATCCCTCTCTGCAGTCTCGTTTGGATCATGACTACCCGGTACAGCACACTCTTGCAGCTTCACTGCTCCTYATCTCTGCCTCCTGCAGCTCTTGCTACAGGACTGAACGTTGCACGGTCCACATGGGCCAGGACCAGCACTAGGGAGCGGGTGCTTTCACCCTCCAAAGTGCACATGGAATCAAGAGACTTTTCTCTCCCCTTACTCCCTCCACACTTGGACAGCGAGGCTCCACAGCCGAAACCCCAGAGAMCACACGCCAGCAAACAACTTTTCTGCTTGCCACAGCAAGCGCTTACGTGTGGGACGCCCTCGGGGCATCCAYTTCCCGCAAAAGTGCAACTCGTCTAACGATCAGAAACACGAAGGCCAGAGAAACATAAAGGCATCATTAGCGCCGCGGGAGTTGCTGCAGACCTCACGCAGGAACAGTCTTCTTGTGCCAGGCCCTGCACAGACGCTGACGTGCCTGCTCGCCTTCCCCAGCCACCCCCCTGCAAAGAGCTTAGCTTTCCAAATCCGGCCTCGGGAAGCGTTTTGGAGCCGGCAGCACCCCAGCCACAGGCGAGGGGGATTAACATGGACTAAGCTGGTTACACCAGCCCAAGGGGGGGATCAATCACCACGGCACAGCCCAAGAGGACACGGGAGTCACGCACAGGAACTCAACCCTGCTCCCCGGTGCAGGTCCATAGGACTTTGTGCTCCTTCCACCACACGGAAAAGCTGCAGACACCAAAACACCAGAGGTGAAACAAGAGGCTCCAACCCTTTGGAGACAGCATCCTTGTCTTTTGCACTTCCTCTGCCTGCGAGGCTCCTGGGAGACTTCTCGAGCTTTGGACAAGTGTAAGCAACCATTTCATCACCCCTGCCATCCCTAAGCAAGGAAATAATGAGATCTTAAAACTATTACTAAGGCAAAGCATCCTCTGGCAAATACTGTTGCCCTGCCAGAGCCCCAGACACTGCAAATAACCAGAGGCCAAGAGCAGCAGCCAGCCCACAGCGCATCCCAGCTTGTTAAAGCTGCCAGCAGGGGCAAGGCCTCCCCTGCTGCACTGTCCCTRCGGCAGTGCTCCCACCTTGCGGAGCACCCCTGCGAGGAGGAAAGCCCTGCAGAGCAGCCCGCAGGTCAGCGGAGGTGGGTTACCAGAGATGAAGCAGCGCAGTTCAAAGCCACCACGGCTCCCACCGCGCAGCCAGCGCCGCTGCCAGCAGCTCCTGCGCGCACCCGCCTCCCCCGCACCCGGGCGCAGCACCAGGCAAAAGGCAAGAGCCAGGGGAGAGGGGCGGATTGGGGCCACRTCAAGACTTCTAGGTTCAAGACGTGACTTCCCTGGAGGTCTGGGCTGGAAGATGCAGACACTAAGGGGTCCGAGAGAAACCAAAGCCAAGGCAGAGGGCAGAGCTTTGCAGCCAGGGCTGTGTTAGCTAGTGTAATGCTAGAAGCAGGAGGTGTATTGGCAGCCAGGGGCACATAACACGGGATGAAGCAGGGACTCCGGAGAACAGCCCCATCTCGACAGCGCTTGGCTGCAGCTCAGGACGGGCAGACAGCGCAGCACTGCCAGGTCTCTGCCACACTTGGCAGGCTGCATCCGYGAGATGCCAGCTGCAATGTGCAACTTGGCTGAAGCTCCCCCTTGGAGAGCAGGCGCTGGAGCGGGCATGCACAGAGGCAGCCTCTAAGCCCCTTGCCCTCTAGATAAATTAGCAGCTTCAGGTTTTGCCAACAGGAATTTGGACTCCCATCCGCTTCTCTCTCCACCCTCTTTTGCTCAAGATGCCTTTTTCAGCAYGGTCACCGCACAGGAGGCAGCAGAATGAGACGAAGAGGCTTCTGCACAGGCCCAGCTTCCCAAGGAGAGGCAGAGACAAAACAGAGCGCTGGGAGGCAGACATCTCAGCTGCAGCTGGACTGAGCGATGGGAAAACTTTCCCATTTCAGGCCCTGGGATACTCCTGGCTACACTGGGAGTGACCAGGATGTGCTCCAACCCCCTGCGTAAGGACTGGGCTGCACAGCTGAGATTACATCCTGCCTCTCTCAGCAACCTCTGCCAGATGCTTTAGATCACAGGGTCCAAGCTCCCTGCGCCAGCGAGCAGCTCACAACTGTTTCCCATAACCCAGCCCACTCTGACCACCATCCCACCAGGTTTGTACAGCTGGACCTGGAGCAGGGTTGTGCCGACCATTCGCTATGGCCTTGCCACAGAGAGGATGCCAGAGCTCAGCTTGGGAACGGATGCTTTAGGAGAAGGCGCTAAGCTCCCATAACCGACCGTTCTGCAGTCACGCACCCCGGTAGGAAACGTCTTGCGACCGCAGACAGTCTGCTGTTGTTGTACCAAAGTGGCAGCGTCTAGAAGCAACAGAGAGAACCCCTGTTCTAGGTGCTGTTCAGACAGCAGGAAGAGAGGCTGTGCTTGATCGACCTTGCAGCTCGGGCCGCATTCAGCCTGCACACCAACACAAGGGTACTGGGAGGGGATCGCTGCTCCCTCTTCGCTGATCTAGCCTGGGAAAGCCATCTTTCTCTAGTGTCCCTCCCAGCATTTCTATCCTGCCTTTAGCCCAACCCCGTGTGCCAGGCATACGAGAAGGGTGCCACTCTGCCACTCGGGCAAGGTCGTTTCACCGACCCGCATCAGCCACGCGCCAGCCCCGGCTCTCCCCAGCACGCTCAYGGGCTCCCCATTTCCTCTGCAGGAGTGACACTGTGCGGCCAGGGGTTTCCCCAGCAATCCGCAGACACCGCGATGCTTCCCCCTGTCCCCCACGCACTCAGAAAAACTGTTCCCTCCCAGCAGGCAGCAGCTTACACTTGCCTCCAGCTTTCTTCACCTACCACTTCCCGCCCGGCACCGGGAAGCAGGAATTCCCCGCCCCAGCCCACCTGCAGCCGTGGCAATGCTCTGGGGCTCCGTGGGAACGCTCCAGTCAGCTAATGAAACCATCCAACTTTGCAAAGTCTCCTACCACTTCCTCTGCAGCCCAGAAGCCAGATTCAAGCACAGCAACTTTCTCTTCCCACTGACCCAACCTCTTTGCAACCAAGATCAGGGTTGCTAGACCCCAATCCTCACGTTCCCCACAATTAACCTACTTCAGTGCTCCAAAACAACAATCCAATCTCACTCCATTTACTCCTAACAGTTCTGAATACGCAAGAGCACTTCATCCTTGATTTAGTTTCCTTAACAGCCTTTGCAACAGATTTCACATCAAAGACTTTTTTGAAAGCCCCAATGCATTAGCTCTCCAACAGTGCTCCCTCCGCTCCTGCTATTCCCTCCCTCAGGCTGCAGACACTATTTCCCATTAAGAGCACTGATCTGTCTAGGGCTCATGGCAGCTGATCCCGCCTGGGGACAAGGAATGGATTAATGACCTCCCAAATCCCTACCACCCTTGAGAGTTCACGGTCTGGGTATGCTACCAAGGCTTTATTTTATTTTTTTAAGAGAAAAAATAGAGCCTGACCTGTGACTGACAGGAGGTGAAAAGGTCTAATTCCCCCAAATCCCCATGTGTCTCCACCTCTGCAGGTGCAATCGCAGTGAGAGCGACCAGTGCCTCCCGAGCTGATGGCCAGAAGGATGCCCTGCTCCTGACCTCCTCCTCCGAGCATCCGCAGTAAGCATCATCTCCCCGAGCGCAGCCTCCTCACRCTCCCACGTGGGAGCCGGCTGACCGCTTCGCTCAGGGAGTGGRTGCTTGGGATGAAACAGCCGCTCTTGCTGCTATCACATCCCCACCGAGCTGGTGGGGGAAGAGGCACTGCTCTGGGCTGGGAAACGCAGGCTTTGGGCTGGGAAGGGACGGAGATCCAGCACTTTTGAAAATTGACTTAGCCRACGTCTCTAAATTAAGCAAGTGGACGTAAACCCCGTCGGAGACAAAAGCCCACCCCTTCACCGTTCCTCTGAGCTGCATGCACAGTAATGCCTCGGGTCCCACAGAGCTGAGATTTTTACACAGGCTTACGAACAGTAGCTATACCAGACGCACCTCTTCCACGGCCTGTTGGGAAACGTAATACCCGCTTTACTTGGTGCACCGTGTTTGGGAAACAGATGCACTGAAACGAAAGCCAACACGAGAGAACAACAGATGCTGCAGTTTGCTCACACCTCACCAAACAGAACTGCCTCATTCTCTCCAGCCCAGTTCTCGCAAGAGATCCTGCATTTCTCAGTCCAGTSTTGAACTGCAGCAGCCAGGACTGCCAAGCAATCTGGTTCCCAATAATCCTTCTCCCTCAGGTCACCAGATTTTTTCAAAGTAGAGAAAATATTTTTTAATTGAGTCATGGCAAATCTATAACTCAATGGAGTTCAATAAGAGCTGAATTGCTGTATGCCCATTAGAGAACACCACACTAAATGCACCCAAGCTCCAGGCTGAATATCTCCAGTACCCGCACCGGAAGCTTTTTGCATGGAAGTAAAATGCAGTCAGAGGATTGATCTCACATTGGTGCTCTTGGAGGAGCCTCTGAGAATAGCACCTAATGCACTACACATTTACTGCCATCACTTATACTGTTCCAGAGTCAGTCAACACCAMAAAAAGCCACAGGGCTAGAGAATCAAATGCTTCTAACATTTATTTAGAATGAAATTCCCTCCTCCCCTCATCAGGGTACACCTTGGTTAGCGCTGCTCTACGTGCAAGGAACGCATCAGCAGTGAAAGTGGAGTATCAAGGCCTGCGGGCATTGCAGAGGCTTGTGATTTCCACTCCCTGCTGAGGCTGACGGGTCAGACACCTCTCTGCCGAGGGCACTAAGGGAATAAAGGCTAAAGAAACACACAAACTCAGGAGTTAAAAACAAACCAAAAACTGACAAGTGCTTCCACTCGCTGCTGCTAGGATGGAGGGCCTGCAGGAGATGAGTTGCTGACAGCATTTTGTCCAGCCACCGGCTCCTACGTCTAGAGCGGCCCGAAACTGGAAGCATGGCTGGGACAGGGAGGCAGCACCTGCGAYGCTCAGCAGCTCAGACCCAGCAGCTCTACCTGCACAGGTGGCAAGGGAGAGATCCCAGCAGGAGAGCTCCGGCAAAGCCGCCGCAGGCGAGCGGCAGGGCCCGGAGAGGAGAGGCTGCCGCGGAGCTCCGAGGGCTGGCAGGCGGTAGGGCTGGCCCCCGGCGAGCCACTTGACTGCCTGCCAGCCGTCCCTTTGTTCTTCCCTCGGCAGAGGAAACGGGGCTGTCGGCAGAAGGGGCGGCCGGGGGAGAGACCGAGCRCTTCCTCTCCCTCCGGACAGCAGAATTAAAAGGACAGAGGGGAGGAGGAGGAGAAGCAGATGGACTGGACGGTGAGCCATCAGACGGCCCTACGGGAGCCGGCTTCAAGGGCCAGCCTAGCACTCCCACCCCTCTTTCTGTATCTTAATGGCAGAGCTATCAGGGTGCCCTTCTCTGGCGAGGAGACGGGAGATGGACACCTTTGACCACTTTCTCCAGAAGACCACACCATTCCTCCCAGACTACCCACAGCTGGGAGGACGGAGAGGGCAGAAAGCACCAGAGGTRGGAAGCAAATGACTTAGAATTAGTTATTAAGAGAGACAACCACAAATGGGTTGACTCATTTTTATCCAAGAGCGCAGCAACCAACACGCTGCGCTGAAGCTGTTCAAATGGCAGTCGACGGAGAGACCAGACCCCCCGGACAAGTCCCTCTGGGCCCTGAATGATTTTTCAGGGTCACAACAACAATGGTTTATTTGCCACTGAGGCTCTGAGAAAGCTGCTAGAATATAATGCATATAACGTAACCTACTCTCGCTGCCAGAGCAGCCCTGCGTTGAAACACCATGTGCGAACCTTAAACAGTGCCTTGCGTTAGCCACACTGAGCCGAGCGCCTCTCGGCGTCCCGCTAGAGCAGGCAGACCCAGCAAGCGTGGAGCACAGCAGCATCACACCCTACCAGGGCTGCCCCTGCAGACAGGCTGAGCCTAGCCTGGAAAACACTCCGTGGGTGGGAAGAGGCTACAGCACCAGGGGTGACACTTGGGAGAGGGGACGCAGGGATGGGACTGCAGCTCTACCACTACAGAAACCTCTTCCCGAGCTGTGCGTGGATGCAGGCAGGAGAGACTCAGCTCTKAACGTGGGTGCTGCAAGCCCCAGTCCCTCCCGCACGTGCTCATTCATCGCTAGTCAGGCAGAAGCTGACATCCCATCAGAGCACCGAGCGCGCAGGATCTCAGCTCCATCTCTCACAATGCTGCAGGCCCTGGGGTCCCTGCCAAGGGACCTGCTCTTCACTGGCCTGAACTCCCCTGCCCGGGGCCCACGAGACCCCTGCAAGGTGTGAGCCTGGCCACGTCCCAAGCACGCTACGCTCAGCCCTGGTGTGGCTGCTGCAGGCGGGAGCAGGCCCGGCCGCCAGCGAGTGCTGCACAGGGCAGCCCACTGCTCCCGGAGCGCAGTCCCGGGACATTTCCCGGCCCTCCCTGGAGAAGTGGGCTGGATGCAGATAGGAGAAGAGGACCACCAGCCCTCCCGCTCCACTACCAAGGGGGCAAYGTAGAAAACTGGTCCAACAGGGCCAACTGAGCACCTCTTCCCTGTAGGCCGTGTCCCATGGGGCGGCTGGGAAACCCCCACCACAAGCCATGCCCCATGGGGACAGAYGGGCACCCCCTTCCTGGGAAGCCCAGAGGAACAGACAGGCAGCTCCAGAACACTGTGGGGATGGCCAGGACCTCCCCCCCACCAAGGGAAGCCCCTCAGGGACCAGCCAGACCTTGTTCCAGAGCCCCCCAAGGACAGCCCTCCCCATACCCACAGGAATGCCTTGGCCCCCCAGAGACCTCCCAGAGTCCCACAGAACCAGCCCCCAGCCCCACAGGGACACCCAGGCTCCTTAGAGCCCCATAGGGGCACCCAGCCACCCCCCTGGGGCCCAGAAAAAAACAGCCCCTCAGGCCCACAAAGACATCCAGCTCCCTCAGGAACACCAAAACACCCCCCAGAGCAAATCTCCAGCCCCACAGGGACACCCAGAGCCCCAGAGAGCCTGCCCCAGACCCCCCCCCAGGCCAGGCCCCACAGGGGCACCTCCCCCCCCCCCCCAAGAGCTGCACAGGACAGCCCCCCGACCCCTAGACCCTCCCAGAGCCCCACGGGGACACCCAGCCACCCTCCCACGGGCCAGGCCCCATAGCGGCACCTAGAACCCCCCCCCCAAAGAGCCACATGGGACAACCCCCTAGAGACACCTAGACCCCTAGAGTCCCACGGGGACAGCCCCCAGCCCCATAGGGACACCCAGCCACCCTCCCACCGGCCAGGCCCCACAGGGGCACCTAGACCCCCCTACAGAGCCCCACGGGGACAGCCCCAAGACTCCTGGAGACACCCAGCCCCTTCCCCCACGGGCCAGGCCCCACAGGACCACCTAGACCCCCCCAGAGCCCCACGGGGACAGCCCCCAGCCCCCCCCCGGGACACCCAGACCCCGCTCCCACAGGCCAGGCCCCACGGGGGCACCTAGACACCCGCCGCGGCCGCGCCGCTCACCCGTGTAGTGCACCACGCAGGTCTGGCCGCGCTTGGGGAACGTCCGCCCTGCGGGGAGACACACAGCGTCAGCGGGGCGGCCCCGGGGCCCGCCGCGGGGGCCCGCCGGGGCCGCCCTCACCGTCGCCGGGGGCGATGGTCTCCACATGCACGCCCATGCCGCCGCCGCCGCCGCCGCCGCTCCCGGTGCCGCTCGCGCTCCCGCAGCGCCCGCAGCCGACGGAGGAGGGGCCACGTGTGCGCAGCCTCGGCCCCGCCATAGAGCCCGCCCGCCGCGCCGCCTAGACGCGCCCCGCCCTCGGCTCCGGCCGCCGCCATCTTCCCTCCGCTCCCTCCTCCTCCTTCCTGCCCGCCATCTTGGCACCGCTCGGTTGCCGTGGAGACCCGGCGGGGGCGGCCCGTGCGCCGTACCGGGCGCGAGCGGCGGGAGCGCGGCGGTCCGGAGGGGACCCGCTCGGCCTGTCCCCACCTCTCCTCCTCGGGCCTTCGCCTGCTGCCGCCTCCGCCTGGCCAAAACCAAGGGGCTTTTTCCCGTTCAGCCACCGCGGGCTGAAGCGAGCCACGGCCTTGCSCCAGCAGTGCCGTTTGTGGAGCCCCGGGGCCGGGCAGGCCCGGAGGGGGCTCGCCCCGGACCCCGCGGCCAGGCCAAGCGCGGCTCGCCCGCCGCTTTGCTTTCTGATCGTCTTCACGGTTCCCAGCAATCGGCCCTGCCTCAACTGAAAGCCCCAGGCACGTGCGATGACTGCGGACTGCAAGCMGAGGAGGTGTTGTCTCAGAGATCGCTGTTAGCTCTGCTCCTGTTACTGCTTCTCACCAAGCTGGTGAAGGGTCAATGCCTGCCACAATTTACCAGGGCAGGTTTCTTGGAAGTTGCAATCCCAGAAGAGATGCAGATTTGAACAATTCAGCGTTCAAAAGGACTTTCTTTCTGGAACAYGAGCAGCTACCTTTCTCTTTTCTATTATTTTTAACTCCAAAAGATCTTTCCAGGCACAGAATTTTTGCATCAAAGTGTCCTATTTTCTTRCTTGAAGTAGATGAATTTGAGTGTCCACACGGGAATAGAGAAGTTCCAAGGACAGCCAAGAGACTAATAAAAAGCCAGTATTTTCAGCAAGTGCATTAAAATGGGACAAAAGAGGAGACTTAAAATAACAGATAASGGGATAAAGCAAGATTTAATTGCACCTGTTCTTTGCTTGCATCTTTTAAATACTGAAATACCGTTTTCCCCCCTCCTTTACTACTTTAGCATTATTTTTTTACATTAAACCTGCAAGGCATAGTTTCTGCCTGCCTGTAGTACTTGTTTTTCCTCAAACAGACCCGTGTCCCCAGAGTGTCATCCCAGAGTCAAAAAAAAAAAAAAAAAAAAGGCAGGGGAGAAAACAGGCATACTCTCATCCCTTCTGATTAATAGTATCCTCATGAAGGAATTGAGTCTGCCTTCCCCACAACAGCCAGCAATAAACAGGGAGCTGGAAGAGAAGAATACCACTCTATTTATATRCATACTAGAACCTATGTCACACAAGCCCAGGAGCGCTCATCAGGCACTTTAACCTCCTCAGAGCTCTCACCCTGGGGGATGGCAGTTTTGGAGTTTTTTTTTGTTGTTGTTTGTTTGTTTTTTCATTTTTTTTAATCCCTACTAGAACCTGCTCATCTTACCAGCAAGCAGCGCCACACCAATGACAAGCCTCTGGCAAAACTAATACTCTAACAGAAGAGAGAAACTCAGCCAGGTTTGATCTCCCCTCACTGCTCAGGGTCCAGCTGGTCCAGAACCACAAAAGGTCTCAGGTCAGATTTCAGTGTCTCAACCCTGGAGAAAGTAAAACAGCCTCAGAACAAACAAATTCTACAGACATTTCTTCCTACTTTGTGGATCATTTGCTAGTAGAACTTCAAAATAAATGCCAAGAGGAAAAAGTGTGAATATTCAGATTTAATAGTGTAAGAAATATACAGGACTTTTTTTGATATACAGAAGTACCATCGTGGGTAATAGCAGGGCTAGAAGACACCACAAACACCAGAAGTGTTTCCCTGCTCTGCAGTGGGACAGGTCCCACTCTAGAGTGGTCTATGGCCCGTTCACAGCACGTGCGGCAGAGTAGAAGCTCCAGAGGAAGTCCACCCCTCTGTCCCAAAGAGCGCATGCCTCTGAACATAATTCATGTCTTCTGTAGGACTTAAAACTCCGAGCTMTCAGAGTGTTTCCTCAGTGTTCAAAGGTACTTGTTCGTTCATAAATCCACAGGAAGCAAGGCTGAAAGCAATGCACAGTGGCAGAGGGCAGTGTGTTGCAGCACCCGACCACAGCCTTAGTCAGGCACTCCTAAGGAACATCCTTTACGCCTCAGCAAAAAAGGGAAGCCCTCCGTGCTGCTGAGAAATCACTCCGAATCTCGATTGATGTGATGATCCTGCAGATASTCTGACACATGATCTTCCCCATTCTTCTTAAAGTGGCATCACAAGACTGAAGGGTTCAAATTAAGTTAGTGCACAACTGGGGAGTAATTTGCTCAGATCCTGCCAATGTGCACCAGACTGGAGTGCTGCAAGGTCAACCAACGGTCAGACACAGCTCTAGCCCTAAAAATAACCAGCCTCACTCTTTTCCTCTGCACAGGGCTGAACACAGCTCAGTGCTACCAGCAACAAGCCRGCTTATTTCTCCTATCTTCCCCCCGCTGCCCCCTCACCATTGCCAGGAGAGATGTGAGGAGGCTGGGAAGCTTTCACAAGATGCTGATGTAGTAGATCTAGCTGTGGGCTATGATTTAAAAGCAACTCAACTATCCCGGAAATTCATGTGACATTTCTGCTCTAACCTCCTGGCATGGCAAAAATCAGGACAAGCTGCCAGAAACACCCATGACTGCCTGAACTGAGTCAGCTCAGTCCAGTCCTGCAAACTCTTCTACCGAAAAATTCCTCATTTCCTGTAAGTTACTCAGCTAACAAGACCAAGGCAGAGAGACATAGCTGGCTTTTGCTACAGTGCTGCCAAGTGTGATCATTTCTGCACGTACTTTTCTTTTACGCTACTGGCTTAAACTTCACCCTTTTTCAAAGAAATTCTGAACTTTCYCCTGTGAAAGGACAGCGTAAGCACATAGACACACACTTATCTAGGAAAATACTTTTCAAAAAATCTGCCAAGAATGCTGCAGTTTCCCTCTAAAACAGTCCCAGCATACTTCAGGCAAAAGTTTTCCCACATGGCTAAGTGACACCTCTGCATCCTGTCTTGTTTGCGAGCACTGTCCCGAGGCTTGCTTGGGCCCCTTCCTCCCCGGCAGGGCAGTCTCTCCCCAAAGAGGAGCACAGATCCTCTTCGGGACCTGCCAAAGGACCAGTGAGGCCAAGCCTGGAGAAGGCAGCTCTCTAGCGAGGCGGCAGGGCTGGGGCTGCGCAGGATCCCCTCTCTGACCTGTGCATGCCTGCCAGGAGAGGGAGGGGACCCGGGGTACAAACAGCCCCTTGGAACACGGAAACAGGAAACAACAGGAAACGGAGACTTTCCATGACAGCAGCACATCCTGACAGCACACAGCAAGTCTAGGTTCTTCCCGCAGGAACTCACCCAGTTCGGTGCTTGTTTTACTCTGCGCTGCCATGCTGCATGTGATGCCTGGTAAAAGGAACACGAGCACGCATGAGATCCGATGTGAAGCCTGCAGTCCCCAGAACTCCCTCAAGCCCTTAGAGAACGTGCCTCTGGAAGGGATCATAGCACAAGCGCAGGGAACCAGGCTGGACATACGCAGTCCCTCCCTGTGCAGCGTTTCTGCCTTGGGCTAGTTGCAGTGCGGGCATCCAGAAATAAGAGAAGACCTGGCTCTTTGAGGGAGCCTGAATTTACCTGATTGCCTCCATCTCCGTTTTCATCTGTTTCCTCCTCTTCTGATTGATGGGGTAGAGGGAAAAGATGATTATAGCAACAAGCAGCAGACTTATTGGGACTGGGGCCATGAGCAGCTGTAGGGCAAGGATGACAGAGGGGTTGTGTGTGCAGTCTCCAGCACGGTAACCTGCAAAACTAGAGGAACACAGATGAAAGACACTGCTGTCAGCCTAGGGAMCTCCACTGGAGAACACTGGCAGGCTTTTAGTCATGAAGAATGGTCACACTTTCCCCAGCCCCACGGAGCCATTGCCAAAAGGCAAGCTGGCACTTCTGTGGGTCTCCTCTAGAGGCTGGAATCAAAGGCCCAACTTCATAGAAATCACATTCCCTCCTGCTCCTCTTGCTCTCAGTAGATGTTGGAAAGACAAATTTGAATATACCTGCAACCCATTACAGCATCTCTCATCAGACAACCCAGAAAGGAGCAGTAAAAAAGATCTATGCAAGGCTGGCAAAATAGGGAGGACAGCATTTGGGGCTTACTGTAAACTCAGTGTCGATATCCCCACGGCAAGACCACCTGCAAACTTGTTGAAGATGACATAAAATGAGTAGAAGAGAGCCTCCAGGTTCAGGCAGTTGGGGTTCCTCAGCCTGAAATCATCCACTGCATCCGGCAGCATGGACCTGGGGACAGACAGCCCCRCAGAGGCATTCATGAAACCCACTCCAGCACTGAGCAAACTCAGCTGCAACTACTCCCAGGCCTCTTCAACCAGTAGAAAGAGGTGGAAACCACTTGCAGAACTCCACTCTGGAGACTGTTTAGCATGTCCTTTGCCTTAGGCAGTCAGGACAGAATGTTTCACAGACAGCATGTAGCAGCTACTTTGAGAAAGGCAGAAAAAAAACCCAGTATTTTGCACAGCATCCCACTGCTGAAGGGAGTCTTGAATGCAGACTGAATTATGCTCCAGCAAGACCATCACTCACCAGGATCACATCCACATCTCTTCCCAGCCCCATGTCCCTGTGCATCCCAATAGCTGTTGCAGTGAAGCCCTGGCCTGGCCTGATGTTTTCCCCGTGACTTTCCCCTCCTCGCTACCTAACAACCATCTTTGAGATGCCTCCACTCACCACGGTAACAGATAGAGCACAGCCATGCTGCAGCCTGCCATGATCATCAGGAAGATGAAGGCCAGGAAATTGTGCCTCACCTGGGTGATCCCTATGAGGGCTGGGATGATCAGCTGGGGTAGAGAAGAGAAAGAAGAGCATATGAGCCCTTTCTGCTGCTCACGGACATCTTACACTGGCCTGGTGTACCAAAGGCCGGGCTCCTCCTCCCCACACATTCATAGACAATAGCTAAAACCTCACATCTCCTGCCCAGCCTCCCTGCATCACCCTGCTCAGAGGGGCAAGGCCAGAGGACACCCCACCACCACCAGTACACGGACCCTGGATGTTATGTTCTGGGGCTCTAGGAAAGGTCTGAACAGCTGATTCGTGGCACAAGGGCTGCTTCCTTCCCCTGTGCAGTGTAGCCTGAAGACCCTGGACAGAGGGCAACAAGATACTGGAATCAAAGTCTTCCTCGTGGTAAAGAAAGGCCTGTTATAGAGGGCAATGGGGCTGAATGGTTAAACTAGAAAGCTGCGTTTGCTATGGGTGCCCCAAATGTCTGTGAGGAAGGCAAACTCGAGGCAGATCTGCAAAGGAATTTGAGTACCTAATGCTCCAAAGCCAAATGGGACTTTCTTGCTGACTTGCATAGCCAGGCAGCAGCTCAAGTGTGTTTGATGAGGAGGCTCGTTCCCAGCGTGGTACCCTGGCCCTTACTTCCCTCCCCACACAGAGCTGGCTGGCAGAACTCAGGTCACCTGCATTGAGCATGCAAGATCCTGGAGCAGGAAAGAGGCTGCTGGGAGTGCACATGAGATCAGTGCATTAGGACAGCATCTAACCACGCACTGCTCACAAGACCCAGCAGCCATGGAGTCCAAGAGCATAAGCCAGGTTGGGCAATATTGCAAACATCCTCACTCATCCGCCATCTCACGGACAGGCCCTTAGCCTCCCCAAACATTACTGCAAAGCTCTGCAAAGCTGTGGTCACTGATATGAGCAGTGGCCAGACAAATTGAAATGCAGAACTGTAATCAGCTCCCACCCTATTCCTGTTCACCTATAGCATGGAAGACACTGCTCAGGGCCACCTGCCTCCGAGCTGGCTGGCTAGGAGAAATAAAACGCCTGCATGGCTGGTCATGCTGTTTAGCAGCCAGCTCTTCCCCTTARACAGCATGAGTAGCTGGGAGCAGGACACTGCCCACAGGGCTTCTTAGTTTGTAGCCAAGACCAAGGGCAAACTTACCACCAGGCCTAAGGACACGGCTGTTTTCTTCCCAAATTTCCCCAAAAGCCATTGCCAGAATGGAATGGAGAGGGAAGCTGTGACCTGAGGAGAGAACCAGAGAGGACTCTCAGCAAGGCCTTCCAGTTTCCGCCAGTATCTGCCTGGGTGACATCTTTGCTGATAGGAAGAAGCAGCAGTGCTGACTCCACAAAATCCAGTGCCCCAAGTGTGGCCTGAGCTGTCACGATCCTGTAGGGCTGTGGCAATCCAGGCATCTGCCAAAGCAGGCAGGGACAGAATGTCTCTCTTGGGCTCTCTTACCAACATGATAAGCACCAAATGCTGGAACTTCCCGGCCAGACCTGCAGCATGAGTGCAGAAGACAGCGAAGATCCCCTGTGCAATCTAGGAAGGGAACATGGAGACATTCATGGCTGGGGTCCCRCATTCACTGTGTATCACTAGAGAAGCTGCCTGGAGCATCTCATCTCCCAAGCTCTCCTCCTGCTGAGGCAGGTCTCACACCTGGAAGGCCAGGGATGCAAAGAGGAAGCCACACAGCAGCTGGGTGTAGGGCTTGTGTTCCATGATCATCCTCAGGCAGCTACTGAAGGGCAGCTCAACCTTCCCCAGGGGGCTGAGGGGCCCTGAGAAGAGAGACAGAAAGGTCTGCACTGGAACTGCCAGAACAAACAAGATTAGGGTGGGAGGTACAGGGGGATAGTGCTGTTATGCTTCAGGTGCAGCTCAGCTGAGCGAGTCTGATGTCTCAGTGCAGAAACAGCCATTTTACCTCTTTGCACTGCACACTCAGGCTGGCCACTCTATCAGGCTAAGTGTTTGCAAGACTCACTCAGCACAGCAGAGTGATAAGCTGCAAACCTTGCCACAGACTACCATCTCCTAGCAGGAGCTCTCAGACAGCYCAGACCTTCCGTTCTCATGAAGGTMTCTCCAGTCCTCTGTTGGAGCAAGATGCTGCCAGCAAAAACTGAGGAGGCTGCAAAGCTGACAGCTATTCCCAGAGAGCCAGGAAGGCGGGAGCCTTGGTATCCAAGCAGGTGCTGTGTCTCTGTGCCTCACACTGAAAGTCATCCAGTCTGCAGGGGCCTAGCTCCCTCTGCCTCATGCCCCCCCTACAAGCCCATCCTCACCATCCACCACCACTTGGCGCCATCCAAACTGCATTAAAATGGACCTTACCAGGCTGTTCCCTTACTCCAAAGATGAGAATCAGACAGGACAGGCAATAGATTGAGCCCAGAACCAGGGATGCAAATGCATAGGCCCTACGCTGGCAGACAACAGAGAGTGCAAAATCACAATGCAGGTACCACACACACAGCTAGGAGCACGGCCAGCAGCGCTGGCCCCCGAGCTTCGGGGACAAGCAGAAAGCAGATGGGCCAGCCCTTACCGTGTTCTCCAGTGAGTCTGTGAGGCTGGAGGAGCTGGTGTTGGRCAGGGTCCCATTCAACACGTAACAGCTGTTCATCATATGGACATGGTAACTGCCCACAATCTGCCCCTGAATTCCTGATCCAAGGAGTGTGCTGAACACCTCCATTCCCATTCCTGCCAGGACAGCCATGAGCGAGACTTTAGTCCCACTTTCCGGCTACAGAGAGACATCCCTCAGTAAGGGTAAGAGACYGGTTTTGGGTATGTGATTGGAGGCACCAACATCTAAGAGCTGCCCTAGAAGATGAGACCTGCTATTTCTACCTGCTTTGATTCTTCTCCTCTGGCTCCAGCAGCAAACACTCTAGTGTTTGGAGCGAATAAGACTGCTTATTCGCAGGCCCCTAGGGAGCATCTACATTTAACAAATGCTTCTGCAGGTGAATTCTTTCCAGAAGCTGCCACTGGTCTCATATTCCTGGCTCACTCCACCCAGCCTCCTCTTTCACTGCAATGACATATGGACCCCAAGCAGATTTGTTTATGCTTTCTTTGGGTGAGATTGAGTGTGCAACTTTAGCCTGGCCAAAGCCAGAGGAACTTATCCCTGTCTCCTCCAAGGAGGGTCTTGTAGGAATGCAGGCAGCCCTGGAGCTGTAGGGGCACAATCACTTACTGTAGGCGGTGGCTAAATCACGATCTCTCTGGGTTCCTCCCAGGAACATTGTCAGGGAAGAGTACGGCACATGGTAGCACTGGGGAAGAGCACAGTTCAAACACACCTCTGACTACTGCTTCTTTGCTTTGCCTGTTATGACCCCCTCATTCCCAAACACAGAAGATAGTGCTGCCTTCCATAACACCCCTGCACCCAGACAGCTTTTTGACATCTTCTTCTGTGGTTTGCTTTTTTCTCACAAACCAGTGCTGGAGAAGTTCACATCACCACTTACAGGCAGCCCACCCAAATCCCAGCATTAAAATGCACTGTTTCATCTCCCCATCCCCTGCTGGCATGGTCTGCAGCAGGGAGAGCTTGCATCCTGCTCCCTCCTCCCAGCTGGAGCTCCCAGCTCCAGGCCCCTGGGACTCCTCAGCTGACCGCGTTCTGGTTTCTTGTGGGAGATGATGTGTAGTACAGTCAGCCCTGGACACCATGTTCCTTACAGTCATGCAAGTCTGGAATAAGCTGTACATGAACAGGTACCACAGGAACTTCAAGGAGACRGGGGTGGTATCTGGGAGGGTGAACCACATCATGCAGTAGAAAAGCACTCCAAACGGTGTGGAGCATGCAATCCTGGAGAGGAAGCAGAGCTGGTCAGATATGATCCTCAGATAAGGAGGTCAGATTTCTCAGTGCAGAACCTGAGCAACACAGCACAGCTCCTTCCCCTGACCTCCAAACCACAGCTCGGCTACTGCAAGGGCAAGGTCTGCAAGAGGAAGATTTGCTCAAGTGAGTGCCTGGAGGTGGRGATTAAACACAAATGTTGAGATAAAAATGAATGTCTAAATTGCCCCAAATTACTTATTCTCTTATTTAAATACTTAAGGTCCAAGCCCTGCAGCAGAGCCTTGTGGGCAGCAATAACCCTCTAAGTACAAGATTTGCCCATGGTTAGAGGCTGCTGAAGAGGTCCTGACACAACTGACTGCCAAACTCTGCATGAGCCACCAGGCCAGCAGTCAGGGAGCACCAAACCCCACAGCCCCAGAAATGTAAGACTCAGGGAAACAACAAGTGTACGAGTTTGAAATACTCTCCTCCTCTTTCATTACCATGACATATGGACCCCACTGCAAGCTACATAACGAGGCATCCCAACTGTCTCCTTGTGCTAACACTGAAGGAATTTGAGCCCAACACAGACCCTCCTGAGGCTGCAGCCTGGACACTCACCACGGGACTAGCTTGCCATATTTTCTCCTTGGGCTCTTGCTGACTAGGAAGCCAATGGCAGGGTCAGTAACTGCATCCCAAGCTCTTCCAAGGAAGAGGATCAGAGAGGCATGGAACGGCTCCAGCTATGTGTGGGGAAACGGAAATCACAGCTCAAAAGGGAAAGAAGTCCTGGCAAAAAGCTATGAGCAGTCAGTACGATGCAGTTGCTCTAGCCAATATTTCAGCTGCATCCCYTGGGGACCACTCTAAGCCTTGAAATGACCTGGAAACATCTACTGTATTCCCACCAGCAATCCGGTTGTTCCAGTTTTAGTGCCTAATTCTGATGAGCATTTCTGAGGGTTTTGGCCACCCATCACATTCCACTCTTGCTCCCGTCTGCCTAGTTCATGCTAAGCCCTTTTGCAGATTAACCCCATCTCACATGCCCACTCACCTGCACAACATCCAGAAGGAAAATTTGGAGGAAAAACCCAAGCGCRTTTCCTGTCATCTGGTAGGGAATGCCCCCAGCAGCATAGCAAACCTTTCTGCAGAGCGGCAGTCCTGAATTCTCCTGGAACTGAGACACCAAGGAACAAGCTGTTCTGAGAACAGATACAAACCCCTGGCTGACAGTTAACCTCCAGCCTTTGCTTATGTTACCTGCAGGGTTCTGTGAGACCAGTTTAAACCCTGAACCATGTCTTTCCCCTGCCAAGACACATATACCTTTCCTTTGGCTGGACATGAGTCCACCCAGTTCCCACGAGCAAGATGGACGAGGCAGTTGGGGTGCCACGGGGTGCTCCCCCTTCTGCTGGTAAACTCGATGGATTGGTGTGACATGAACCTAGCATGCTAGCATGTAACCTGCCCTGAGGCCCGCAGCCTGGCTGGTGAGGTCCTGCTCTGCAGAATTTTGTATCCTTCATAAGCCTTCAGGTCATCTTTGAAGAACTGCTCCTAGGAACTAGGCACGCTTACAGCATCTCTCCTCACTCCAACCCACCAGCACACATTCAGTCCTTGACCACCCACAGCTCAAAGGCAAATGCTGTTCAGGGGGCTTCTGCCTTGTCTCCTCATCTCTGGCAAGTGCTCATTATCAGGGACACATCTCTTGTGTTTCACCGTGATTTTCCTTGGAGGTATGTTTGCATGAGGTCACAGGCCACTAACATAAATKAGATACTCATCTAATTCCAAACCCAGAGCTATCTGCTGAGCTGTTCTAATGTGTTTCTCCTCTGTTTTTGAGCCATGGTTCTGTAGTTCATGTTTTCAGTATTAAAAAGCACAAAGTGTATCAAGCTTAAAGTGACTGTAAYGAGGGCAGTCCAAGCATAGACAGACTGCAAAGGCCTGAATCCAAGGGATTTCTGCAGAGCAACAGAGGAACAAGGAATGCTTCAGTGCACAGGGAAAGGGCTGATGGCAAAGTCTCTGTTTTATCTGAATATGGTTAGTTTAGTAAATACTCTATCAAGCCTCAAACATCTAGCAAGTTCCCAGAGGCAACCTACAGGATTGACATGCTCCCAGCCCCAAAATGAACTCGCTMTCTAGCATGATACACTTCTGCATCATCCAAGAGCAAGAATATACAGTAAAATGCAGGATTAGACTACACAGAAAACAGATGGCCAGTCAAGGCTATGATTTTCATTGGCATTTGGCTGAACAGGGTGCATTGACTTGGCCTGATAGCTAGCTCTCCAGTGAGCAGACCATCATTAGAGGCCATTCAGTTGCAATAGGAAGAGCATTGGTGGAGCTGCAGTGCAGAACTAGACACTTGGAGACCAAAGTTCACCTCCCATCTCACCACAGGCTGGCTTGGTTAATGTACTGGGACTAAGCTACTCAAAAAGGGACTTGGATTCCTGGCTTACACCATGTTTCTGCTTTGTCAAGTCACTGAGCAGCTCCACTGTAGCCCAGAGAGCTGCAGGCAGGTTGCTGTCCTGCACCCAAAAATACACAACCCTTTCCAAAAACATGTTGCAAGGCTCTTCCACTCATGCAGTGCAAATAGCCCTTCCAAGTGGCAGGTCTGGTCCAGACTTGGCTATAAAAGGCTTCAGGCTCCTACAGCAGAAGTGTTGCAGAAGAGCAGAGTGGCAAGATACAACTATTTGGTGCAGAGGTAGTTGTGCAAGAGGTTGAGCAAACTGCAGGATCCCATCAAGAGACAGGAGAGTAGAGAAATCAAGTTAAGGACTGCTTCACTGCCACTTTCACTGCCATACGGTGAAAGGGCAACGTGCAGGTTCCCCAGCCTGTCGGGGCTAAAGACACGGGCCGTGCTGCTACCATCACTCGAGCTGACAGCCATCTTTGAGGGAAGACAGACCTTCCCTGTAACGGCACCAGGAAGCAGCCTCCAAAGTCCCAGATAGCTGCCTTCCAAAAGGCACCAAGTGCCTTTCCATCACGCAGTGGTTAGCGATCACTCCTCCACAACACACGCTGCAGAGAAAGCACGGACGCCGCTGCGCCCACCCGGCTGAAGAGCCCGGGATCGGGGGCAGTCCCGCCCTGTAAACGCGGGGGAGAAGAGCACCTGCATTCCCCTCGCTAGGTAACTCCAGCAGGCTGCATGTTTCTCTCAGCCTGTGGTCTCACTTTCCTTCCTGCCTTTTACCGCACAGTGCGGCAGGTCCCTTGTATTTCAAGGCACAGATCAACCTTGTCCCGCAGGGCTGGCTGAAGCATTAGGTTTGCACCACCACTGTGAAGCACTTACTCATGCAACATATTGTTTCCACAGCAGCTCTGCTTCTAAAATTACAAAGACATTTCTCTAGACTGTAGGGTTTTGTGGCAGCTTTTGTTCCCTTCATGTTCTCAGCAGGCAGGACAGAGCTCTGCACGGCTCTGCCCATTTCACTTGCAAGTCAACAACAACAACAAAAATGCAGAGCCTTCCTTTAAACAAAGTGTTCTCAAGCTTGAGTCATGAACACTTAGAAACACCCCCACAGCCTGTGGCTGTTCGATCCGGCAGGCTCTGCGTGGGTGTGCGCACTCGCCAGGGTTAGCGGGCACGTGTGAAAGGCATTTTTGCGCGTGAGAAAGAAGCACCCTTGGACACTRATCTTACCTTGCCGTGGACCGCTCTCCTCTGTGGGAGAGCTCCCTCTTGGGTTAATCTGGGCAGCTCAGCATCGCCTTGGCCACCTGGAAGCGTCCTTGCAGACAGCATCCTTCACTGACACGTGGCAGGGAAGCAGAGGCTTCCTGGCCCAGAAGAAGCGCGGTTCAAAGAGAGCACCGCAGGCACTGATCGGAGCTGGAGTGAGATTTGACAAGAGAAGTAAGATGCAACGTCTCCAAGGCCCCAGGGAGAGCTGACAGAGGAGAAGTGACCAGCCCCGAGGGAGGAGCCAGGCCAGATCCTGCCCACACAGGCAGGAAACCTGGCGGGGCTCAGCACGCTGCCTGCACCCAGGGCAGTTGCTCCAAGGTTTTCTGCAGCTAAGTGGAGCAACCCAGGGCTCTTCAAATGCCAAACTGGGTCCAGTGCTTTATCCCCCTCCCAGGGCTGCTGCCACACTGGGATCCTAGGGGTACGGAGGAGAACACGTTCACCCGAGCTCTAAACTACCCCAGGAGCACTCCTGAGCCAAGCCGGGACTTGTGTCTCGGTAGCACAGCCACGAACTGCACAGAACAAAAGTGCAAAGCCCAGAGAGGGCCACGGCGGCAGCCGGAGCAGCCGGGGAGAGGGCAGCAGGGCCGGGGAGATGTCCGCCCTGGCTCACCTCCGGCAGAGGCCCTTCCTCCACAAGGCACTTCGGGAACACCAGGTGCCCAGCCCTGGCACCTTGTTGGGGGCTGCGCAAAACGCCGTCCCTTCGCTTTGCCCTCTCCTTAGCGGGCTCAGGAGGCTGGCGCTGACCTGGCCGTGGCACTTAGGATAGGAAACAGGCAGATACATTTTCCCTTTTGCTATTAGGCAAGATCAGTAATTATCAGCTTCTTCTGGCCTGTGGACTCCTGAGAGCTCTCTCGTGGTAATGCAAAGCCCACACGCCATGTTTTAGCCTTGTGACAAGAAACTTGCTTTTCTTAGTCACCTTTCACAGACCCTTTATAGCCCATAGATCCCAGCAGTCTTGGGATCACAAATCAAAAATTACTCCCACATTAACAGCAGTAGGAGCTCAGTTACTCACTGCTGGCAGTGTGGGAATGGTGCAGTTCCCGAGGTAGTGGTACACACCACACGCAGCCAGGCACAGCTAAAAGCACTCGGCAAGCAAATGCAGACGGAGAAATYGGCTTCCGCAGGCAGAATCACACAGCGAAAGGCTGGCAGAAAAGGGATGTCACGGCCACTCTTCCCGCTAACCGTTCGTTTTTACGTGGCCTCTAATCACTCGGCTGTTCTCAGACAAGCCTCTCTAGTCGTACCAAACACGGTCTCCAAGTCTGACCTGACACAGAGCAGCACTGCTGAAAACAGCAGCCTCTCCGTGCTCTTCTCCCAGCTTACCAGCAGCTCCCGGGAGCATCAAATCTGCATTACTGTCTCTGCACCACCACCTGCAAAGCTGATCACAACATTGTTAAAAATGTGTTATCTTCAGCTCAGTCTTGCTCAGCAGGGGTTAATCTAAAAAAAAAAAATTTTTTCACAGGCTGAGTCAGAACTTATTTAATAAGCCACAGTGCAACTGAGTCAGTGGCATCTCTTTTCACTGCTATTTTACTGACATCTCAGATAACAAATATCATTCATGCTGGACCACAGCCAGTGCATTAGGAGCCGAATTGCTGTCTCCCTCCAGCATATTGAAGCATATATTTCTGTAAGAAAGCAAAATACATCTCTACCTACCCAAGGGGAAAGGAGAACTCAGAAGAAAACAAAAAACCTGATTTTTAATTTTTATATGCTATTTTGTACTGACTCACTGCATGTAACTACAATGTTTGGACAGACACATGGTACTTTTTGAAACAGTACTCAGCACTTAATCCTCTGCAGCTTTGGCACTCATTTACTCTCCAGGTGCAGATAGCTGCATTTTCTGCACATGTAGCAGAGAGCTAACAGATGACCAAGAGATACCTCCCAGGGCAGCTGTGCCTATTGCTGCCTGGCTAGTTCAGGGCAATTCCCTTCAACAGAGGAAAGCTTTATTTTTACTCTGCTCAGATTCTCCTAAAACCTTTGGTCATGTTTCTCAGTGCCTTATGCAAACCGCGTTACCCACCAGGTCTAGACAGGATGTCAYGACTGCCAGCGCAGCACGGGGAACTTGCAAGCTGCCTCTGCATGACAGCGTGGCTCAGCTTCGTGCCAGAGATGGATTTCAGTGCAGAGCACCRCTCTCACCCAGCTGCTTGCCATTAATATACACTGGACTACTGTCACAGGCAACGAACTTTCTAATAACGCCTCATGCCCGAGTCTGAAATCTAACCAAAGCAAGTCATCATACGCTGCACGCACCAAGGGTCCCAGAGCCAAGGGACGTTGCCTTTTCCTTCTCTGCGCTGACCTTTCTCTGTTGGTTGCTTARAAGTAGGTTTTGAGCAGGAAAAGAAGTCACAGTAATGCTGCAGCTACACCCATTTTTCTGTTGCACAAATACTCAGCAAAAGGGCCTGCAAAGCCAAAGCGCTGCAGTTTAAGAAACAAGGTCATGCTGGAAATTACTCACTGCCAAAAAAAGTCCCTTCCCCAGGATCTAGTGCACTCTCAGTGGAGAGCGAGATCTTATCTCTCAAGGCAGCCCTRGGTCCAGGAATGCATGATTCAACCAATTCCAATCCAAGCTGCACTAATTAAACAGCTTTTCTCAGSGTACTATGGCCTGAAGAGGGGACATTCACGCAAGGGAGCCCCACTGAGGAAAACGTCTAAAACCCACAGAGCAGAATTTTTTGGCACCAAACCCATTTGGATACGTTCTACTAGCAAGTCCCCTGAAGGGTTACTGCTCCTCGACTGCTCTAGGCATGGCCAGCAGCTCCCATTCTCCCCTTACCACAGTTGCCTTCTCTTGGCAGAACAGGACTATGCTAGCTATYGTGACAGATGAGGAGGGGGAGGAAGGGCAGTTGCTGCTGTAGCCCCCGTAGCCAATAAAGAGTTAAATCTAATGGAGAGTAATGAAATGTACCTGAGTAAATAAGAGCATCTGGAATCTATTCAGGAACTCACAGCACTGGGACAGACAGGTTCAGTGCAGACATGACAGAACAGCAAATCAGATAAACATTTAGGAATGTAGCAAGTAAGTCAGAAAATGATAAATTAGTGAATCTGGAGGTGCTTGACACAGGAACTGTTCAGCTGCCAGAGATATAGGCCTATTGCATAATCAGTAGTACACAACTGGCTGCAGAAGTGTTTAACTGGAAAATATGGGATTCATTCAGAAAAACTTCTACTAATAAGTATTTAGAAAGGATTTCTATTCCTATTTCTGTTTAAGCATGCATGATTCCTGCTGACAGCTACACTGATTACCTGGCCAGCAACTGCAGTAAGCAGCTACCTTGGTCTAGATGCAGTGTACATTTGCTTACTTGTCCGATCAGTATTGCAGAAGGAGCCTGGTTAGCACTTTGGAAGCAGCAACTACATATATAAGTCCATAAGCAGCTTTTGGAGAAACACATCCCAGCTCCCAGASTTGTTACGCCTGCTGTGTACGTTATGGTACAGCATATGCGTTATTTACCAGAGCAAGAACAGGACTTGCAGCTGGTTCGTCAGCAAAAGTCAACTAACTTTAAGCTTTTCTTCTTCCTCAAGTAAACTGAAACCATCTAAAACAAACCAAAAAGCTGGTAGGGAGATCATACCTCATCAATAAGGACTGTAGATGAGAAGATGCAGCTCTATATGATTCAGCAAATGAGCCCGTACAGTGGTTAATTCCCTTCCCACCAAGCAGAGAACTGGTGCACCCATTTGTCACCACTGTGCCGGGAGGACAAGTACAGGAGTGCACGGTTCTGAGAAGCCTGGTTCGAGCCGCCACGTGTGAGAGGAACTGAAAGGCTTTTCGTTCATCGGGGTGCTGCTTGGTCGCCAGGAAACTGCACCTGGCAACACGCACTGCTGAGAACCGAGGGCTCCTGCCTCCCAGCTTTGCCTCGAATGACTCCGTCAGCTTTCCTTGGATGATGCCAAGTGTTTATGATAAAAGCACCAATGGAAAACCACAACCTGGTAAGAAAAACAACTTTGTTGTTTTAATTAATCTGTCATTTTAAACTACCAGTCTCCATCTGTAAACATTCTGGTTCACCAACAGAAACAAGACCATTTAGAAACTGTAAGGGGGTAGCACCGTCTTGCTTTCAGACTACAGCAGTTCTTCGTACAGGGCTACACAGAGAAACAAACTCCGAAACAGATGCCAGTCCTTGTCCGAGGCTTCAGCGTAGGTACCGTAGGTCCTCCCTTCACAGGGAGGGAGGCTCTGAAGAAGACCATAAGCATCTTGTGTTACGTGGCTATGACACCCATCCCTCAAGCTGGCTTTCCTCTGTAACTACAGAGTCAAGAGAGACATTGACTCAAGGTCCTTTACCTTGATAAGAAGGGACAAAGRGTCTGTGAAGCAGAGCTGCTTTTGAAATAAAACCGAGTAACTCACTGAACTTCAGAAAAGCATCCCAGGAGCAGACTGACATCAGTCATTTAGTCATTTCTGACTAAATACATCAGGGAAGCCGAAGACCCACCCAAGAATAAGCCACAGCACCAAGGTCACTTTCTAGTTCTTGAACAATTTATTGTCATCCAGTGCTAAGAAGCAATGGCCAAGTCAAATATGACTGATTATAACAAAAGACAACAAAAMCCACCATGTTATTTTATAAACAATAAAAAAAAGAATTAGGCCAAAATTAACAGTCATCCTGTCCTAGTTGCAGGTGTGCTCACTGAGATTACTTGCTCTCTGCTTCTTGTCACAGCTTCATCTGCCAGCTGAGCTAGCTGTGCTCTGTGCCAGAACAAGGCAACCAGCTAGCTGATCTCTGCTGTTAACCTTGTTTGACCCAAATGGAGCAGGATGCACGCACATATGCAGGGGTGTTACGTGAGCAGCTCCGGTGGCAACTCCGGTGGCAAACAGGAGGAGGAAGGACAAGCAGCTGAAGGTATAGCTGTGCCTGGAAAGGGATGTACCTGTACCAGGATCACTGAAAAACTATTTGACCAAAGCTACTGGAAGAGCAGGACCCCTGAGGCAGACMGACCCCTCACACTGCAGGAGATACTGAACCAGGAAACAACCAACAGCAAAAGCAGCATTACAGAGGGGAGGAAAAGTTCACAGGAAAYGGTACAAACCAACCTTTTTGAGGAAACGCTATCAGAAAACACAGGAGCTAAATTTTAGCAAGGAGAACACACAAAAAGGAAGAGGAGGAAACAATGAACTATGTATGAGTGAAAGAAAGCTGAAGCAGCCCTSCAACTGGCAGTTTGGGAGAAGGAAAACTGCTGAAGTACAATATTCAAAGAAAAACACTCACATGCAGTGAAAGACATCAGCCACAGACAAAACAGCACAATAGTAAAACTTCGAGCTGCATCTTGGCATGCAGAAATTAAAAACGAGTTTTTGCTTGAGACCTCAAGCACTGCCATAACACAAGAGGGTATGAAAGAACAGAAAGACGGGCAGAATACCACTGTAAGAGAATGATCAAAAAAGAAAAATCCCAAAGAAAGACAGTTTCCCAGGCACAGGAGGAGGAAAGGGCACTTCTCTGTAGGCTGAACAGAGTGTACATGTCAGTTTTAGAAGAGCCCAATCTCATACTATGACTGCTAGAACACAGAAAATGATAAAAAAAAGGGGGGGGGGAGATCTTAACTATAGAGAAAGCCAAATAAACTCACTAACAACAATTACAAACTATAGGAGAGTCAGAAATGCACATTTACCTTCTTGCCAGGGCAAGTTAGAAAGAAACATCCAGGAGCTGCACAAGCGAGGCTGCTCATAGCCTTTATAGAAGCAGTGTGTCTCGTTCCAGCTCTTCCTTTTGTGCGTTCTAGTGCATTTATTTTTCCCAATTAGTAAGCCTAGGTGGGTTTTTTGCTTTACAGCTTATTTTGTATGAAAGGAGACAAACTTAATACAGCAGATTCCATGTGTATTAATTTCAGTTGGCACTACAGGCTCTTTTGTCAGCTTTGGAAGAAGATATGCCTATCTTGGTTACTGATACCACTTCAGTGCTTCACTCAGATAAACTTTAGATAGCTTGGCGGCAGGACGGAGCTGATCCTGCTCACCAGGAGATAAGGACTTCTCATTACTTACAAAAACAAAAAACAAGGGAAGAATCAGAGGAAGAAGGAACCAGCAGCAGCATCCCAGCCAGCTCGGAAAGGCACATGAGCACAAGGTGCAGCTCCCTGCAGACAGCTCGGAGCTTGCAGCAAACTTCCCAGCAGGAACCTCCCTGCGAAGAGCGGCTTCTCTGCAGCACTGCCACCCTCCGGCTTAGGGGGTAAAATTCACTTTTCATGGCAGAGAAACAACTTCAGAAGGACTCCTGGTCCTGAGCTACCGCCTTTCCATCCCACTCCYAAGGAGCTATCTGATAGAAAACCTGGCTGTGAAACTTCCCATCAGAGAGCAGCGTCTGTGCAACAAAATCCTCAATGGGGCTGTTGCCTGCTTAGCAGCCAATTCCCATTTAATGTGGGGGCACCGATGCAGCCAGCTCATCCAGCCAAAGATCACAAATGCCAACTAGACACCTCCTCGATCCTCTGATACCACCAACTAACCAAGGCAAAAACAAGAGACAAACGATTTCTTGTCCRTTAGATACACTTTCTTTCTGGCTCTAGGGCCACATCCTGTCCAGCACTCTGGAAGATGTTCTCCCAGGCCCCCAAAATGGCATGTGAGGAGAGCAAAGTCAGGAAACAAGGATGCAAAACCTCCTCTAATGAGCAAACTTAAAATAAGCGTCCTCCCACACAGCAGTTGTGACTATTCTTAGCTTTGAGGGAAATTCCTTTTCTGGATTCTCTGTGTACTGGTTCACAGAGACAACTAAGCGGTCACAACGTAGAACGTCAAATGATACAGGCAAACCCCAAGTTCACCCATCAGAACAAATCTTTAAAAATGCTGCCAAGATTTTTAATCTCATTTAGCTGAAGACAGTTTATCTTTCGGAAGCCTGCAAGCACCGCACCCCAAAGCGGTAACAGTAGACATTGAGATACATATCACCCAAAATAYAATAGATGGCAGCCACTATTAGAAATGGTCAAACGCCATGTTCCTATTTCGCCCGTTTTTAATGATTGTTTTCACAATTTACAAATTCGCTGTTATGCACATTATATATCCAGTTAGCAATGAAAAATGTGAGTTAATTCAACTCTCTGTAGAGAAACTGCTATAAAAAATGCCCTAACTTAGGTCCAGTATCTACTCCTGCACTTTTGCATTAATACATCCAGCCAAGCGAGTTCCTCATGCTGAACCTGTCCAACCTGCTGGTCCTCCCCCAGACTACACCTATCTAGTTTGTTCTCTGCTCATACCAAGGCGAGGATCTGAAAGCTCCAGAGCACTGAGGGGGGTAAACTTAGTCACCTTACAGCCCTGGGTCCTGTAACACAGGAAACATGGTGCATGCTCTAACACTTTGCATAGCCACAATCCAGCTTCTTTCAAAGAGGCATTTGCTGGTCTTAGCGCAGCTCCTACTTAGCTGAAGTCTGGAACCTTAGAGTTCAGCACAGCTCGGAAGTTTCGCTCCGGAGCCCAGGGCTAGAACAGCAAGCACGCCGCGGGTCAGCGCAAAGTGCCGCGGCACAACGCTAGGTGGCAACTAGCACGCGCTACACCATGCCGGAACCAAGCCAGTGCCGACAGTCCCTCATGCCTAGGAGCAATGAATTCACCCACAGGATTATGTTCAAAGAAATGGAGACCTGAGCTCAAAACAGGAACAGTGGAACAGACCAAAGCTGGGAAATTCCAGGTGTCCAGCTATGCTGGTACTCAGCAGAGGAGAGGAAATAAGTCAATGGGTACTACAACCTTGAGTTTTTAAACCTGAGCTGTTCCCAACATCTTGGTAGTTCATCTTCTAAAATAAAACCTTTACCTTTCCAGTAAGATACACTGCTTGCCTTTTAATCACTTCTCACTGATTCAGCTTTGTGCCTTCTTGGAGAGAACAAGTCAACAGCAAGTTGTATTTCTCAAAGAAAAGCAATACAGCAAGTTAAAACTGCAAACAGTCCATCTGGACTACTGGAGAAAGTGCAGAGAGAGTAGGTGGATACTGCAATGAAGCCCATACAAGTTCTGCAGAGGGAAGGAGAGTCAAAACTTTCTCTCCAGAAAAGGCTAGCAAGACACATCCAAGCTCTCCCCACACTCTAAAAAACAGCTGTTTCACAAAGATTTCCCCCACAATGCCCTTACGACAGTGTCATTATTAGTATGGCAATCAGATCACCCGTTCTGGTGTAGTCTATACTTAATGTGCAAAAATAAAGAGTATTTTGTAGCAGTCCTTGGAGAAGAGGGAAAAGTAATAGATTGGTATAAGCAGTTAGTTAGCATGGACAGAAATGGCTCCCTGGGAGTTCCCTTCATCTTTACCTTCCTCCCCTCTAAAGGGTGCAGTAATGTAATCCACAAAGGTAGCTACATTCCCATGGGAGAATGTGGCACAATAGGCTGCAGCTCCTTTCAAAACTGGTTCATTTTATTTATTTTAAAGTCCACTGATCATCACAAAAAAAAAAAAAAACACATGGGAAATGCAACTAAAGAGAAAAAAGTCCAACCAAGACCTAAGAACCCAGCGCTATGAGTAGATGTGAGCCTGTGCTGCACGGCACAGGTGCACGCACAGGACGAGACGGCACATGCGCACTGCAGGCAGGCGTGTGGCGAGAGATGAGTTCCKTTATATTAACCGCTGAACAATGACAGCGTTGAGCAGGTTGGCTTCCTTCAGGGTTTGGTTCTCATCAGTCAGCTCTTTATTTGGGAAGGTGGTCATGAGGATGAAACTGGTGGCAGCCATTGCTGGCCGGGCATCTACTATGAAGAGCCGGATGTCACGGATCCTGTCCAAAGGGATCAAACACAAGGGTGACATTGTTGTTTCACACCATGCAGAAGTCCATGGCAACAGCCTAAATTCACCCTTCCCAGAGCATGCAATCCTACAGTTGCTGCACTTGCCTCCCAACTAACAGCAGAGGCCACAGCCAGACAAATCTACAGTTTCAGCTGCTCCTCCATGGGCTCCTGTTCAGTGAAATAACGCAGGCTGCTTTATTAGTTTAAGAATTTCCAACTTAATTTTTTTCAACTAAATATTCCTTTCACTCTCCAACAGCAACATTGGATCTATTTCCTGCACCTGAGCCTGGAAGAATGTTTTTGTAACTTTGTAGCATGCTTTATTCTCCTATAAGAACTGGAGCATGCTCAGGCTCTCTAAGATCAGCTAGATGAGAAGAACTTCAGGACAGAAGTCTAACGAAGCAATGGATTATACAGCCAGCTTTGCTCAGCCAAGGGAACTGAACTATTTTAAACTGTGCTCCAATCAGCTCAGGGAATAGCCCAGTAGAAAAGATTCAGTTGAAAGTCATAACAACTGAACCAAGCTCCTAATTACCTGACAGCTTCTTTTTCTATAGTTGACATTAAAAAAAGCTACGCTAATAATAWTGAACCTCTCAGATACAGTTACCACCAACTATGATCCATCACTGTCTGGAAAGCAAATTCTATCCTTTGAACAGTTAAKGACTGCCTTAAAACCCCACAATAAGTTTATTCCTATTCACCTATACAGAAGGATCCCCAGAGCTCCCTTTAGCAGGCTAGCCAGGATTTTAACATCTGCTCCAGCTGTGCACAGTTCGCAGTGTCATTCAGGCCTTCCCAGTTAGTAACCTGTGTTTCCTGCTGCCTTTGTACCTGTGATTGTGGTTAAATTTCTGGACCAGTCGCCCGCCGTCAGCGAGCCGGATTTGAATGTTGGTGATGGGCTCCGACTCATCAATACTGATGGCAGAACTGGCTTTGGCTTCATTCTCTGCCTGCTGGGCTGGTGAACTGGTGCCCATCACCTGGGGGACAGTGCTGAGAACAGAAAGACACAAGGAGAGCTGTTATAAACCAACTGAATCACCAGGCTGCAAGATGCCAGGAGTCACGCATACAAACTTATTGCCTACTGGGCCTGGCTACGAGGGTTCCTAGGCAAGAGACACCAATGCAAAATGGAAAGGTCCAAGAATAAGATTTCAGGAACCAGCTAGTAAGCTCACAGGTAAGTAGGCACCTGTCCATAAACTTCAATTCTACCATCTCCCATTAGAGTACCTCATCATGGGTCTTCATACACCAATAGGAACAGGGTCTTATGACTATGAAAAACTGCTTCTACATTACCTAATACGATGGTTTCAAACCAGAGATCTGCCTCTTGCCACTAAAAGGCTGAGCCATCCCACAGTATACAACAGTGAGCCCCATTTCCTCTCTCGGAGGAACACCTCACATACCACACACACTAAGCATCTTCTCCTCAGAAAGGTGAATCAATCATCCCACTAAAACTCTCAAGCGATTTTCACAGATCACTGACACACCAGTCCTCCTCACCTGCCCAGCTTCTGTCCTTCTCCAGTAAAGGCTCTGAAGACACTTTTAGGTTTCACATAATCCTCATCACGGTGATCCTCCATATCCAAGTTCACTTGACCACCCCGTGCTAACCTGCGCAGCTCTGCTGGGACCTCCCTGCAAAGACAGAGGGTATTCTAAGAAGTCTGCCTGAAGAAGRAACAAGTCTGGATAGTGAAGAAGTGCCATCCACAGAATCTGGTGCAAACACAGACCCCTCTGGACTTTCAGGAATCACAGGATATTCTTGCTTAATTAACAAGGTAGACACGTACCTCCCCAGAAACAAATTAAAGGCTACTTTTCCCATGCTCTAGCTTAGAGMTAGAGCATGCCTTTCTGTGATGCATCAGAAATTGTCCCCCCAAATTTGACAGTCCGTTTGCTCATTTTGAATGCTCAAGGCCCCACACAAACCAAGGCTGCTTCCCCATTCATCTAAAATAAATATCCACATTTTCCCCCCAGCAGTTTCAATATTAAGAGCTCAGCCCTCTTAAGAAAGAGCAAGTGAAACATGCTACTGGTTCARTGCTCCTGGTTTCACAAACACCTGCGTTTCACCATGCAGTCAATTCTTTCTCTCCCCTCTTACCCTCTACGGATATCGTCAAGAAACTGGGCATTGGATGGATCTTGGTAGCTCCTCAGTTCTCCACTGTCCAGACTGAACCCACTCTTCCACAGCTTCAGTACAACATGCACCTGCAATTGCCCCCACCCCCAAAAAAAAAAAATCAGCTCCACTGAAACATCTTAGTAAGAACAATAACCAGAAGCAAAGTGAAAAGCTGATGACCAACAGAGGGGTTTCAAGCTGCAAAGTTCCAGCAAGATTCCTCTGAGCTGGTATAATCAACAGGGGAAAACAAAACAAAACAAAAAAAAACCCCAAAACACCCAGGCATTGGCTATCACATCAATTCCTAGAAGGTGACATCGCAGACAGCACCACTGTCCCCTTTTTGATAAATACAGTTGAAGAGTCAAAAGTGTATTAGGCTAGAAGCTTAAGCCAAGCTCCCACCAAGGTCAAGGTGGACATTTGCTCACAAGCCAAGCAAGAGAGCATCTTGCAGTGGTGCTCTAAGCTCCATGAGTCTTCAACAGCTGAGGACTTTTCTCAGCTTCTTTAGTCTGACTATATTGATCATGCAAATAGTGTGCAAAGAGTAAAGATTCCTGCACTCCTAAGAAGCACCCAGGTTCTTCATTAGAAATTCATCAGAAAACTATTTAAGGCCCAAGCACCTATTATTTTCTCATCAGAAATCCTACAGGAAGCAAGATGCACCCGTCAGGCTTTATAGCTCTCTGTGCTCTCAAGCTTTGCAGCTATAATACAGAAATCCCTCGGGTGACACTTACAAAACAGAACAGCCAGAGATACTCACATCCTGAGCAGAGTTCTGTCTCCTCTCTCCTGCCACATATGCAGACTCCTCCTCTGGAGTAGCCCCAAGCCGATACCCTCCTCCTGCAAAAGGCTGCGAGAGAGAGGCAGGCAAAGAGTTTATAGAACATACACCCAAGGAACCCTTTCCCCAATACCACTCTGAATAAGTGGCAATTTCATGTATTATCCCACAAATACAGTGACCAGCTTGAACAAGYTGACACAGCGAAGTGGCTTTTCTTGCCACTGTGACACATAAGCTAGAGCTGCACTAAGAGGAACCGAGACACAGCTGTTTTAAGAAAATTCAAGGGCTCAGAAGCACTACAGAGCCATCATAGTGGCAAYGATGAGCAGATTCTGTCAGCAGAGAAAAACTGAAACAGGGAAAGGAAGAAAGAACTCATTGCTCCTCACTTTAGGCTTGCTAGTCTCGCCACTGCTCTTGGCTGTCCGGTCCACCGCCACTGCTCCATGTTCCTTTGCTCCTTTGAATAGATCTTCCACCAGCTCATTGGGACTCTTCTTCCTTGGAGGGCCAACGATCTGCTGTCCACTTCTCTCGGAGCCTCCAGCATAAAACCTAGACAGAAAGTGCACATCTTCTGGCTAAGACTGCAGTTCCTTCACATGGACTTGTGCTTCTCCAGGAGATGCATGTGAGAGGACCCAGCAGATTTATACCAGGACTTGGTTGTTCATTTTTGTAAAGCTTAATGAAACAGCTTAGATGCACAAATATCAGCTATTACTAGTGTATCTTCTACTGCAGCCACTTATAGTAGGTGGCAATTACAGAATTTTGGGAAACAGTCCCAACAGTGCATGAATTTGTAAAGTTATCCACTGATCAATAATCATGAAGTAATCCCAGACCTTCAACTCCCTCAGGTTGAGCAAGAGAGAGAGTCTAGACTGACAGAGCTCAGTTTCAAATTCTAGCACCAGCTGCATTGCTAACTCCTAACATGAATTTCAGCAGGTCTGACTTGTCTGATACCTTTTTTAGCTCTTCTCTGAGATGAAAGAATATAGGCCACATCCAAACAGTATTTTGAAGGAAGACACACATTCATTCTACACTTAAAGATCACCACGCACAGGACTGAACTGAAAGCAATAAATCCACAGCCAACACAGCGCAATTAAACCCAGTCTTTTTTCAGGAGCACTTCATACTTTCCAGCTGGCTTGTAACACAAGCAAGCTCACATCTCATTGCAGGAGACCATGCAGCCCACCTATCTCAGCCACCTTAAGGTGCATCAGCTTCATTCAATTTACCTTGTATGTTAACCTTGAGTGTATTTAACTACTTGCAGCTGATACTGTAGAAAACTTCCCCACTAGTATTCCTTAGAGGGAAAGACCCTGTTGAAAAGGGACCTACATTTTTCCTTTCCATCTCCTTAGCCATTACATTCCCCTTAAACCGCACTTCAAAGGAAAACAAACAAGCAAAAAGAACAATCAATCCCTCTAATGTTCCCACACTTGTGTTCTCTACAGAGAGAAATGTTACTCATAACCTTTTTCCAAATCTAGGGCTTCCACATGCTACCTCAGATTTTCCCCTCTCTCAAGGCAGTTCAGTGATGAACACTGGTGTTCATACAGAAGTGCTGACCACATGCTTGCACACAGACTTTGCACTGACCAACTTTTCTGTGTCAAATCTGAGATTTCAAGGACAGGAGTTTCATATCCACTTACACTGTCTTTTTTTTAAAAAAAAATGTATACAAGTGGCAAACCATTGCATGAGGACAGAGGCAAAACCACAAGCCTAAGTCTTTAACTGAAAACTTACCGCTGTCCCTCTTCCTCTTCCTCATCATCCTCCTGTGCATGAACAAGGTCTCTGAACGATGTTACCCGATGGTCACTGCAAATCAGAGTCAAAGCACATCAGCCTCAGGACACATTTCAACYGCATAAAAAAAAGCTCCTGAACATACATAACATGCTAGTTTGTCTCTTTTCTACTTTCAGGGTCCAATTCCTTTTTCTATGAAATCATAGGTCAGCACTGGGGTAACTGAGCTCCTGAGACATCTGTTCCAATTATATCAATAAAAAAGAATAGCAGATGCACTGGAGGAGACTCAGAAGGTGGTTGCAAGTACAGCAAAAGCAGTAAATCCTCAGTCATCTTCTGTTAACATACTAAATTTTGTTCCCTTTTTCAGAGAACAGCCATTATCGAATCCACACAAACTCAGGTCACCCTTCCAGGCCCCAAGCAAGTCCAGCCCCTACTTCCTTTCACTCTTGTTATTTCTGCTGAGGCTGTTACCTGCGATCTAAACTGAGATGAAGGGTATTTCTGCAATATGGAATTTATTCAACTGAGACCACTTTTCCACACAGATCCTTCGCTATACAGTCAGTAAGCCTCTTCTCCATACTCTTTCCTCTTTAAAATGGGATAGTACTTCCTGACTGCACAGGGATTTGTTAAGGCCAAATCAACTTCTTGTAAAATGCTAGACCCTGATCAGATAAGGCATCATACAGAATTACAAGATATTTTTCCTGGGGAGATCTAATCTGCTTAAATGAAAGGGCTGCCTATAAAAACTAAGACAGTTACCTATTGATTGTCTTCTAGCCTCAAAACACAAATCAAGTTTTTCCTGAGCAATGAGACAAGTTATCCTAACTGATCGTTAGATGAGTTGTGCAACAACATCAGAGTCCAAGATGTATAAATGCTGACGTTTCCACAATTTCTCAAGAGTCATATAAGGTGAAGCAGATCAAAATGCAAAGATGTCTACTCTAATAAATATCATACATCAATACTTTAGATTTAGCATGTACTTTTAAATAAGTAATTTCCACTTGCAGGTTTACAAACTCTTGACAAGCAGATCAACAGGACAAGAGGCAATGGGCAGAAATTGAAGCACAGGAAGTTCTGCCTGAGCGTGAGGGGGAATTTCTTCATCGTGAGAGTGACGGAGCACTGGACCAGGTTGCCCAGAGAGGTTGTGGAGTCTCCTTCTCTGGAGATATCCAAGGCCCACCTGGATGCAACCCTGTCTAACATGCTCTAGGTGACCCTGCTTGAGCAGGGTGGTTGGACCAGATGATCTCCAGAGGTCCCTTCCAACCTTACTGATTCTAGGATGCTCTCACCGCACCTGGGCGCAGTGCCTCTGGATATAGAGCTGGGTGTYGGCTGGGGAAGAGTCAGGATGTCGTCATCACCTCCGTCCTCATAGAAACTGGCAAGGGCAATCTGAAAAGAGACACCACAGCGTCTTTTCAGGGTGAGAGCAAGCACCCCCACAAAAAATAAAAAAAAACCCAAGCAAACAGTGATGATATATCTAAAGTTTTTACCACATTAGAACTCCTGAACCACACCAACACAAAAGATATTTTACATGATTTCTCCTTCCCTACAGAAGCCCTAGCAAAGCCAAGCTCCTAATGCCAGTTTTTAGTGCTTGGCTTTTTTAYGCAGGACATTTACCAGAATAGTTAYTCCTGAATGACCTCCCTGAACAGAGACCCTTATACCACATCATTTTTGCAGGGGTTACACTAAAATTCATATTCTGAAACAGCTGCGTCTGTGACACCCAAGGGTAGCAGCCAGTAATTAATTAGGCAAGCCCAGAATACTTGAGTAGGGRAAGACACCAGGTGCCTGACAGCTCACCTGATTTGGGGGCATTCTGACCRCTGCTACGATCAACAGCGATCTCACCCCCCACACACACCCCACCGGCTTTTAGGGAAAAAACAATGTAAATCCGGCAAACTCCGAATTCCGTGTCTGGCACCGAGAACTGAACCGTTTCCGGATCGATGCGATAAACAGGGCAGGTTATAGCCCAAATCACCACGGCTGCAGCTGGCCCCGACGCTCGCAGCCCAGCG
>NW_028186721.1:0-4140 GCF_003343005.1 Rhea americana | reverse complement strand
AGCGCCGAGCACCGGTGCGGGGCGAAGCGGCGCGGCGGCGGCGGCGGCGGAGCGGGGACGGGAGGCGCCCTAAGGCCTGCGGCCCCCGAGGCAGCTCCCCCCCGCCCCCGGCACCAGCATCCTCGCGGCTTCGGCCTCGCGCGCGGGCCGAGGAGCGGAGCCCGCGGCTCCGAAGGGAGCCGGCGTTTCCCGCCTCGGATGGCAGCCGAATCCGGCAGCGCCCGCCCGTCTGGATACGTCCCGGACCTGCCGTCCCGGTCCATGCCGGGCAGATCCGTGCGGGAGCCGCCCTGCCCGGGGAACGCAGCGTCCCCCTTCCCGCCCAGGGCCGCCCAGCGCGGCGGAGGGAGCCGGGAAGGGCTGGGGGCCGACGGCGCGGGCCGCAGCCGAGCACCCCGAGCCGCCGCGTGCGTTTCCGTGCCGTTTATTTCCAGGGAGAAACAGCAAAGACCACGGAGCGCAGCCCTTCCCGCCGGCACGCCCGGCCTGGGGGCCGCGCGCGGGCCGATGTCCGTCCGGGGGGCCGCGGCCGCGCGAGCGTCGCCTCCCGCTGCAGGAGGGCCGGGCGGGACGATGCGAGGATGTGAAGAAGCCTGGAAGCAGCTCCGGGGCCCTGCAAAGGCAGAGCCCCCGCCCCGGGAAGGTTCTCCGGAGGCGGGGACGCTGCTCTGACCGGCCGGGGGGCTCCCGCCACACGGCGGCCTTCACCTGCTCACACCATCCYGCGCTTGAAGAGGTAGAAGAGGACGAGGCCGATGACCCCCTTCTCCAGCAGGAGCCCGATCAGGAGGCCGAGGAGGGACGAGAGGTGCTGATCTGCGGTGGGGAGAGGGGGGTGTGTGACACCTTGCCTGCTAGGGATGGGAATTSTGGTCCCAGCAGCATCCACCCCCAYAMGGAAACAGGTTTTAYGTCCTTAAATCTGCTGGCGGTGGGTGGGATGGGCTGGTCCTGCCAGGTTACAGCCACGGCGCCCAGGCCCAGGACTCAGCRCTCACAAGGCCTGGTTGCCACCTCTTGAATTCAACAAGCCTGCGGGCCCTGAGRAGCCAGGMCTTAGTGAGCACGGGGCGGGCTCTGTGCTGCTCTTAGGACAGCAGGATGAAGGGCACCCTTGGGAGAAGGGCTCAGCCTGGTGGGAGCTCTGCTCCCGACGGCTGCATCCTGCGCGGGTGCCAGATCTTGCCTAGTCTGCGTCGTAACAGGAGCAGGGCAAGGAGCAGCTCAGGATGAGGCTGAGAGAGCAGGAAGCGGGGCACGTTTGAAGCTGGGCAGGCTCTTATCGTCCCGTGCAGGGTTCTGGTGGGACTGAGCTTTCTCAGGAGGACAAGAGCAAACAACCGCCTCCTCAGGGACCGCGCCTCCACGGCCAGCGGCAGGCTCACGCTCACCCTTGTTCRYGGYGGACTGGTTACTCGGCTTTGCACAGCCTGTGCCCCTGGCTGCCAGGCAGCTCTCCGGGGGGACCCCCTGATCTGCCCGGGGCACCTGCTTGCTCCTGTTGTCAGCAGGGAACGTGGCCTGGGCAGGGGAGGGGTACGCAGGGGCCCRCCCCCGGCCCCCGCTCRTCCCGGGACCACAGCTGGCCACGACGGGGCAGCTGTGCTCGGCAGGGCTGGTTCCCAGGTGGGAGCTGCTCAGGGAGCGACAGGGCTGAGCGCGCCACTCACCGTGCACAAGCACGTTCGTGCCCCGTCCCGACATATACACCTTATCCTGCTCTCCTTTCTGAAACTTCACACAGTAATAGGTCCCAGCATCCTCGATTTGAACGTTGCTGATGCGGATGCTGTAATCYRTGTTGGACKGWTTCACCACCCTCGTTACGCGGGAGAAGGAGCCTTTATCTTCATAAACGGTCCGATTCACCTTGTCCTCAGCCTTCAGCCACTTCACAGGTCCTACTACAGTGGCTTCAGACACGGTGCAGTTCAGGGTGAGCGTCTGCCCCATGGACACTGTCACCTCCTGCTGGGGCTGCTGCAGCTCGTTCTGAGCATCGGCACCTGGAGCAAAACCAAAACCCGTTACGTACCCCCCAAACGCAGGAGGGGCTCTGTGGCCCCGATCTCAGTAGAATTCTCCCTCAGTAATTGCCCACCCAAGTGTCAGGCTCTTCGCTTGCCTTCAGAGCCCTCTCCAGCATAGAGCCAGCAAGGTTGGAAGGGACCTCTGGAGATCATCTCGGCCAACCCCCCTGCTCAGCAGGGTCACCTGGAGGATCAGAGCCCTGCAAAGCTCCCACTGCCATGCTCGGGCCTACTGCAGTGCGGTGGGGCCAAATTTACAGGCATGCACAAGGTTGTTAGCAGGGATTGTGGGCAGCAGGACTGGCCCAAAGTCCCGGGCCAGGACTCCAAAGCAGGTGAGCCTGTGGTAGAGGTTCAGCTTATATGAGCAGGCACAGAGCTCAGTTCGACTGCAGGCCTCAGCAGCGAGGTTGAGACAGCTGCATCTTTACTGAATGACAGCGCCTAGTACTCCGTACAGCCAAAACATCAAACAAATCCCAGCTGCTGAATCGTACTGGCATGCCCTGCTGTGTCCCATGTCATGGGCCATCCTTCTTGATCAATCAGGAGGGAACAAGGTTATAAAACACAAAACTCTCCTAAAGCAAGCTCTCTTCACAGATGTGGATATAATACCACATTTTCTGCACTTAATCGCTCTAATTTCCTTTGAACTCCAGGGCTGATTTGCTCTATCAGAGCACAGTTAGAAGCTGAAGCCTACACCAGTTAAGCAAAAGTTATTGCTACTTGTCACCAGTAGAGGAAAGTGGTTCCCTTTGAAGCATCTCAATAACATAGCTTCCAAATCCAGCCGACTGTGTTGTGCTCTGCAGTGCAAATAGAAACACGCAGTGCCTGGCCAGCTAGTGTGCCCGAGTGTCCCCTTGCCTGTGCAAACAAGCTCCAGGTCCCCTGAGCACCGGCGCCTGCACAGCGAGAGCAGGGGGGCTGCGAGGGTCCCGCGGCACRGGCACCACCCGCGCAGGGACCCCCGGGGCTGCACGGCCCGCAGGGATAGGGGCTCCCTGGGGCCGGCCGGAGTGAAACCAACTCTCCCACTGGGGATGGAAGCAGGGAGCRAGGAGAGAAGGGGAGGGAAGAGCCCGGCGTGTGCTCAGGCTGGGGGCAGGACGGTCCTGGCAGCAGCGAGGGAAGGGCGCGGGAGAGCGCAGTGCCCGGGCGGCCCCGTGCCCTGCACTCACCTGGGGCTCCGCCGAGCAGCAGCAGCAGCAGGCAGGCGAGAGCCGGCGCCCGCGCAGCCGGAGCCATGCTGAGAGCTGCGTCCCGCTGCCCACCGGCACGGCACGGCACGGCACGGCACAGCACGGCACGGCACGGCACGGCTCTGAGGTGGACTCGTTGCAAATGGGGAAGGAAAGGCACGGCAGCTGGACAAGTTCCTCTCTCATGCACATAAGCCCAGAGGATTTCCAAACCATTTCTGCCACGGTGCATCACGGGACCATATCCTTGCCGGCCCTGAAGGCCGCTGAGCTGCCGTCCTGCGAGGTGGTGCTGCGGCGGGTTTGCAGCCCTGTGGAGGGTTTGCAGCCCTGTAGAGGGTTTGCAGCCCAACAGCAGGTTTGCAGCCCCGCGGAAGGTTTGCAGCCCCATGGAGGGTTTGCAGCCCCATGGAGGGTTCACAGCCCCGTGGAGGGTTTGCAGCCCCACGGAGGGTTTTCAGCCCCGCGGAGGGTTTGCAGCCCCATGGAGGGTTCACAGCCCCATGGAGGGTTTGCAGCCCCATGGAGGGTTCACAGCCCCACGGAGGGTTTGCAGCCCCACGGGCTGTCCTATGCCCGCTGCTCCCGATGTCTGCACCGCCATGGGCAGCGGGAGCACGAACCCCGCGCCGCCAGCCCAGCACGCTGCGCCCCAGCCGCACGGGACCGTCCCCGTCGTTCAGAGCGGGAAGGGAGGCGCAGCGCGGCRTTCCCAGCCCCCTGGCCCCGTGCCCGGGGCCTGCGCGGCGGCGKCGGCGKCGGCGTCCGAGCTTCGCCTCCCCGCGCCGCCCCTCCCCGCAGGCTGGGGAACCTCGCGCGCAGCTCCGAAACGCGCAGCCTTCCCCAGAGCGCGCGCCTTGCTCGCGCCCCGCCGCGCCTGCGGGCCCCAGCGCCCGCAGCGG
>NW_028186720.1:117481-117812 GCF_003343005.1 Rhea americana | reverse complement strand
GAGAGGAGAGGAGAGGAGAGGAGAGGAGAGGAGAGGAGAGGAGAGGAGAGGAGAGGAGAGGAGAGGAGAGGAGAGTCAGCGGGCACCAGGGCCGTCCGCACCACCGGGCTGTCGGCAATGCTGTGGGCAAAGCCACTGGCAATGCCACCAGCAATTCTGCCAGGGATGCCGCCAGCGTACGCCATGAGCAATGGCACAGGCAAAGTCTGATGGCAACGCCACCAGTGATGCCATTGGCGATACCATCATCAGTGATGCCACCAGTGATGCTGCAGGCAATGCATAGGCAATGCCACCAGCAATGCCACTGGTGATGCCACCAGCGATGCCA
>NW_028186720.1:114297-116605 GCF_003343005.1 Rhea americana | reverse complement strand
AGCGATGCCGCCGGCGACGCTATGGGTGGGCAGGAGCAGAGGGCTCCTCCGCAGCGTTCTCCRGATCCATGCCGGCCTCCAGGCGCGCAGGCGCCAGACCAAGGGGAGCACGAGTGGCAGGGGACAGGACCCCGCCAGCGCCCATGTGTCCGGGCTGGCAGCTAGCAATGGGGAGGCCCCGCTCCGGGCTGCTGCTGGCCCGGGGGGCTCGCGGGGACCCCGGAGGGACGGGTGCCGGAGGCTCACCTGGGCCGGGCCCCGCCAGGATCTCCCTCTCGGCCAGCTCCCAGGGCTCCCTGACGCCCGGCTCTTCCTCCTGCTTGATCCACGACAGGAAGTCGTGCGCCGTGATCAGCGCGTCGGCTCCTGCCAGGGGGGAACAGCAGAGATGGGGGGAGGCGAACTCGCCCGCCGCGGCGCTGCCGGCGCCTGGGGAGGCGGCGGTTGCGGCAGCGGTGGCGTGGGCCGCCCCGGCGTCACCTGCGCAGGGGTCCGCGGGGATGCCCCGCTCCTCGGCGAACTGCTGCTCCCCCACGAACGACACCTCCTGCTTGATGCGCGACAGGATGTCGGAGGTGGAGATCAGGGACTCTGCAGGGAAGAGACGTGCCAGGCGCACCGGGCGCTCTGCACCACTGGGCGCTCCGCACCGCCGGCCCCCGCGTCCCCAGCGTCACCCGCGGGTGTCCGGGAAAGGACGCCATCCCCGCGCAGCCCGCCGGYGCCCCACGACCCTCCGAATACCGGCGCCGTTATTATACCCGGGTGTTTTACAGGGCTGCAGGACCCATGCCCACCTGCGCAGGCGTCCGCCGCCGCCGGCAGCTCTCTCTGCTCCAGGTCCCGCGGCTCAGGGATGCAGGGCACCTCCCCGCGCTCGATCCGGGGCGGCGGGTCGCTTCTGGAGAGGGCACCGTCTGCTCGGGGAGACAGGGATGTGGGTGGCACTGGCCGCCAGGAGACATTTGGGGGAGAAGCTCAGTTGGTCAAGCCGGGGGCAAACCCCAGCACCCCCCACCATGGGGGGTGGGGTCCCTCAACATGGGCACCCGTGGGGACACAGCCCTCCGCTGCCGCCCCACGTGCTCTGGGCGGCCGGGACCCCTTGGCGGTGGATGGGACCCTCCACGGAAAGCCAGGAAACRGGCCAAGAGGGACGCGTACCCAGGGAGAGCAAAGACTCGTAGTTCTCCTTCACCAGGTTGTTGTACAGCTCCTTCTGCCACTCCTCCAAGTTCTTCCACTCCTCGGCGGAGAAGTAGACGGCAATGTCAACAAACGTCACCGGCACCTGCGGGGAGAAGCGCCGGGCGGGCRGGCAGCGGCTGCTCCCCAACCGCCCTCCGGAGCCCCGGCCCCCGGCGGCTCCGCTCGCCCCTCGGGTTACCCCTACCTTGGGCACCTCGCCCTTGGGGCCCGGCGGCAGCCGCAGCACCCAGAAGTTCCTGTTCTTCAGCAGGTTCTCCATGTTCTCCAGGCGCCGCTGGAGCAGCCCGTACTCCTGGATGAGGGTGCCCAGCACGGCCCACTTGCTCTCCAGCTGGTTGCCGAACTCCATCGTGGTCTTCTCGCAGTCAAGGAGCTTCTTCTCGGCGGTGCCGGAGCGGCCCTCCAGGCTGAGCAGGCGCGTGGCGAGCAGGTCGATCTTCCTCTCCATGGCCTGCACCGTGGCCACGACGGTCCAGAGCGAGGCCTCGGCGGAGTGCAGCTGGGCCTCCCGCATGTGCGCGCGCTCGGGCAGCAGCGGCGGCTGCAGCGGCATCAGGTGCTGGGCCTCCACGTTCCACTCCTGCACCTGCGCCGGGCCGGGCGGGCGTCAGCGCCGCGGAGCGGGCGCCAGCCCCACGGGGAGCAGGGGAGCCGAGGGGGCAGAGCACCGGCAGCGCAGGGCTGGCTGTGTGCAGCCCCGTGCGCGGGGCCGCCTGGGCTGCAGCCCCGGCTGGCGGCTCGGTGCCGCTGTCCTCCGCACCCTGCCTGCCCCACGGYGAGCTGCTCCGGAAGCCCTGGCGCCCCAGGGACCCGCGCACCCCGGCCCCCGCTGTGCCGACTGCTCCGTCCCTGCAGGATCAGGCCCCTGGAGCACTCGCTGCAGCCCAGGCACCCAGGAAGGAGACAGGCTTGAGGGGCATCCCAGGGCATGCAGGCATCCCGGGGCACGCAGGGGCATCCAAGGGCTGGAGCATGCACGGAGCACCCTGGGGCACATGGGCATCCCTGGTCACAGGTGCCTGGGGCATCCCAGGGCACATGGCCATCCCTGGTCACAGGTGCCTGGGGCATCCCAGGGCACATGGCCATCCCTGGTCAC
>NW_028186720.1:106513-112986 GCF_003343005.1 Rhea americana | reverse complement strand
GGGTCCCTGCCTGCCCCCGAGCCCCGGGGGTCCCTGCCCGGCCCCAAGCCCCGGGGCTGCCCCAGGTCCCTGCCCGGCCCCGAGCGCTGGGGCTGCCCCCGGTCCCTGCGCGGCCCCGAGCCCCAGGGCTGCCCCGGGTCCCCGCCCAGCTGCAAGCCCCGAGGGTCCCTGCCCGGCTCCGAGGCTGCCCCGGGGGTCCCTGCGTGGCCCCAAGACCCCGGGGGTCCCTGCCCAGCCCTGAGGCTGCCCTGGCCCCCCAGCACTGTCCCCGCTCAGCCGGATGCTGCGGCCCCCGCGGGCGCCTGCTCTCGGAGTCCCAGGGTCGCTTGCCTTGTGCGGGCGCTCAGATAGGGGGTCTGCCCCTTCCCCTCGGCCTCTGCTTTTGGGGACCCCCTTCTCCCCTCCAGCAAAGCCGGCACGGCCGGCCAGAACACAAGGCACGCACGCCCCAGGCCAGGGGCAGCCAGGGTCCGCTGCTCGGGCTGCCTTGAGCGACCGCCGCGAGACGACAGCGGGGCACAGAGGGGACGAGCGCTCGACCGCCCGCGCCTGCTCCAGGATGCCCAGGGCAGAGCAGGACGCGAAGGCCACGGCTGGTGGAGGGCTGCGTGCAGGGACCTTTCGCGGCTTGTGCACCCACCCCTACCCCGGCCTGCTTTGAGCTGACGGCACCCGGGGAATCGCACTGGTAGGAAGATCAGCTTCAGATTTCGCACCAGGGAGAAACATTATGGTCCTGCCTTCGTGACAACCTTGGAGGAAAATCTTTTCCGGGCACCTCATCGCTCTAGTGTCTTTACCAGGTGGAACACGACGGAGCCTCCCGTGATGGACCGGGACCAGAGCCAGCCCCAGCCTGTAGGACCTGATGGGCAAACAGAGCCACGGGACAAGAGGGGTTAACGAAACGAGCACAGCGGAAAAGCAGGCGTCACAGGACGCTTTAAGCAGCCATTTCGCTTGAGGATGTGATTGCTTTATACCGTGTCCCCTGAAGCACTAAATCGAGCACAGCTAGAGCGCACGATCGGAGCGCTAAGTCCCACTGAAAATCACCCGCGGCGCCACGGCCCAGTGCTCCCCGCAGGGCTCGCGGCCTGCCCGGAGGGACCCCGGGAGCCCCCGGAGCTCCCAGCTCCGAGCACTGTGCCCGGCCCCTTCCTGCATATGGCCGAGGAAATCAGCTTCTGGACCTCAACCCACGCTTCCAGCCCGCCCGCGCGAGCCCCTCTGCTTCCCGGGCCTGCCCTGCAGCTCTGCCTCTGCCCCACTTAGCCTCATCGCGTCTCAGCTCAGGTTTTCCGCTCTGTAAGATGAGGATAACAGTGACAGCCCGCCTACCTGACGGCAGCAGCCTCAGGATGAATTATTCAGTGTTTCAGGTACTAGCTAGGTTTCGCTGAGCCCGGAGGCTGGGCTGGTTCYCTTTCATCATCGCAAGTCAGGAAAAACAGCACCAAAACCATTGGAAAGCATACGGATGTAAAAGAAGCCGAAGAGAGGACGTGACCCAAGGGGCATCGTGGGCATGCTTCACTCCTCCAGGGTGAACTCTTTAAAGGCTCTTTAAAGGTTTGCCAGAAAGCAACGTTTTGCACAACAAACTTGCCCTCACTCCGGGGCCAAAGGTCTGTTTTAGCAGGCAGCAGWGGAGGCAGAGGTGCAGGGACACATGGGGAGGGGGCCGCGTGCTGGCCCTGCTGCCCAGGCCYGGGACTTCCCCGCGGCGTCCGGCTGCTCTCCCTCCGCGACAGGGACGYGCCCCTTCGGCGGCTGCAGCTCCAGCATCGCTGCAACCCCGGGAAGGAACAACACAGAGCCCGCGGACGGCGGGGAGGRGGCTGCGGGGCTGCCTCGAGCTCCCAAGCAAGGGCTAACTCCCGGGAGGGAGGATACGGATACGGAAAATGGCACAGTCGGCATCTATTAGTGCACTGGGCTGACGGAGAGCTTCTCTCCGGTTCCTCTGCCTGGCCCAGGCCTGATCTGATGGGATGGGAGAAACAGAAACAAATTCAGCCCAAACTGTGAACTGTCTGTTTGGCAGCCAGGTGAGGGAAGAGAGCACCAGAGCTGGTGTCCCCTGAGCAGCTGGGAGACCCCGAAGCCCTGGAGGGCCAGGGCACGGAAGGGACCACCAGGAGGAAAAACTAGGCTAAAAAGATGACTTTTAGGAGACCTTGTTCTGTATTAACTTCCAGTGCAGTTTAGGGAAGGTTGGGATACCATGGTCTTAAGCAAAATGAAAAAAAAAGAATATAAATAAATATATATATATAAAAATACATATATATATATATATATATAGCAAGAACACAAAGCAGGAGAAAGCTGCTACCTTTTCATCATTTCCCTTTCAAAGCCAGTCCCAAAGATGTCAGGATTCATCTGCATCCCCTCACCTGGCAGGACCACAGGCGCCAGAGGCCCGGGGCCTGGGACGGTTCCAGAGGCTGCACGTTTTGTTGCTGACACACACAGTGCCTCAACACCTCAAACTCTGTCTTTACTGCCAGTTGTCACACCTTACTATCAGTGGCAAGACAGGTGAAAAAGCAAAATGGTCACCCTAAGAGTGTAAGACAAGCTCGAACCCTTCGGCCACCCAGGACACAGAGTTACTGAAGATGTCGTGAGCAGAACAGTGCCGTGAGCAGGAGACAGACCTGAAAGAAAACCTGTTGGGGATGCACAGGAGCCAAGCCAGGCCTGTGATTCACACCRTGGAGTAAGGAGAGCAGCACTCTGCCTCTGGGAGGGGACTCGGGAAGGGGGAAGAAACCTTTTGGTGCAAGAAAACAACTTTTGATGCACTGCTTGGGGTGAACACCATCCCAAACGAGAAGGASAAACCCCGGGGAGGGCAGCGGCCGCCCTGCAGCCTCCCGGAGGTCTAGAGTCACAAGCGAAGCTTCCCCATAGATGGAGGCATTTTAAACAAGCTGTTGAGCACCCAGCCTGCTGACACAGCCAGGCATACTACAGAATGGAGCGCTAAGTCCCACCAAAACCCACCCACTGCACCAGGACTGGCCTCCCAGGGCGATAACCCGAGCCTTCAGGCTCCCAGGGGTGAGGGGTGCCCAGCCTCCAGCCGCCTGCCTGGCAGCGGGCAGGCTCACTGGTTAGCTGCTCTGCTCTCCTCTCCCTCCGTGGGGGAGCTCACTCAGGTCTCTCCCTGCTTACTAATTTTCAGTAAATTTGTAGAACCTTGGTATATGTCAGATTTTCTGCTCTCTCAAGTTTGGTTGGATTTGGCYGAATTAAAACATTATTGGCAGGGGATGGGCGAGGAGAAGACTAACAGACAGACAAGGCACAATCGCAAAAGCGCTGTTTCTTTGGGAAAAGAGCAAATAATGACAGTTTAAGAGCTTTTTTTACTCTCCTTTGCCTTCAGGTTTTCAAAGCCTCAGCTTGCTATTGGGTCACACCTTTCAGTTTTTCACCAAAAGCAAGCAGACTAGAAACTTTCAGATGTCTGCTGCTAACAGCAACCCCTGCCTCCGTGCGCTGCAGAAGCAACTTGCCTGCCAGTACTTACCACAAGGAAAAGTGCCATCACAGTAACCCAGGGCTCAAGGCCACGCYGCGCTGTCCCTGCCGACACGCTGATCTGACAGGCTCTGCTAAGMGTGGCCACAGCCACTTCAAGCCTAATCCTTTAGGCATAAACCATTGACCAAGTCTGRGACTAAGACTGGATCCAGTCACACCCAGAYTGCTCARAGAAGGAGTTTGGAAAGCAAGGAGGTCCACTCTGAACCTCACGATTCAACGGGAGGGTCTCCTTGACGCTTTCAYCTGATCCTGTCCTCCACACAGTAAATAACTGAGTGAACCTTGCCATCGACCCTTGTTAGATCAGTCTTATTTACAATTGAACTTTGTTAAATCACTATCTCACCTCAATAAAACATACTGCTGCTTCTCTCTTACAAGTGAAGTGCATCACTGCTCTCATCCGTGACATCTCCCATCGCATGTGGATGAGGGGACAGTGCTGCTCCCACGCCCAGCAGACAGTGCCTCGCTCTGTGGGTAGCGCAGGTCCCTGCTGCTCCTCCAAGCTCCCACTCCTCCTCTCCCTCTTCTCCCCCCAGCAGCAACCTCCCCTCAGACATCCCTGTGCACTTCTCTGGCTCTGCTAYGATGTTCTCCGAGTGGAGACAGCTCCTTCCTAACATCACTGCTGTCTCTGCTGGGGGTGGACAGAGAGCAGCCGTTTTCTGGCCCTCCGTCCCTGCACGACCCCTGGGCCCAGGCTCTCCATCACRGCTGTTTTAAAGACCTTTCACGCCGGGGTTGTTTCACCTCCTGTCTGGCCCTTCCCAGCAGCTACCACGTATCTCCTGCCTTCTCTGCTCTGGCACTGCTTCCTGCCCACGGGGAGACCGTGACGCCTCCGGCTCTCCTCGCCCAGCACAGCCCCAAACTCTGCAGGGCTGGCGGGGCCCTTTGCAACGCTGGTGGCTGCATGGAGCTGCTCCGTGATTCCTCTGGCACTTCAAGGAACAACTCGTGAGCAYGAAGCCGCCCCTGCGGCACGGCGAGGCAAAGGGGGCTCCCCTGTGCAGGCCAGCAGATCCTGCTTGTGGCAGCTGGCCTGTCACACCGGCCACAYGGGCCAGCGCTGCCTATGAAGCAGTGACCACACTTTGGACGTGACAGTTGGAGGAGGGACAGCTTTTTGCTGCAATTTATGGGGTGCTCAGTACAACAGGGTGATGGTATGTACCACCATCACCGGCTCTGACCCAGCACTGACTGTTAGTGGTTTGGATAAGCGAGACATGGCAGAGCTAGAGCAGCTCAGAGGACACTGTTTCAACCACACACTCCTTCAGGCTTCGCTTGCCTGAGCTACGCCCACCCAGAGCCACGCGCTTGGACAGGCCCAGACTGCTCACCTGTGCTGAGACTAGCTTAGAGACTGGTCCCACCTGTGCTGAGACTGGTCCCTCTGCAAAGCCTGGCTGGGCTCCAAACTCTGCCTCTTTTTTTTTTTTTAATCCAGTTGGAAATATCGGAGGAGGAACCTGGAGCTGTGCTCAGTGAACATGGAGACAAGTTACCGTCTGTTAGCAGGGACGGAGGGAATGCTACAAGAAGGTTTTTTATCTAAGTGGAGACACAAGACTCATTTCCCACAAGGGCTGTGGTTCATGAATATTCTCCATTTTCTGTCCTCCAGCTCAGAGCTCACCTGTGCCATGCTCCTTTGGGACTCCCCTCTCCTCTGGGCCACCTTGACCACCATTGCACAGCTCTCCTTGACTCCATGATGGGGTAGGGTACCACTATCTCATACAGGAAGAGAAAGGAGTGCATTASCCATAGTCACAGAATATTTCTGTGAGTTTTGATTAGATCTGAACAGAAGAAAAACATTTCCTTTCTCAAGTGGCAGATGTTGGYGAGGAGAGGAACAGCTTTTTCCCTGGAGCCGTATGAATTGCCACATTCCAGCAGCATGGATTTAGCAGCAGCTGCTTAAGATTAGCTGTAGCTGCAAGAGTGGCGGGGGAGTGGGCAGAGCAAGGCCAGGGGTTGATCTGGCAGTGCACCATTTTTGCTGATGGGATCTGCACCCAGCAGCACTGGGATCCTGGGAGCACTGCCCATGTGGGAGTGCTTCGGAGCCAGGTAAGAGCGGCAAGCTCAGGGCTTCGGCTATGGAGCCGGGGGCCTCCGGGAGCTCCCCCTGCCCTGAGTCCACCACACTGGGTCGAGGTACGGAGCCAGAGTCCCGCACGAGCCCTGGTGCTCCCTCAGGTGAAGCCGTGGGCGGGCGGGCGGCTTTGCCCTACTGCGTTAGCCACCTACGCAGGAGGCGGCCGGGCTCGGCTGGTTTTCTAGTGGCCCTTCCCTCGCTGCGGCTCTTCCCTGGTAAAGCCCGAGGCCGATGGGATCCGTTACTGAACCGCACCTTTCTTGGCCCATCCTCACGCTYACACACACTTGGGAAGAGGAGGCGGGATTAATGAGAGAGGAAAAACCATCCAAGATAAAGTTGGCACAGGAATATAAAGCGTAACTGGACGCAGTTTGTTGAGATACAGGAAAGTTGTTCCTGCGGCTCCCCGGCGCACGGCTCTGCCCCTCGCCCTGCACCGGAAATGCCGGGATACAGAACAGCCCGCGAACGTTTGTTATGAACAACGTCCCGCGGTTCAAAGCAGCTCTCCCGCTCCCCTCCCGCCGCGGCCTGGTGGCACCGCCGGGCCAGGCCGCGCCGTCGCCACGACAACCCGCGCCCGTGCAGGGCGCTTCCGGGCCGCGCCGTCGCCACGGCAACTCGCGCCCGCTGTCCAGGCGCTTCCGGGCCGCGCTGTCGCCACGGCAACCAGCGCCCGCTGTCCGGGCGCTTCCGGGCCGCGCCGTCGCCATGGCAACTCGCGCCCGCTGTCCTGGTGCTTCCGGGCCGCGCCGTCGCCATGGCAACCCGCGCCCGCTGCCGGGCGCTTCCGGGC
>NW_028186720.1:81759-106463 GCF_003343005.1 Rhea americana | reverse complement strand
GCCGTCGCCATGGCAACTCGCGCCCGCTGTCCTGGTGCTTCCGGGCCGCGCCGTCGCCATGGCAACCCGCGCCCGCTGCCGGGCGCTTCCGGGCCGCGCCATGACAGCCCCTGGGGCCCGGGCCGTTACCCGCCAGCTCGGCGGGGGGAGGCGGGCCGTTACCGTGGCAGCCGCCCCGGGCCCCTGGCGGCCCTTACATCCGGGAGGGTCGCGTGTGTCTGCCGTGGCGGCGGYGCAGCTGGCAGCACACCGCTCCGCCACGGAGCTGCCTGTCTCCACTGCTGCCCAATCCCGCTCGCCCCCGTTGCCCCCAGTGCTCCCCTCCATTGCCTGGAAGGAACGGCCACCTTCACCACCAGGTGAAGGCACKCTGGCCAGGCGCTCCTGGGCCGGGGAAGCTGGTGAGAAGCGTGAGACACCTGCAAAGAGATGGGGGTTTCTTTTCCTTTGCATGATGGATTCAGATGTCACCTAGAGTGAGATTTGCTGTTTTTCTCTCTGTCCCTACGCTGCAGCTTTGGGTGTAAAGGCAAGCAGGAGAGCAAACTTYAGCCTCTTCAGGGACCTACTTGGAGGAATCCTGTGGGTTAGGGCCCGAGAAGGAAGAGGGGTCCAAGAGAGCTGGTTAACATTCAAACATCACTTCCTCCAAGCTCAAGAGCAGTGCATCCCTATGAGCAAGAARTCCAGCAAAGRGGGCAGGAKACCTGCATGGATGAGCAAGGAGCTACTGGCAAAACTCAGAAGAATGTACACAGACTGTGGAAGAGGGGGCAGGCTACTTGGGAGAACTATAGGACTGCAGTCAGAGTATGTAGAGATGCRGCARGGAGGGCTAAGGCCCAKCTGGAATTTAGTCTTGCAAGGGATGTTAAGGACAACAGGAARGKCTTCTTCAAAGATATCAGTGACAAACGGAAGACTAGGAAGCATGTGGCCCTGCTGCTGAATGGGATGGGTGCCCTGGTAAMAGAGGATGCAGAGTTACTRAATGCCTTCTTTGCTTCCRTCTTCACTGCTAAGGGCAGYCCTCAAGAATCCCAGAGCCTGGARACARGGTAGAAAGTCTGGAGAAAGGAAGGCTTTCCCTTGTTCRAGGAGGATCAGATTAGGGATCATTTAGGCAAACTTGACACCCACAGATCCATGGGTCCTGATGGGATGCGCCCACAAGTTTCAAGGGAACTGGCGGATGTTGCTGCCAGGCCACTCTCCATCATCTTTGAAAGGTCATGGAGAACTGGAGAGGTGCCTGAGGACTGAAGAAAGCCAGTGTCGCTCCAGTCTTCAGGAAGGGCAAGAAGGAGGACCCAGGCAACTATAGGCCGGTCAGCCTCATCTCCATCCCTGGAAAGGTGATGGAACAACTCATCCTGGATGTCATCTCTAAGCATGTGGAGGAAGAGAAGGTGATCAGGAGTAGTCAGCAGCTATTCACCAGGGGGAAATATGTGCTGAACCAACCCAAGAACCTTCTCCAAGGCAGTTACTGGCTGGAGAGATGAGGGGAGAGCAGTGGCTGTTGTCKATCTTGATTTCAGCAAGGCTTTTGGCACTGTCTCCCATAACATCTTCATAGGCAAGCTCAGGAAGTGCAGGTTGGATGAGTGAGGTGGACTGAGAACCAGCTGAATGGCCAAGCTCAGAGGGTTGTGATCAGTGGTGGCAAGTCCTGTTGGAGGCCTATAGCTAGCGGTGTCCTCCAGGGTTCTGTACTGGGTCCAGTCTTGTTCAAGTTATTCATCCATGACCTGGATGAGGGGACAGAGTGCCCCCTCAGCAAGTTGCTAATGATCCCAAACTGGGARGAGTGGCTGTTACACCAGAAGGACGTGCTGCCTTTCAGAAAGACGTGGAGCTACCCTTTCCTTTTTGAATTTTGAACCTAAAGGATGCAAGTCAGCAGATAAATTAATAATACAAAGAGTAATGGGAAAAGACAAACATTAATTAGGCCCTTATTGCTCACTGTTAGAGGTAAAGGAGTGTGGAGACCTTTTATAATTTCCATAGATTCACCCTCTTTCCTTTTAGGGAGAGATCTCTTGCAAGCCTTGGGTACTCAGATCTGCTTACAGCCAGAAGGGATAAAATCAGCAGTAACGGGCTCGTGTCCTGGCTGAGACCCTAGAACCAGGGTCAACTAGTCTGCAACTTCTGACAGGTTTAGAATCAGTTCCTAGAAAGTTAGGGAGCTCTTCAAGAATGGACATCAGACTATTAAAATCGGCTACTCCAGCCTCCATCAAAACAAAGGGGGGATTACCTCCTGCAGTTAAACAATACCCAGTCCCAAAGGAAGTGGAGAAGAGTATCCAAAACCAAACTGATTACTATTCAAACTGGGTATCCTTAGAGTCTGCGAATCCCCATACAACACTGATTGTGCCAGTTAAAAAGAATGGGTGGGATTCTGATGGCGATCCGGAGTATTGGTTTGTACAAGACTTAAGGGTTATAAACCAACATGTAATTGTTCCATACCCAGTAGTTCCTGAYCCCTCAACTGTATTATTTCAAATACCCCATTAGGCAACCTATTTTACCATGATTGATTTAATGACAGCCCTAATGACTGCCTTTTTTAGTATACCGGTAGCTGAGGACARCCAAGATGTTTTTGCCTTCACTTGGAAGGGACAGCAATTAACTTGGACTAGACAACCACAGGGATTTGCTGGCTCTCTGACTATCTTTTTGCATGTACTTAAAAACAATCTTGTGGATATCGAACTTTGAGGGTGTTCAGTATTAATACAATATGTAGATGATTTATTGATAGCAAGTAAAAACTATGATGATTGTTTAAAGGATATTATACATTTACGCACTGCATTAGCAACTAAGGGCATCGCACATCTCMATCTAAGCTCAAGCTATGTTGTGCACAGGTGAAGTATTTGGGATTCATTCTGAAGAAGGGACRGTGAATAATTGATTCAGAAAAGGGTATAGCCATAGTTGAAATTCCTCGCAATAAGCCACGTACCTGAAACCCTGGCAAGTGACACTGTTACAGCTGTCTATACTCCTGTGTAAGTAAGAGGTGTTCTCACTGCAACTGCGCGATATGGAAGGTATCAGTGGGGCTGAGGGGTGGGAATGTGGGGGGATGCTCCCCCCCCCCAATCTGGTGCCAGTTACAAGCAGTCTGCATTCCTGTGTCTCATACTCCGAAAGGGAGGATGTCAGGACTCTGAGATAAGGCTTGCTTGGGCGCCAGGACCTTGAGAGACAACACCTGCTTTCACTGCTGGGGCAGTGCTAATCCTTGTGGACTGGAATTAACTCCTCCTTACCCCAGCTTTGGGATCTCTCCTTGGGACAACTGCTGCGAGAGTAAAGCATTCATTTGAAAATTCCTTTCTTCAGTGCTGAAGAGTGCTCAAGGCAGCTAGCCTGCCGCCGGGGGTGTTCGGCCAACCCTCCATCCCATGACTGTGGGTGTGATCGTCATATTAGCAACGGAAGAGAGCTGAACCCTGCCGCAGCCAAGAGTTAGGGAGTGTGACTGCGTGAAGAGAACTGCAACTGGCCTCGTGACTCCAGCTCCACCTTCCCCTGAARGTTATAAATAGGTTGGCCCTGGAGACCATCTTGGGCTCTTTGCAGATGACAGYGGGTCTGCCAACTTGCAGAGCCCCTTRGAATGGGGACACYCTCCCACAGTTACTTCCCTGGGATTGAGTGTATGTTGGCTGCTGAGGAAACGGTGGGTAAGGTCAATCAGAATTGGCTTGTCTAGTTCTTTCATTTGGGTAGCTCTGTTACCTGAAATACAGTCCCATAGGACATCCGGAATGCCCCTAGACAACCCTTGGGGTTGTCACCATCAAAAGTTCTCTTTGGAAGACATCTAGCATTACTGGGAATTTATATCCCAGCTCGAACCAGCCTCTTAGATGGAKATGAATTGTTATCAYAGTGTATCTTGAAATTACAAGAAARTTTTAAAAGGAAAAGGGAATAGAATCGGTGGTTTCAACCTGTACTCCGAGAAGTACAAATGCATAATTTACAGCCGAGGATAAGGTATTAGTAAAGGTGTTTTCTCAAAAATCCAAGCTGACACCTAAGTGGGAAGGATCATATGTTGTTTTATTAACCTCTTTGCTGTAGAAGTGGTGGGGAAGAATCGTTGGATCCATAATTCCCATGTCAAGAAATTACCACTTTCCCAGGAGAATGAGACCTCTACCCTGGAAGACAAACCCACTCCAGTTCTTGAAAACTGAAGGAATTACCAATACGTGCCACACTTGTTTTCTTTCCAGGGCCACATGGACACATGAGTTGATGGTTGCTTGGCCAAGCCAACTGTCTCAGAGCGTAAACAAAGGACATCATTGCCCTCACTGGTGTCTTTATCACCATCACAGGAGTGCCCTCTTCCCAAATGCTGCTCTAAGGAGGGAAGGATTAAGATTGCACTGACATAGGTGGCTCTGGGTGACATGTAATTATTGTGGTCCTTGTGACCCTTGTTGGTGTGACCAGTATTGCCGAGGCCAGTGGATAAATAATGCTCAAGGCTGGAGCTGAGGAAGTGTAACTAGGCCCAGGGCAGCAGGACATGTTAACTGGCAATGTTCCTGCCCTTTACATCAAGCCTGGGCTATAGAGGCTAGAATCAAATTATCAAAATGATTAGGCTGCTAATAAGCTTACTTACTACTCAGATGGCCTATTCCAAATTATCCGTAACAGAGCCCAAGATTATGTTGAAATTAAAACTAAAATCCACTCAAACCTCAGAACATGGTCGCACCAAAAGAGGAAGTTCAAACCCTAATCTACCAAGCAAGACAGGATCATACCCTTGAGGGCGAGTGGATACGTAATATGTTCACCAGTTGGGGACTCCCATGGCCGAGCAGCCTATAAGGTTCCCTTAGCGTAACTTGCTTTGCATTAGTGGCTAAGTTGGCTGAAGCCCTAGGCCTAAGCTGTGACCTTGCTTTCGTAAAAGAAGAGCCAGACAACTATGCAAGAAAAGTWACCACAAAGACTGGTTCCCAGGGCCACGAAGGGAGCAAAAGATCCATCAACAGCTATGCGGAAGTGCGGTAAGAAGTAAAGGACACACCTGGAAACTACAGAAAGGAGCMACCGGGAGCTGGAASAGCCTGAACTCCAATATCGCCGTTGGTTCTGACCTGTCACGTGAAGGGGGGAGGATTTAGCTCGTAAGGGTGTAACTGCCCAGGGGTCTCTTTGCCCCTCTTTGGAGGCACCCAGCTCGAGCTTAAATTGCTGCCTGCGTGTCATTAAAACTTATTTCACTCTGATTTAGCTTTGAACTTCTGTCTCAGCGGGAACCTAGAGTCGGACCCCGTTACAGCGTTCCCCAGCAGCAGCAGYCTTTGCAGCCGTGCACGGTCAGGCAGCGCCAAGTGCTGGGCCGGCACCGTACCAGCCGAGCGCCACGGAGGGATGGAGGGCAGCCGGCCCCATCAGGCAAGCAAAGGCTGTGGCGCTGCCCACCTGGGTCACCTCAGTGACCATCCAAGCTGCTGGTCCAAGGTTTATTTTATTTGATGAAGGCGGCTGGGCGCATCCAGCTCACCTCTGAGTACTGGCAAAAGCGAGCAAAGGAAAATGAGCGCGTGAAATGCACCAGACGAGTCGCTTGGAGAGACGTGCTGTGCTCTCCTTCGAGATGCGATAGCGTGGCCTTGCGAGTAACGGCAGCGTGAACGCGTTAGTCTCTTTAATACTACAAACTGCCATTCCTTTTCTCTGTAGTGTTTGCKTTTGCTTCACATTCTGCTGGATGCTTCTACTAAACCTAGTTTTTCCTCCCAAGACAGTTCAAACTCTTTGCACCTTGCCTTGCAATTATTTCATACTGAGCTCACCAAGGTTTATCCCCAGTCCTGCTTGTATGTTTGAAGATGATTTCCACTCTCCAACAGATGCCTTTTTATTTCTAGTAACTTATTTTATCTGTGTTAAACCGTGACTATTTGGGGAGTGGGGAGTCTGTGCATTTCTTTTTTTTGCCTTTTTTGACAAGCAGCACATCTTTACTTTTAAGCTCGTTAAATTGTCTTAAACCACTTCAGCAGTCCCTGTAAGCCATTTACCTTTAGCTGCTGCTTTAATTCACTTTTAACATTCTCTTTCTCATACAGTTTATCTTTTTTAGCTGAAACATGCTAATATAACAGATGTTGTGTTTATTCGCTTTTTGTTCCTACATGGATGTTGAATTTTAGCTTGTTATGGCTACTGTGAAAAAATAGCTCAAGCATTTTGAAGCAGATCATGTCCCCTGCTTAGGCCTAAATCAAGGATTGTGGATTATCTAACCAGCAGCCAAGAACAGTCATTAACTGTGTSAAAAATACAGTTTCTGCATCACACCTTCTTTTACACATTGATAGTTCAGCAGTGTTCTGGGTATGACTAATTTTACCTGGTCTTACCTGTAATACACATTTATAACTGATCTCATGGGCTAAACTCTCYGTATGGCCTGTGGAGGGAAAAGAGCACCTCTAGGGCACCCCTCATCTCACCCTGGTGTACCCATCTACAGGTAAATCATGCTTTAGGAGCACCCGCTCCTCCCAGGGACCATGAGGAGCAAGCAGATAACTAGCCCAGGTGCAGAGCCCACWGCACAGGAGCCCAAATCCCAGCAGGAATTCCTTTCCAGGCCCCATCACAGCGAGTGGCACCCTTACACGGTCTTGGCGGTTTTACTGGGTAGGTTAGGTGGTGAGTGAGCAAGGAAAACGGAGCTTCCTTTCCCAGCAAGGACCATGGTTCCAGCCTTGGATACAGTCAYGCAAGGGAGGTCTTGAGAAAAACCTGCAACATCCCTCCGTGCTCATCTGTGCTGTGGTGAGAGGAATCCACCRTTCAGCGCTGGAAATCTGGCATCTTCCTCAAATCTCTGTGCTGGCTTAAAACCTTGTTGCAAACTGGTAGCCTGGCGAATCCCATGTCAAAGCAGGGTGATGCTCTTCAAGGCCCTCTGCGCGCTTTAGACCYTGCTTTAGCAGGTCTTTTCTGCCACAAAACAGAACTGTCTTGGGGCTTAGACCTGTTGTTGGGAGGGTGAATAATCTGTAACTCCCTGAAGAGAAGCAGTGGGTTTGCTGATGAGTAYGTATCTGAGCAGCAGCTGGATCCAGCGACAGAAGGGGAAGGCGTAAAGGATGAAGTTTGGCATTAGTGGTTCCCTTTACCTCGAGGTGCCACCTGGCCATTACAGAAAGCACCCCACAAYCTTTCCTACACATATGCTCCCAAATTCAACAACAGGCAGGAAAGTGCTACTGGCATGTTTTAAAAGTGAGGCAAAAAGAAATTATGAGTATTGTGCGAGTCAAGCAAGATAAGGCTGAAACCATACAAACACAGATGGGATTGCCTGGGAAAGAGATTCCTTTTTTGATTGCTTTTGCTAAAAAACAACCACATCAAGAATGAAAGATGATTTCTTCCCAGAAACGGCATGTACAAAATCTCAGCATGTGTAGTTCATTATTTATTTGCATTTCAGTAGCACCCACAGCATTAAAGGCACCAGTCAAACACAGGAGATGAGATTCTTCATTTGAGGAGATCAATAAAAAGAGACAAGTACAGAAAAACTTTAAAAAGAAACAATCTATTGTCAACATTAGTCATAAAATGCCAGATAATCTTTAATTTATAAGCTGAACAGAGCAGAATGGAAAAGGACACTTAAGATGGCAAACCATAAAGCACAGTCAAAACAGGGCAGAAAACCCTCATATGTTACATCCAGAGCTTGTTTCTACCACTTAGCAGAATTTAGTTCTTAAAACTACAAATATTTTATTCTTGAATGTGTTTCTGTCACTGTTATTCTTAATAAGGTGTTATATATCAGGGTAAGCTTTACATTTTTAGATTGAACATGACCAGTAACTATTTTAGAAAAAAAAAAGAATTGTAAGTTCTCTTTAATAAATACCTGATTTGCCAAGGATCTGACTTTTTTTCTGTGACTGCACAAACAACAGTTTACGCAGTAGCTGGTATTTCCTGATGCATGAAGAGTATTTCTAAAGGCAAATATACTGATAATCACTTAGATTTCTTACTCTCCCTGCTACAAGGTTCAGAACAGAATTTGTTCTACAGAAGGTCAGACTCCATGATTGAAGAGAATTGAAACAAAAGCTCCCAGAGAAGAATTCAGAGAATCTCACGATTCCTGCACATGTGTTTTTATAGGAAGACTCAGGCAAGGAATGGCTAGTGTATACATCCCTCCTACTTGTTTCCTATCTCGACTTCCCAAGTATTTCTACCAGATACTAGACTAAAGAATTACTGTATTTTTATCACACTTCAATCAAGCTTGTTCTATTCTACTTTAGTCTACATTTTGGACTAGGATAATGGCATATGTTGCTGGGCTTTCTGATGCTAAACTTATGCTATATATATATATATATATTTATATGTGTGTGTGTGTGTGTATATATATATATATATGTATATAGCATATTTAATTTAAGAAGTATATTTATAGTGCAGATTATTTAGCCATGGTAACAGATGGGACATTTTTGTCTCATAACACAGTAAGGTACCTGAAGAAATGCACTGACCAATAAAAGTGCACGTACAAGAGGGCATTTTACTCTATATAGGTAAACATGTTCTTGAAAACAGGGTAATTTGCTCTACAGTGAATTGCTTTTTGGATACAGAAGGAACAGAAATGTCCCATCCAAGTAACCAYTGTGTATTAACAATGTGTCATGTCCCTTACCACTGGGCATAGATCTTTATTACACTTTAAGTTTTAGTGTTATTTTTCATGGAGTCTGAAAAGACACTGTTTAAATACAGCTTCAGAAATAACTGATTTTGGAGTTTATATTATATAACTGTAGTGTGTTGAGAGAGAATGATTACTATAGCACACAAACTATTTGTTTAATTATTAAGGTGCTAAGCCTATTCTCAATTAAAGCAAAATTCCTACTAATATCAATGGAACTGAAAGAGGATCTGTATTTGTTAGAAACGAAGTCAGTAAAACTTATCTTCAAAGCTGAAAGGCTTGACAGGTCCTTTTATTTTCCTTTTCATTTAAAACCCATTAAAATCTCTGCATTTTTTAATGTCACAAGGAGAAAATACTTCATCAAGCCCTTTAGAAGACATCTCTAACCTTAAAGTTACACATTTCTCTTATTGTGCATGCTCCAAGTCTCAGGTCAGACAGGAAGGATGTTACCTATACTTTTCTTGCCAAATCAAAGCCCTTTTACTCATAGCAAATTGAACATAAGATTTTCACAAAAATCACAGATAAAGTCTCCTAGTTCCAGTACTTCAGACACTCATTTCTTAGGATATCAACTTTATGTTGAAATGCCTTGTTTGTCTGACTCCACATTTCCCTACAAATCTGAATATTTACCATTCAGATAAAACCAGAATATTCTTTACAGAAACCATAATTCCTCTGGCTGTCCATTCTCACTGTGTCCACTGCTAATGCTGAGATCTGCTTAGAATCTTGAACAAGTGAAACTACACATAATCATTATTTAGAATAGCCCCACTGCTGCGTGGCTTTGCCTCTCTAACCCCGTTTAATCTCCGTCTCCATTTAACCCGCTACACAAGCGTTAGTATTTGCATTTCGGAGCATACAAGATCTGTTCGAAGTGACCGCCTCTGCCCAGGCTTTCCCTGGATGGACGCTCCTTAGCTCTGCGCTTGCACAACAGCGGGGAAGGAGGCAGGAGCTCTTTCATTGAGGTTCTGCTTGGGACTAGTGAGATATTAAATTATGTGGGAGAACAACAACAAAAAAAGCTGTCCCAAGGCAATTTATGAGAAAGAAATAATGAGAAGCCGGGGAAAAAAWTTTCTGTAAGCTATACCCATATTTAGGACTGGCAGGGATCTCTTGGGGYCAAGTTTAGTACAATCCTAATGTGGACAACCATGTTACACAATGGCCTTCAGAATTTATCACACYTCATCACTGCACCCTTATTTTCCTGCTCCTACTATTTCTCATAGGAAGCTGAGAATAGCACCTTAATTCAAGGTCTTACTGCAAAACAGGTGCTTTGAACTAGGAAGTTACACTAGTTTTTCAATCTTTGCACTCAACTGGAATAAGCAAAAAATACCGCAGATCCTCCCCATGSTGTAGAGAGAAGATGCATGATCTATCAACATTGTCTCCACAGGACTTGTCTCTTTCTGTTTGTTAATCTTGTCCCTGTACATGATGCTATCACTTGTTTCTTTAGTTTACAGAGAACAGTAATTTTACATATACTTTGCACATATGTTAAGAATACACCCTTGCTCTTCTCCAGAACCTCAGAACCAAATCCAGCACCTCACCCACTGCAAGCAGATGTTGGAAGCACCTGTGTGATTCTGATTTCCATGCAACTGTGCTTTCCCTGCCACCACTACTGTCCTACTACTCTAAGTGCTGAACTAACATCTTTTTGCTATTCTTATATCAAGCGCAATTATTTACCGTATTGTAAGCTCTCAGAAGCCCCATTTTACTGCTTATAACTCTGCGGACATTCCTGTTCTGATCTAAATATTTTGTGCTGATCTTTCACAGTCTTCTCGTATCTGAAAAGCTTCCAGCGTTTTCCTGCATTAATACAGGCATTCTCCAGTATAGGCTGTCTGGTGCTTCTGTTTTTTTTTTTTTTTCCCTTAATCATGCCTTTGGTACAGTCACAGCTCTATACACTCCCCCTCCCAGATATGAATCATCTGGCCACTAATTAAAATCTGCTACTAATCAATGTTTATTAAGCTGGCACCAACCAGATGCATTTCATATTTGAATTTGAGTCAATTGAATAAAACTGCTCTCATCTTAAAGCTTCCCCTATAATCAATATACGACTATAAGCCATCATCTCTGGGTAGCTTTTTTCACRAATGAATGGAACTTCTGGCACATGGATTACATGTAAATGTTATGCGTTCGCAGGTGATTCGTAAGTCTTGGTTTTTCTGTAAAACTTTTTTCACATTCTGTGCATTTATAAGGCCTCTCTCCTGTGTGAGTTCTTTGGTGTCTAATCAGATCTGCATGCCGACCAAAGCTTTTACCACAGTCCGTACATATGTATGACGATATTTGATTCTTCTTGGTGTGAATTTGCTTATGTTTTAGAAGTCCTATTTTCAGTTTAAAAGTCTTCTTGCATTCTATACACAGATAAAGTCTTTCTCCTGTGTGGCCTTCCTGGTAAAAATGAATCTCTTTGAATTTAGTAGATTCTCTGTCACCAAGAGCGTTGTTACCTGTTCTGCTTCCCATTGCCTGATCTGCATCTGAATTCTGACAACTCTCAAAAGTTACCTCCTGGTCCAAAACGTGGCAGCTCAGGTCTTGGGATTCTCCTGAAAATGATCCATGCAGTTTTATGTTCTCTGAAYTCTGTGCATGACTCTGCATCTCAGATGTGATCACAGTCCCACCGAAACCTGGAATGAAAAGATTCCACACGTTTCCTTTATCTGACCTGATCTAACAAAAATCTCCAAAGAGTAAAAAATCTTGGTGAYTACAGCTATACCTTTTTTATACAAAACTTGTTTTATTTGCAAGAGTATGCTATAATCCCCCCACCATTCTACAAGCCTATGCAGTTTCAAGGTACTGCAGATTTAATTTTTGACTGGTTTTAGACCTCACGCACCTGTGCTAAGACTTGCAGAAATGTATCTTTCCTCAATATCTTGCTGATCCTTGACATGCAGCRCTTCTTGTGACTGGGTGTCATTTTGGGGAGCGGGATGGTCTGCATAAAGCAAACAAAATGGAAAATGTCGTTTTTTCCTCTGTTTTTTTTAATTACAAATATGTTGCCTAGCCTACTTCAATTGTCTTGATGCATGCAGAGAATTGCAGCAAAGTTGCACAAAGACAGGTGCTGAAGAAGGTTTTTCATCAAGMAGTTCCCTTCAGTCTCCAAGGCCTATAGTTTACGTTTGCCCTTTTTTTGGGGAACATGACTCATTTTCATTAATTTACATGAAAAATACTGCCTTTTTCTTTCCCAAAGAAACCTAAATGAAAGAGCTTTCAAGTCAAGCAATCAGAAACAGCCTTTTCCTCTCTTTTCATCACTGTTCACTATGGATTGAGCAGGCATCCAACAATTATATTTAAGGTTGCCTAGACACTGCTTTCAGTGACTTAGCAATATTTAACCTATAACCAATTGGAGATGAAATATCCATTCAGAATTCTSTTATAAATTTAGTTAAAACAGTTCAGTCAGTCCCTGAGTAAGATGAAATAAGTAATGCATTGCTCTGACACATTAAGAAGTTCCTGCACCCTTTTCATWGACAGGCTCTAACCCGTTAATGCTGTGAAGCAAGGACTTGCTGTTCGGGGAGGGGGGCACCACTGTGGTGCTACCTGTATTCTGAGTGCTGTGAAAACGTGCAAGTTTGCCCCAATTATAAACATCTAAAAGTTTCCATTTTTACAGGCCTAGCAGATTCTCTCTCACTCCCCCCCCTCTTTTCAGGAAATTATCTGATCATTCCCTATGTGCTGAATATCCTCCATACCCTTGCAGTTTGGGTGCTGACATGATGCCCACAGGATTAAGCATAGAAAATCCAGAGCTGTGGGGCTGGAACGGGACTTTCCCGGCCTCCTCCTCCGCCTGCTGGGGCATGAGCAACTGCACTGCAGTYGGGAGGGTCTTCCTGTGCCCTCGGTGGTCCTGCTGCTGCATGATGGGCAGAGCAGCGCGGAGAAGAAAGTTGCCTGACTTACGTGCATGAAAGGTAAGAYACTGGAAGCAGAAAGAAAGAAAAGGATGCAAAGTAGGGGCAGTGGGGGGCAAGTATGAGACCTGATAGTGAGCACAACTGAGGCAAARGGAGAGAAATCATAACAAGAACATAAAGGGAAAATGCTGGAGTTGAAGAGGGTGCTCAGACAAAAACCGTGATGGAGTAAGAGCAGAAAGAGACAATCTGAAACTGGCAGTATAAGGAGGGAAAGGTCTCAGCACTAGGCAACATCTTGGGACCCACTGTCTAAATACACCTCTCTYTTTCCCTCCAAGAAAAAAGCCAGTGAGAAGAGCAAACTATTGCTGCAGCTGCTCTGGCACCAAAGAGGGTGGTCTGGAAGCAGAGGGGGCAATACCTATCTTCCATCTTTTTTTTTTTTTTAATTATTATTATTAATTTTAATTTTATTTTAAGTATTTCAGAAATTATATCCAAAAGATTGAAAATGTTCAAAAAGGAAAGGGTCTGGACTAATTACAACCATAAAAACTTAATTCAGCTGTATGGTTCACATATGTAATAGTTCAGTCCCACCTGTCTTTCTGATATACAACTTATTTTCCCCTCAAGTAACCCCTTCTAATTCAATACACAGCACCTTTTAAGATCAAAGTTGTACAAAAAATAGAGGCTGCTGTCTGCAGAGTCCAGCTCTTCCACTGTATAAAATGGAAAGTATGTAAAAAAAAAATTGAATTAGATTCTCTCATTGTTTCTCTAAAGCTTCAAAGCAATTTCATATTTGAGACTGCGGAAAATARCAACAGAATGAGGCCAGGCTACATCAGCATTTCTCACACAGAACTAAAGAGGGTCACAAAACATAAGCAGGAGTAAACAACTGAGACTGCTGGAGTTCCCAGCAGCTCTCTTCCTCTAGCCTGGAGGACAAGTAAATGTACTTTTAGCCTGTAATTAGAGCAGGTTCTTTCTTCTCTTAATCAAAGCGATCAATTGAAAACTGAGGAGCCAGAAAGGATTCACACCTTGGTATTTAAAAAGACAACAACCTAAAACAAATGTATAATTAGCACTTAAAACTAACAGTAACACATAACTTTTTGGAACATCATCCATGTTGGTTTAACTATTTCTGCATCAAAATAGTTCAATAATCTTTACTGACTCTCAAAAACTGCATATAGTTGGGGATTTGAGGCTGCTAGAGATGAAGTGTAAMCTGCTTTTTAACTATGATTAACAAATCCATAGGATTCATGGTACTGTATGTCATCGCAAACTCCTAGTGACATTTCCAAATGCAAATTTAAATTAGAACAATAATACTTTCTGCAATTTGTAAGTGAATGGAAACACACATACTAACGTAACCAGCTCATTAGGTCGTGTATCTCAATCTCTTCCATTTGTTTTTTGTTTTATCAGTGGCACCATCAGAGATAATTACCTGAACCCCTTTCCCAGGGGAGAGGCTTTCACTCTCTCTTACTCTATCTGTATCACACAAGACAGGTATCACACATGCACACAGACTGAACATCAATAGAGTGCAGGGAGAAAGCAGATGTGGAGGCATTAGAAAAGTGACTGTCCTTCAGTCTTTAACAGTGTGGAGCTTATCTTTTTTCACAAAAGATTCAGAAGTATCTAAGCACTAATCAAATGATTTGAAGACTGTTAGACAAGAGCCAGTCCAGAAACAGCACACATCTCTCAGCCTCCAGCAAGAAAGACAAAACTAACCTTTACCCAGTGAGGTTAAAGATTCATAATTCTCCTTTATCACTTTTTCGTAAAGTTCTTTCTGCCAATCTTCTAAGTTCTTCCCCTCATGGGCTGCAACATTATCAAATGTCCCAGGGTCCTAGAAACAGAAAGTGTTCAACACTCAATGCCATTTGCAAGCAGTACATCCTTGAAAGCCCTCTCTGTCAAACAGTGTCAAACATGCAATCATCAGCCAACTGTTTCTAGCAGCATCTATGTTACTCTATATCCAGGATACTACTTAAGGAATTTAAATATCAATCTTTATTTTTAACCAATCTTTAATTTTATTCCTATATATACACTTAAGAATTAGCAAAATTATTTTAAAGATGCGACTCAGCTGGAACAATGATTTTCTAAAATAACCAACTCAAAAATTGGTGGYGAAGAAAAACTACAGTCACCGCAGACACCCACCCCAAAGAAAGAAAATACATTYTTGTGTATTTCAAGCATCTTAGACRGYTGACCTGCCTCARGACGTATCAGATCTGACTKTCAGGTTTTTCCCTTAATAATAAAAKTTAAAGGTTAAGATAAACAAAGGGGGGAAAAAAAGCACCCTACAAATACTGAGATGAATACTGCATTTTTTGACAGAGAAATGTTAAAGTACATGCTGTTATTTTCCCCTGAATTTCTTTCAACTTACCTAGATTTTTTTTTTTGAAGTGAACAGTGCTGAATGCARTTACTATCACTGCAATCTTATTCTACCCACTCTTTCACTGCCTAGACATGATGTGTTTTTCTTAGCACCAGTGTATTTTTGACAGCATTTTACTCTTGAAGTTTAAATTGCAACCTGCTGAGCTGAATTAATACTCAATACTCAATCTATATTGTGCTTCCGAAACAYGCTATCTATATAGGAACACCAAGAATGAATTTATACTTTGCCTTTACACGCTACAGTTACCTTTACCTTTATATATTACATACTGTATATGCATACATCCTGTGTTTGTATATGTATTGAGTTTTGTACGTTTGCTTTTGAATAAATTGTACTTTGACTTTCAACCAGATACACATCTCACCGGTTCAGAAGTTGTGCAGCTTGCACAGCATACAGAGCCAGCTGCACAAACCTGCTGCCAGCAAAAGTCATTCAGCTAGTTAAGTCTTATAAACTTGTCACTAGGTGGGATCACAGTTCAAGCTAAACACACAGGAAAAAAGCTGGAGCAGAAGTCAAGGTGTTGTCTCACAGCCCCAAACACTCACCCTGCAGACACTATGCCACCAGCTCAGTGAATCTAAAGGAAACCTGTGTAAGAACTACAGTGTACAAGTACGGGTTTGCAGGAAGAGAGCCACTTTACAGCATGAAGTGGGATTGGATTTCCAACAAATATCACACTTTTTCCCCTAACAGACATTTAGGCATAAAATTGGAATTTGACCACAGAGAGAAACGAAACCTGTTTTATCACCAGTATCATCTTTATTGTGTCAAATAGCATGTTTCACATATTTTTGCTTCCTTGAAGAGCTTTACAAGCAAATAGGCACTTATTATCCTCCTTTAATTAAACAGAAGTAAATATAACAGCAAATACGTTAATTACCTTGAAGCCTTCRGGACTCCGGATTCGTTTTCGAGTTTTATTACTTATTCCACCACAGAAACTTCGAGGTGTTCCAACAAGCCAGTTTCCATCTTCACCCAAAATGAATTTTTTGGGAACAGCTTCTTTCAGTAGACGTCTGTTTTTTCTCATTTTTAAGGGGTCAATTTCAAAAGAACTGTCCTCAAAATGCTTAGAACACAGTCGCTGATGTTTAGAAGGTGTTCCCATGTCACGACCCATGTTGTGAATCCACTGCTTTAAAAGGGGTTTATTTTGTAAAGGAAAACCATAGAAAGTAACTGTACTGTTTTTATACACCCCACTGGTAGCATTTTGACAGTTCAGTGCTGAGCAATAAACCATTGTAAAATGAGAAACAGGAATAAATCCAAAAATAATGTGCCTGGAGGAGGGTTTCAAGRGTTTTTAAGTCAACAGTTGTCTTAATATTAAATAGACCTAAACATCTCAAGAAAAAAACATGTTTATGGAAGACAGAGGTGAAATCCCGGAGAAGTGAAACACACTGCTGTGCTTCACTGAAAGAGAGGTGGATCTCACCACAGCCAACATCTGTAAGACACGGAGGGAAGAAGTCAGGTTCCCTTTTCCTCAGGCCAACCACCACCATACAGCTGCCTTGCCTCTGAGCAACTCTGTGATCTGAAGGGGAAAAAAAATCTTTAAAATCAGCCTAATGGACCACTACTATGCAGATTTATGCTTAAAGTAACTTCTACTGTGAATGCATGTACATATATAGACAGACAGACACTTAACGAGCGTATCCACGAGGAACCCTAACACGCTCCATCACAAGCTCACGACACAGTCGGAAGGCAACAACAGCCGAGCGMTATCTCCTAAACGTTAGAGCTCGGGTTTGCGCGTGGGGAACTGCAATGAAGACCCGCTGCCCTCCTATCACCRCGCGCTGGAGCCAGCGGGAGCCAGGGAAGCCACACTCGGGATGCCAAGCAGAGAGGAGGGGGAGGAAGGGGAGGAGGAGGAGGAGGAGGCCTTCGCACGGAGGAGGACACGGGACGTACTGAGAGGAGGGGACCAAAAACAGTCGCTGCTAAGAAGAATTATCGGGGCAGGCGTGAGCCAAGAACCCAGGAAGAGAGAGGACTCCCCGCCCCGCGGCCTTCCTCCGCCGCGGCGCGGCGCTGCGCGGGCCCCGACGGAGAGGGGCGGGCCCGGCCGCCGCACAGCGCTCACCACCTCCCCCCTGCCGCCATCTTACCTCCGCGCGGCCCTGCCCCGCCGCGCCGCCGGGCGGAGGCCAATCAGGCGAGACGCCTGCCGCGCGTGCGGAGCGCAGCCGCCCCGCCTCCCCTCGCGATTGGCCAGCCGCCTCTCTTTGCCCCACCTTCCGCCCGCCACGCCTCTCCATTCGTGCACGGGGTCAGCGCGGAAACCAATCGACATCAGCGCGTGAGGAGCAACCCCTGCAAGGGGGCGGGGCGGGCACGCTCACTCCCATTGGCCGGCAAACGAAGGCGGAGAACGCTCATTGGAGGGAACGGCCGTGACCTCACGGGGAGGGAGGAGAGCGGCGGCGGCGCAGCGCCCTCCCGTTGTCATGGCAACGGCACTGGGCGGCTGCGGCCTGCTCCGGGCCGGGCCGGGCCGGGCCGGGCCGGGGGCGGGTTCCGGCCGCAGCGGGGCCGCGGGGTGCCCCGGAGGCACCTCTGCGGGCAGGGGCGACCATTCCCCACGTAAAACGTTGTTTACACGCGTTTTCCAGAGCAATGACGTGCCTCTAAAACAGGGGCGTGGGAGACAGGAGACCCAGAGCATCTCCTGTTGCTTCAGCCTTCCTCACCTTCACTCCCTCGCCTGTACAGCGATGGAGCAGGACATGCTGAAGGCCGTGTCCAGGCTCATGAAGGACAAGAAGGTGGTCAGGAGCAGTCAGCACGGATTCATCAAGGGGAAACCACGCTGAACCAACCCGAGAGCCCTCTCTGAGGGAGCGTCTGGCTGGGGAGATGAGGGGAGAGCAGTGGACGTTGTGTACCTTGACTTCAGCAAGGCTTTTGACACTGTCTCCCCTTAACATCCTCCTAGAGAAACTTAGGAAGTATGAGTTAGATGAGTGGACAGTGAGGTGGACTGAGAACTGGCTGAAGAGCAGAGCTCAGAGGGTTGTTATCAGTGACRTGGAGTCTAGTTGGAGGCCTGTGGCTAGTGGCGTCCCCCAGGGCTCAGGACTGGGTCCCATCCTGTTCAACTTCTTCATCCAAGACCTGGACGAGGGGACAAAGTGCCTCCTCAGCAAGTTTGCTGATGATMCCAAGCTGGGAGGAGTGGCTGACACACCTGAGGGCTGTGCTGCCATTCAGAGAGACCTGGACAGGCTGGAGAGTTGGGCAGAGAGGAACCTCCTGAGGTTCAACAGGGGCAAGTGCAGAGTCCTGCACCTAGGGAAAAACAACCCCAGGCACCAGTACAAGCTGGGGGCTGACCTGCTGGAAAGCAGCTCTGTGGGAGAAAGGCTTGGGAGTGCTGGTGGACAACAGGCTGACCATGAGCCAGCAATGTGTCCTTGTGGCCAAAAAGGACAATAGTCTCCTGGGGTGCATTAGGAAGAGTGTTGCCAGCAGGTCAAGGCAGGTGATCCTGCCCCTCTGCTCTAGTGAGGCCACACCAGCAGTGTTGGATCCATTTCTGGGCTCCCCAGTACAAGAAATACATGGAGCTGATGAAGGGACTGGAGCATCTCTCATATGAGGAAAGGCTGAGAGACCTGGAACTGAACATGAGGAAAAACTGCCGTCTGAACATGAGTAAAACCTTCTTTACTGTGAGGGTGACAGAGCACTGGAACAGGTTGCCCAGAGAGGTTGTGGAGTCTCCATCCTTGGAGATGTTCAAACCCCTTCTGGACAGGGTCCTGTGCAACATGCTCTAGGTGACACTGCTTGAGCAGGAGGGTTGGACCAGATGATCTCCAGAGGTCCTTGCCAACCTCAACCATTCTGTGATTCTGTGAATGACTCACTTCCAAGCTCACAGAATATCCCTAACAATTGTCAGTACAAAAAGAGAAATTTCCAGCCATAGAAGAAGCATCCTAACAAAACTTAAGCAGAAACATGCGAGTAAAATGGCYGCTTAATGTAGCTTGTCACAACTGAGATTAAATGAGCTCTGAACTAAAAGGCTGAACAGCATTGACAACAAGGTTGCAGATAATGCATCTAGAACTTTTTATTACTAAAAGGAATGCGTTTTATCCCTGCAATGTCACAGAATGTCAGGCTCTCACTCCCCCTTAAGAAATATTAAATATGAGTAAAAATAAAGTTCCTGAAGGAGAAGATCATTTAGCAAGCATTTTAATTTTCTATTTCTATTCATATTTCGATCTGATTTTTCCCCTGAGCAGATTCCCCTGCTGGCAGTAATTCTGAGGACTGCAGGTTTCATATTAGCTCCAATATGTCCCAAACAGCAACAGATACAGTCGCCAGCGAAAGCTGCAAAACAGCTCCCAAACCACTTCAAATCAGCCTGAAAGACAAATATCTAGTGTTCTCCCTTCCGTTGGAGGGGGATCAAACGGCTGTTCAACACCCTCCTCCTTCCATGGTCCAGCCCAGAGCTGGGCAATCCTGTTGCTATCCCATCTTCCSGCCCAGCACAGGCAACATCCAAACAGCCTGTGAAACTCTCAGCTGGACAGGCTTTGCTACATGGAGGGCGTTACCGATGCCCTGATGTCACTGCCACTCCAGCTGCCTAAAGTTACCTCTGTTTCTTGCAAGTGACTTTCCTGATGCTTAATGAAACTCTTCCTGAGCACAAACCTTTTCCTGCACAGGTGGCACTGGAACAGCCTTTCTCCCGAATGCCGGCGCTGGTGCTTTAGAAGATAATCCTTTCTCCTGTAGCTTTTGTCACACACTGAGCATTTGTACGGCCTCTCTCCTGTGTGAGTCATCTGATGTCTAACAAGCCAGGAATGGCAAATGAAGCTTTTCCCACAGTCACTGCAGATGTAGGGCTTCCCTTTCCCGTGGCTCTGCTGTTGGCTTGCTAAGCTGCCCTTGGGCAGGCAGTGTTGCCCACACATGGCACATGCCTCTGACTTGTCCCCTGGGTGATCCTGGCAGGGGCTGGTTAACAGGTTTTCTGCAAGGAAGTTCTCTCCACTTTCTGTGCATGCAGATGGCCGATCCCCTCCATGAAGGTCGCTGTGGTCACTAAACCTAGTTGTGACTTTGGGGYTTCGTCTGTACCTGGTGCAGGCCACCCGCTGCTGCCCTGGGGGCAGCCCCTCTCGGCAGTCACGAGCAGCCCTCTGCCTGATGCGTTTCTTACTTGGAGCACATGGATGTGAGCGCAGCGTATGAAACACCCTGTCGTTGGGACTTTTTTCAGACATGGGGCCTGGAAACATCTCCCCTTCTTGGGCTCCCTGAGGAGTCTGAAGATGTCTTTGCTGGCGAGGGTTTCTCTCACATTTGTTGTATGCATGTGGTCTCTCTTCAACATTGTTTTCCTGAGTGTTAAAGAAATCTAAGTGCTCATCAAACTGTTGGTCATTGCAAATGTAATCTCCAGTGTTGTTCCTGGTGGTGGTTGCTTCCATCATTTCTGAATTCCACTGACTGTCCCACGTCACTCCAGGACTGGGATCCTTGGAAACCTCTCCAGGTGTTCCCGGTACATTGGAGTCACACACAGTGCTTTCAAAACACTCTGCCTGAGGATTACTCCTTGTGTTTTCATCAGTCACTAAAACAGACAGATATTAAAATTAAGTTTCAATTAAGAAAGGCTCTTAAGAGTATCACACAGCTTACCCCTCCAAGTCCATGGCTGTGTCGCACCAACGGACAGACAAGCAAAGATGGAAGGCATTAATACTGAGGGGGMGGGCAAATACCAGCATTTCACTGAAACAAATCTGCAGGAGAAAGAAAAGGTCTCTTTGCAATTGATTTTGAAATCACTGATGCAGTAGCAAATATTTTTAGAGTATCACTTTAAAGATGACTGATGCTGTATCAAGTTTGCTCTGCACTTTATGTATGTTCACTGCAGTAAGAAATATCATTGTTTAATGGCTGGATACAAAAGTTTCAATCCCTATCAAAGCTACTTCACACCTCTATCTAAAAGCACTGCAGATACTTCAAGCCTCTGAAAAACAGTCTTTAGGAAAAAGAGTCACAATGTCTCTCATCTTTATACCCTTTCATTTAGATACCCTGAGTTTGAGCCTGAAGTTTCCTATGTAATCAACAGAGTGGACAACATCTCACCTCAGTGCTCTCAGTTCTTCTTTGCAGACTCCACCAAGTATCTAGAGAAGCAAAGGCCCAAGCTAACACACCTAGGCTAGCCAGGTGAGACAGTGCAAATGCACCCCTTCTTGTATGTAAACTAGTGTCTCTACAGGCAGGACTCCTGAAGGGAAACGCTTTCCTGCCCTGTCTGTGCTCAGATAAGCTCAGATCAGTGATGAGCAAAGAGGAAGGTTCTTTTACCCCACAGAAATGTCTGGCATGAGAACCTCAGGGCTCACACACAGTTCAGGCTCAATGCRCAGCTGTGCCCAGGCTAAGAGCGTTCAGTTGACTGCCTTTCCCCTAGACACCTCTCCTKCTTTCTTCTGAAAACATTTAAGACTCCCAGTAATCCATCCCCAAAAGGTACTTGACATCTTAGCTGCTTAGCCACAGCTCTAGAATCATGATTAGACAGAAACAAACGAACAAACAAACAAACTTTTCCCTCCCTGCTATTTTCCTGACCTGCAAATTCCTTCTTTCTGTAAGGAACTATTGTTTCCTGTGACACATAACCAGTGTTCTATTTTCAAGATTATTTTCACCAATGCTCTTCAGCCCAGTTCTCGAGTGCACCAGGATTCTTCTCTTCCCTAAAATCTGTGACCCTTCCAACACCTGACTGATGCTATAGCAAGACTCCACTACATTTAGCATCATAAGGGATTGAGTGTCTCAGCAGCATCACTCAGTTGAGTGTTTATACATTGGTTTAGTCTATACCAATTTCATCATCTGTTCATGAATGTCTACATTATTTACATGAAGTGAAGGAATTTGAGCTACCAACAGATCTCTTTGCATCTCTTTGCCAATTAAGCACTTAAGAGCTATACGGAATTGTCCTGGCTTGTGGCCTAAGAGATTGTATCTAATATCCCTATCCAAATCTACACAGCCCATCCTTGAGGCTAAGTCTTGATCTAAAGATGAAGCACATTAATTGCATCTCAAGCATGATCCATATTCCAAGTGTGTTCTGTACAAAAAACACCTCTGCATGAATGTTAGCATGGACATCTCCATTCAGCATGTCCTGAAACTGCTCTGCATTAAAGCTGCCTTCTTTTTTGCACCACGTTAGCTCTCCTGCTTGGGAACATAGTCACGGCTCCACGTTCAGTGGTTCCAGGCCTAGACACTAACAGCCCAGGTGGAAGAACAAAGTCGATCTGTAAGGCTTAAGCACACAACTGTACTTCCTAAACAGAAAACCAAGATGGTGTTTATAACAGTTTTAGGCCACCTGAGGGAAGAAGGTGACTCTTCAGCTGACAGAACCCCAAAATTCTATAAAAAAATATAAACTAGTAGACTGAGGTTTTTTACCAGTTAATTCATGGCTARCATTGCTTGGCCACGGCTTTTAATACCATATCAGAAATGTGCCAGAGATCTACTGCTCCTGGAAATCTCAGATCAAACCTACTACTGACCTGTACTGGGATCCGCAGAGACTTCTTCTTCCTCCAAGTCTTGTTGTTCATGGAGGTGTGGCTCCTCCTCTTGTTTAATCCAAGATAAAACATCAGTTGTACAARTCTGAAACCCTGTTCATTGGGGAGAATGTATACAACAGAGAGACACTAGAGAAAGATGCAAAGCATGGAAGATTTGGGGGTTCACAAGAAAAAGCGTTGAGAAAGCCTCAGGGAAGGCACAGCCATTGAGGGCCACCTGAGAGAAATTCCTACACTAGAAGTTTTTCCAGGGAATCCTCACCTGGGTAAGGGCCTGTGTGGAGGTCTTCACCCTCTGCATCTGGCAGCTCTGTGACATGAACATCTTTGCCTTTCTTGGTCTGACTGGAAGTGYCAGGCTCATAAAATGCTTGCTCTACTGGAGGAGAAAATTCATGACAAGCACCTCAAAAGTGATTAAGGTCAGAGTTTCATAACTGTGAAATGTTCTCCCCCTTGCCTACATGTCAACCCTAGATTTTATACAAGCTCCCATAAACCCAGCTTATTAATGAAACCTGATGGAAAGGTCTAAAAATCCTAGATTGCATAACACACCAGAGGCCAAGTAAAATCAGCCAACATGGAGCCAACACTTAGAGCTGCCACCCTTTGTACAGGGAGGACAGTCACGCTCCAAAGCAGCACAKGTTTCTGAAATGCAAGGAGGCACCACCAAAATGAGGAGGCAAGAAATAAGTCTCTGGGCTGAGCAGTCTCACCAGGTACAGGAAGAGCACTTCCAAGATGTTATTGTGCTCACTCATGTCAGAAAAAACACGAAGGAAAGGTGAAGGAGGAAGGCAAAAGGCAGCCTGAAAATGCTGGATATGCAGGAAAACAGGCGCTGTGCAGCTTAGATGAAACACAGCCGCATATTCTACAAACTCAAAAATGACTGTGAGAAGGGAAAGATGAAATACGAGCTGCTTATCAGTCAGGACTGGTGACAAGTGTCTTTGAAACCTGTGAGCTTTTTATGAAAGATTTGGAACACATGAGGAGAGATACAAAGCTTGGAGTGTAATCCCTCGGCTTCCTTTCCCCTCCGAGGTATGCAGTTACTCACCCAGGCAGGGCTCTTCAGGAGCTTCTCTACCCTCCACATCCTGCAGATCTGCGGCACACAACTCTTCCTCTTGCTTAATGTCGATTAAGCTGTCTTCCGTATAAACTGGATGTTCTGTTTGTAGGGAGAAACGCTATTTTAATTCCATATACAGAATTAGCTCCAAGCCTCATCCCATCTCGGGCATAGCAGCTCTGTTCCAGTTCATGTACCAGGGAAAACCTCGGTTCAGTTCCACTTCTTGCTGACCAAAAATCTTTCAAACAGAACTACATATTTTTGTAGTCAAATCCTGAGCAGATGTTGAAGCTTCAGAAACACGTGAGTGTTTCATGCAAGCGTAACACCCGTTTGCTGTAGCACCCATCAGCTAATGCAGACATGGTATATGTAGCCCTGGGTGAGGAAAACACCTCTGAAATTGTAGTTCTCCAGTTCTGCTTCTATTTCGGCTCTGCTAGAATTACGCTATTCCCTTTTCCGCCCCCCAGTGACACGCACAGCTCAGTTCGAGCCCTTCAGGAAAGCACCGCTGGATAGCCACTGCTTGATGGCTTAAAAAAGGGTTAGAAAACACAGAGAGAGAGAATTACGAGCGAAAAAAACATGAAAAAAGGAAAGCGAAGCCCGTGCAATACGTGGGCACAGGGCCGGGCTGGCGCCCCGCCGACTCCTCTGCCTTTCCACGCGCGTGACGCGACCAGGGAACCAGAGCGAGACCTGGCGGGGCCGCTGCGCCGAGCCGCTGCCGCCGGCCGGC
>NW_028186720.1:67057-80064 GCF_003343005.1 Rhea americana | reverse complement strand
GCAGCACAGCTTCCCCTCCAGGGCGGGGAGGGAACGGGGCCTGCCCCACAAGGGGACGAAAGGAGGCCGACGGCACGCGGACGGCGCTAGCTCGCACCGCTCGGGATGCTCGCGTTGCTCCGGTCCCGGCGGAGCAGCAGGACGCACCTGGGCGGTGCTGGGACGGGTCTGCCGGGAGAGCCAGGCCGCCGGAGGAGGGCTGCAGCGGTCCCTTCTGTGCTTGCGTATGTTCTTGTCTTGAATTTGACTGCTAGGTAACGAGCTGGATGCTGGAGAGCTAGCAAAGCTGAAAGGCAGAAGTGGCAGCATTGCTATAGGCTGCGAAGAATTCCTGCCTCCGTATGGTAAGACACACGGACGCTTTATAAACAAAAATCTGGAATCATAAAGCACTAAAAAACATAGGATTGATCTAATAACAGGAAGCACTTGCAAAACAAACAAGCAAAAGCTTTGGGTGTTTTTAAGTAAAATAGTTTGCATTTGCTGAAATGCAAGAGGCTGATAGAGTTTTGCTGTCTTGGGTACACCTGGGCCAGTTGTTTTATTTTTTCCCTCTATTTTTCTGCATATRTCTTTGTGAATAATACCTCGATCTAGAAATCTGTGTGTCCTCCAACTCTCCGGGCTGAACTTGTTCTCTCAGAAGACATTTGCTCCCGAGACTGGCTTTGAAATGGAGGTTGCTGTGAGATACCTTGGCTTCTGAAATACCAGTCAGCTTGGGGAACGCACATCTGTCTGTGCCACACATCGCTCCTAGCGCAGCCCCTTTTCCTGCGCAGGCTCTTGAGCTCCCTTCTGACAGCTGAATTAGTGAATCCCTTTGCATGTTCAACAAATCCTGGTTTTGGATGATTTCTCTGGTGGATTAGAACATTCTTGAGCTCTTCGCCACTTYGCATGTTCTCAGGGTTAGAGTCTGACATGCTTCTGGTGGTGAAAAGTAACAGCTGTGTGGGAGCAATGCTTCTTTCCAGCCGAGCTGACTCCCGCATTCACGGGTACCTGTCCTGCCGTGTGGCRGTGGTCCCCGTCAAGGCTCTGCCAGATGTCCTCCCAAGTCACTCACCTAGCCGTCAGCATCACCTTTAAAGTCTCTCTGTGTTTACAGCTGGCAGGCTGAAACCACCTCRAATCCATAGAAACCAAGCGTAGACATAGAGACCAGGTGCTCAGGACTGTTGAGAGCCCACAGCCTTGGTTAAAAGTGCTCAGCTCCTCGTGCCTTGGCTTTTCTACTCCTGGAATCCCCCGTCACAGCCTCCTGTTAGGCTGATCACAATGAAGCACAAATCTCAAAAGAACTCTCAGATTCATTTTAAATATATGTATTTATCTCTGAAATACAGGGCAACAGGGCTAGAGAGGGGAAACACAACTCACTGCAAAATATTGTTTCATCTTTGATATCAAAGGCGGCATGAAGAACAGATGAAATACGAAGCACACATCAAGTACTTCTGATGCTTAGACAACGGTTAACATATTAACTCTCCCCATCAAAAAAAAAGATAGCATTTTAAAAATAGTGTAACCCTCCCAACCCACACTGCTAAAATGTCTAGCTTTTTGCTATCCAGACACTGATTCTTCTACGGTTGTGGTYACAGAGACATATGAAAAGAGAAGCTAATCTCAGATGCAAACGGCACATCAGTTGGTGGGCAGCTTCTGTGTTCTCTTTTAACTATTGTTTAAAAGTAAAATGTCTAGCAATAATGAAGTGTAGGAGGTCAGCACTAGAACATACRCGACAGCAGCGCTGCAGGGAGGAGAGAGGGTAACGCCGCAGGACTTCAATATTACTCGTTACTGTCCTTTTGTAAGACACAGTAACTGCCCAGAAAAAACACCCGTAATTATGTTTGTAAATAACTTACGCACGTTGCCAAAGTGATCCCAAYTAAGATTTAGGATGTTCTAGTCACAGTGGAACCCGCTCATCTTTGAAGCTGGTTTAWTTTTTCAATGATAACTGCACCTCCGCTGCTTTATGGAACAGTGTCTTTGAGTCCCATCCTTGAATGCATCTTGCACTTCCTGGATTGAGTGGGCTAAGCTAATGAAGACTGTAACGCTGTGGTTGCTTTTTGCTGGATTGATTTGGTCTGCCTGCAGAATGAGATTTGTATCGTAAGCTTAGAAGCCATTACAGTTCATGCCCTCTCCAGGTCTCAGATACACACACTGACAGCAGTTCTTCTGCTTAGGTTCCACTGCAATATTATAAAAAAGAAAAAATAAGGAATACTCATGCCATCTTCCTTCTAATTCAACGTAGACTTTATTTTCTGTTAATAGAGTACGATACTACAAATTGCCATTTGCTTTGAGCTGGAAACATGAGTGTGAGATTAGACAGGGATTTCCTGCTCCCAGGGAAGACCAGAGAACGTGATTCCCTAGGAGCCTGGTGACGATGCACGTGAGATGTCCCTGTGGACTCACAGCAAGGGCCAGGCAAAGCAGGTTCCAGGGTCAGGACTTTGTCTACAGCACAGTAGAATGATTGGGGGGTGGGGGGAAGAAAAAAAAAAGGAAAGCAAGCATTTAGAACTTCACAGCTTTAACCTGTTCAAGTTTAATGTTATTGTTATTATTAAAAATCAGGTATCTACTGCTGCAAATTTAATTGCCATTTTACAAACAGATAGAAACAAACAAATTCCCTGCCCCAGAGGGCTCACAGTCTAGGTAACAGTAGGGTAAAAGGGAGACATTAATTTAACTGGAGTCAGTAAGAAACCACTGAAGAGCTGATTAGTCTRTCTGCTTACTGGACAAAACGCAGACTGCCCTATCCTGCTAACTGCCAAGCGATTCTCCTCTAGCATGTCAGTGAGACCTGGACAAACGTGGGAGAAAAATTAGTCTGTTTTCACTGCTTCATGGTAGTGAGGGGCCACTGAATACTAAAAAGTGACAGAACATGAAATCCTCTATCCTCGTGGACTTAGTACTTTGAGAAAACGAATGCATGCACAGAGACAGGCTTGCCACACAGAGACCTACTCACACTCTTCAGAAACTGTGAAGTCAAAGCCCTCAGCAGCACTAAGATGAGAGGACAACGCTGCAGGCAGTTGGTCACCAGGCAAACACCTGCAGCTGAAGACATTTCCACACGTGTGGCTCTGTGCCAGTTCCCACAGCGTGGCTCCAGAGCAGTTCACACAGGCTCTGCCAGCCTGCTCTGGGCAAAAACCCGGTTAGTTTAACAGCGCAGGGGCTCTGAGCCGGCCTCACTTGGGCCGAAGGATGCACGGGAGCACTCCTGCATTATGCTCTGCCGGCACGGCAGGCAACGATGAGCAGCAAGGACCTAGAAAGAGACCTCACTCAAATGAGCTTCCAGAGGAAAGCATGTAAAAGCCAATACAGTGCAACAATCATGGGCTGGTCTTCAGGTGGGAGTGGGCTGAAAAGCTTTCAGGTAGGTCTGGGGGCAACAGCCTATGAAAYGGTCTGACTTCTCCAGCTCCTCTGCCTCAGTGGTTACTGCTCATGGTCTCTGTGGCTAAAGGCCACAACAACTCCCCGAGGCAGTCTGCACTCAGCACAAGCCTTCAACCAGCCTTTCCTCTCTCCTAAGTACTCTTGGCCTTTTGGTCCCAAGGGCAGCTCATAGCAGCCACCATGGCAGCCAGCCGCAGTCAGTGCACATCTCTGCCCGAGGGACAAGCCCTCTGCAACCCTCCCCACATCCCCTGGACACCTTGGGGTCTGGAAGCAACCAAGGGGGTTTCTAAACACAGATTAGTGATGGTGGGAAGTAGTACATCTGGTCAAGTARTAGGAGGAGCCCCAAAGCTGCATGACATATTTGGGCAAGTTGCTCAACAAATTTGWGTTGTTGGGAAATGTTTCTTTAACTGTTTGGGACATAATGAAAGCTCATCCTCAAGGGCAAAAAGCATTTGTACCACAGGCTATCCAGGGAAAAAGGGAGATAAAGACAGGAAAAGACAATGAATAATAAATAAGCAGAAGTGTTAATGTACAGGCAGCTACCAGAAAAACCACTATTCCAACACTTACTTTACCACAGGAGTACAGATGTCCACCATCTCTGGCTAACAAGTGGTTTCCCCATTCAKTTCCACTGAAATTGCCTCAGAGGTATCAACAGGAGTTTGGCTGATGCCATCTCCTTTAGGTGCGTTCAGAAGTGACAGAAGATGGAACAAATTCCCCTCACAGTTACTTCAGTGCAAGTCTAGAGTCTCCCATGGAACACATCCTGATGCATATCAGAGCAGCTCAGAGCAGAATTTGGCTCCTCCATTATCATTTACAACAAACTAAACCCAATTTTAAGCTCTAGAGAAGGAACTGAACCTACTTTTTTTCAGCTAGCTTCCTGAGCAGTAGCAGCAATGCAAACATCATTTGGCCTGTGCTGAGGCACACAGAGAGTTGGGAACTTACTGGCTGCTCCACCGTGGTGAATGTGGCATCTGTGCAGATTGTCAGCAAGGCCTCACCTCGTGTGTGCATTTAGTTGTCAAGAGTCTTTTGAGAAYGTACAACTCAAACCTGCCCACAAAACTGAGCACAGCAGAACTTTAGCACAGAGAACAGCCAGGGAAACTCCAGACAAAGAGTGGCTGCTTCAGAAAAACTCTACTTAGCTACAACCAGTTCAACCAACGGATTCCATATGCTTTCTTTAAACCTGGAGAGGTCTTAAACACCTTAATTCTCAAGAGGTTTACAGGCTGACTAGGAGGTGCCATGGCATACCATCACACCATGAAGAAAAGGGCAGTGGTGAATCCTAATCTTACTTCGCATTGAACTATCGACCTTTGGATTAAATTGTCAGAGTGCCTTCAATGCTGAGCAGCAGAGAGACTTTCTCCTCTTCCGCCCTTCCAGGGGCTGTAAGATCTAAGCAAGCCCAGCACAACCTAGAAGAAGTTGTCTAGTGGYGTCTTTCTCAGATTCTGTGTACCCAAACGGTTCCTCTCACGCAGGTGGATCTTCTGGTGCTGGAGGAGGTGCTGCTTCTGGGTAAAGCTCTTTGAGCACTCGCTGCATTGGTATGGCCTCTCTCCAGTGTGGATCCTCTGATGCCGGATCAGATTGGAGGGGTGGCTGAAAGTCTTCCCACAGTACGAACAACCCAGAACCCCTCCGCTCCGGCCTGAATGTACACGCTGGTGGATGACRAGGGTTTTCTTCTGGGAGAAGCTCTCCTGACACTTGTTGCACTTGTAAGGCTTCTCCCGCAGTTGGCTTTTTTGACTTGGCCTGTAGCTGCTGTTGGTGTTGATGCTTTTCATGCACTTGGGACTGCTGTACACCTTGTCCATGGCTGGGATCCTGGCGTGGGTTTTTGCACTGTTGTTGTGCTTGAGGCTCTCCGCGGCTGCAAGGGTCCTGTCTTCCACRTGCATCTGCTGCTGCAGCTTGAAGTGCTGCTGATGCAGGAAGCTCTCGTCGTGTTCAGCRTCCTCCCCACAGCACAGCGTGCCGTGGCTCTGCTGGTGCATTGTGAGGATCTTCTTCAGCCGAAAGCCCTTCCCACAGGCACCACATGTGTGAGATCTCTCACTGGGACAGCTTAGCCCATAAAACGTGACAGCGTTGCTTTCCTCCGGGGGGGATGGTACCAGCCCACTCGTCCTTTGGTTTCTCTGCTGCACTGGAGAGCTGTACTGACTATCAAAGGGCAGCTCCTCACTGGGACCCTGGAAAACAAGCTCCTGTGATTCCCTGGATAAAGTCTTGGAGGTCTCTGAGCTTTGAAGAGATTCGTCAGAGTCCTCTTCTATTTTGAATGTTAGCACCTCATCTGCTGGAACTGAAAACAACAACAAAGGGGACACTCATTGGCCTGAGACACAAGACACTTCTGAAATCCCCCGATTCCTTCCCCGGCACATGAAGCAAACAGACCTGTCTTACACGGGCAACATGAAAGGCAGCTGCACTCATGGATCAACAGAGCTAGTGGGAAGACTAAAAGGAAGGAGGCGCTAGCTCAAGTGAAAAGCACAGGAACGCTTCCACTTCAGCTGGCTTAACAGCAAATGTGAGAAGCAGTGAGCGAAGGTGCAGAAAGAAGTCCTGCCCTCCAGSACAGTAGGGCTGAACACTCCCCAGTTTCCGAAATTGTCTCCAGCCATCCCCCTCCTAAGTGCTGATATCTCATGAACCTAGGGAAGCCCTTTGCTTCTCTTTTTCACACAGCCTGTGCATCTGCCTCCCTCCCCACACCAGCGACTCTATCTCTCACTCTTCAGAGAGCACCATGGGATCTACCTTCCCTCTGCCCCCCACACATGGGGACCCATCTGCACAGCCTCCTTCTTTAAAGACGACACGTGAACACTTGCTGTTTTTGACTCTGAGACACATCTGCTACTGCTTCCCYGAGGCAGTAAAAGCACACCTGCTCTGCGGGAGGGGGGTTCCACTGCTTTCCATCTCCGAGYCATGTCTGTCTGGAACTTAGTTTTGCCTCTCATTCCTACCTGAACACTTTCTTTCAGCTGACCTGGATATGAATATAACCCACAGGTGGAAAACCAACCACAGGTCAATGGCACAAACTGCCAACACAACAACTTAGAAAGCTGTGGACAGGATGAGGACAGGATCCAGCAGGCCAGCGTGGGGATTGGCCTCCTGTCTGAAATCTGTTACCTGCCAGTTCATTAGTGCTGCAGAGCAACTGACAATGGGACACGCAGAGGGGACACRAGGCACGACCAAAAGCATCTGAGGTTTATTATCAGCAGGGAAATAGCATCAAAAACTGACAAGCTCCACAAACATCTTTGATGCATCACAAAGAGAATATACAGAGACCAGAACTGCTGGTGGGGAAGAAAGCCCAAAACAAGGAAGTGACTGGTGAGCTGGAAATGGTCTGCTGATCAGGTAAGTAATCTCACTGCAATACTGGGAATAAAAGTCATCCCAGCTCAATGGTCACCACCCCAGACGTTACATAGCTGWTGTGGGACTGCTCTAGAGCACAGTTCCCTTTTCTGAAAATGCTTCCACCAAGCTGAAGAAATTCCAGGAAAAGAGCAGCACATAAGCTTTAGAGGATGTGAGACTGGACCAGGAAGAAGGAGCTTCTTGGGCCAGATCATAGAATCATAGAATCAGTAAGGTTGGAAGGGACCTCTGGAGATCATCTAGTCCAACCTCCCCGCTCAAGCAGGGTCACCTAGAGCATGTTAGACAGGGTTGCATCCAGGTGGGCCTTGAAGATCTCCAGAGAAGGAGACTCCACAACCTCTCTGGGCAACCTGTTCCAGTGCTCTGTCACTCTCACAGGGAAGAAATTCCCCCTCATGGTCAGGCGCAACTTCCTGTGGTTCAATTTGTGCCCATTGCCTCTTGTCCTGTCACACGGGACAACCGAAAAGAGTTTGGCCCCGTCCCCTTGACACCCTCCCTTCAGGTACTTGTACACATTGATCAGATCCCCCCTCAGTCTKCTCTTCCCCAGGCTGAAGAGGCCCAGCTCTCACAGCCGTTCCTCATAGGGCAGGTGCTCCAGCCCTCTGATCATCTTCGTAGCCCYACGCTGGACTCTCTCCAGTAGCTCCATGTCTCTGTTTTACTGGGGAGCCCAGAACTGGACACAGTACTGGAGATGAGGCCTCCCCAGGGCTGAGTAGAGGGGCAGCATCACCTCCTTCGACCTGCTGGCAACACTCTTCCCAATGCACCCCAGGAGACCATTGGCCTTCCTGGCCAAAAGGCCACATTGYTGGCTCATGGTCATCTTGTCATCCACCAGCACTCCCAGGTCCTTCTCTGCAGAGCTGYTCTCCAGATGGTCAGACCCCAGCTTGTACTGGTGCCTTGGGTTATTTCTCCCTAGGTAGATGCCCAGAAGCTCAAGGGCTGCAGAGAAGAGCTGTGCTCTGCAGCAGCCATTGCCTTGGCAAATGCTGAGCACAGCTGCCCCACAGCATGATCAGAGCCAGAGACCACTTTCTTATCTGCAAATTTGCCCAAACCTCTTCTGAGTCCMTTTTGCTTTCAGCTTTTGCTGTACCCTGTGGCAGTACGTTCTACAGTTTACGCACATGTGGAAACAGACTCTGCTGCTTGGTCTAAAGCAAACACCTGCTTGTTTCACTAGGTACTCCCCCGATCTTGGAGTGTGAGAAATAGTGAAGAGTTGTTCCTACAGCCCCTGCCTGCAGCTTTCACGAACATACAGACTTGTGTTGTATCCTCTGTTCCACCGTGCCCTTCTCAGACTAAAGRGTCCTACTGTATTTAGTCTCTCCTGACACAGAAGCTGTCCGTCCTGCAGCTTTTCTCTGGACCACGTCAATGACTACTATATTATTTTCAAAATTAAGTGAACTGCACTCAAGTCTCCAACACTGTGGCATAGCAATGTCTTTGGAGAAGACATTGAAAATTGTTCTCAATTCCTTTCCTAACAATCCCTTGTATTATATTATTTCAGGGATTCCTGTCCCTTCACTTGCAGTCTTTGCCTACCTGGCACTTTAATCTCTCTACTAGCCATGCTGTCCCTAACCTCTCTTGCCCTTCGTAACCTCAGTGTGGTTCTTGTCCTTTCTTCTCTCTCCCACCTGCCTCTGCTCAGCCYCCACAGCTCAGCATACGCTGAGCCGCAGTGGGAAGGTTAAGGGTGCCGCTGTGCAGCATCAGCTCTCCACCTTATCTCCGGCTCTACAGCACATTGCGAGGCTGCTCAGAACTCACCCACGCTGAGCTCTGCAAATTCCGCATCCTCCGTAGCTCCGTGCTCCTCCACACACGGCTGTTCCTCTTGCTTCACAATGCAYGGAAAGCTTGGCTCTGGAATGGCATAGTCTGCTAATGTAAAGAGGACACTGGTTTCTTTACTGGCTATCACAACACCATTTGGCTCTTCCCTTGCAGTGCCAAGGTCTGCACCCAGTTACACTGCTTTTATATGCAACCTCTCTTCAGTGTCTCCTAYTCCTGTTCTCTTTCTTGGGGCTTTACTCAGCTCTCTAGGGAAGCAGTTTCCCCCTTACCTCTCAGCTGATCCTGTTTCAGGATAGTGCCCTCCCCATCAGACACGTCCAGGCACACTCTTTCAGAGCAACGCTTACCAGCTCTGGGTTCAGCCAGCATATTTATTCTCTCTTTTGGGTCATCCAGTCCTCTCAGGCACTGCACTCCTCCTCCGTTGTCCTGGCTGCTCATATCATGTGTAAACACCAGAGACTCTGTTAAGGGGAAAGATCAATCCCATTATGTTTTTTCTAACACTCTCTTATTCCTCCTGAACCTCCTGCTAGCAAGATCTGACAAGCTCCATCCATAGCAAATCAGGACGATCACCTTGTGACATCCTCTGGTGACCACAATACACAAACATTATGCCTGAGGATAAACTTGTAATTCATCTCTTGCCTGTACTTGGTTCTGCAGGAACGTCTCTCTCTCCTGAGTCCGCCTGGTTCCCATTGCAGGGTGCCTCTCCTCTCTCAATCYGGGACAGGAGGTCGGGTTTGGAGATCGCATAGTCTGTTGAGAAATGCAGATATTAAAGTTTCCACGCTGCACCAAACCRCCCTCATTGCTGTTTGTGCCAGGTGATGAAAAAGCCTGGAGAAACACATGCCTACTGGGGTAAGCGGATTCAGCTGTATTCGTGGGGAGGAACACTCCCCTGCAGACACTGCTGGGACTCAGCTATGCCTCGCTGCGCAGAAAGACCAGAGTTACCAAACCAATCCCTGCTGGGCAGGGCTATTAAACTGCCAGTTCTTGGGACAGAAATGGAAACCGGCTTGCCATAACTGTTCCCTAGATTCCTAAAGTCCAAGGACWGGGAGTGGCCTTTTCTGAACTTCCAAATCTTGTTTATTGTCTTTAATCCAGCCTGACACCTGAGCACTTACGTCTAGATGCCCAGAGGCTCCGACTGTCTACAGACCGTCAGACGGATGTCTTTGTGAACAGAACTGACTGTACATTGTACCAACAGCACGTGCAGGCCTCTAGTGGAGTTGGCGTCTCTGTATTTCCTGTAAACTCTTTGTTGTTGGTGGTGTTCTTCCTCCTCAAACCTGTTCCTTAGTGCAGGTCGTACAAACATTTAACAGCACGGAGAGCCCTCTGCACAACCCACCAGGAGGTGGCAGCTTCTGCTGCTGACAGCTAACCCCATCCCATCTGAGAAACACTCGTGAGGCCTGCAGACTGGGCGAGGCACCGCACACGGTGTGGAGTGGGTGTCTGGATGTAACACTGATGTGAAGTGCAACCAGTGTCCACACCCAGCAAACACTGGATCCYGAGGGACTGGAGATTACGTGCACCGCGCTCCATGCTGACATCAGCAAYGAACACAGACATCTACGAGTTTCTGCAACGTTGGTTCTTAGCTGCGGGAAAAAGTCCCCAAAACAGAGCTAGTCCAGAAGCACCAACAAATGACTGAAAAAGTGATATTTACCCAGAGAGATCAGAGGCTCATAGTTCCCTTTCATCACATTTCTGTACAGCTCTTTCTGCCCTTCTTCTAGGTTCTCCCACTCTCGCTCGGAAGAGGAAGCWGCGTCATTTCCAAATGCCGTTGGGACCTGTAAGCGTAAAAGTTGCAAACTCAGCACCTTGTCTGGTACTTTAGCTGGCCCTGCCATCCTTAGAGCATTCAGAAGGGGAAAGTTTCTAATTTTTATTTATTACTTCCACCATTTACAGAAGTGTAGAAAGTACTGAAGGGAGAAAAAAAAATCCTACCTTGGAATATTTTCTACTCAGGCTTAATGCAAACAGAGTACAAARCAGGAGAGAGGAATGACTTATACCTCCAATTTAAAGAACTTTGTTCATTTGGGCTAATTATTGGAAAGCCCACTGTGAATTCCAGAATATTTCTACATGTCCTTATGCAGCGCCTTAGCTGATTAGAAAGGTAGCTAATTTACTTCAGTGTAATTGTTTAAGGGGAAAATCTACTACTCAGTGTAAAACGTATGAATTTGTCCTTTTGTAATGAGATACAATTATATATATACACACACATATATATATATGTGAACAAACAGTCCTTACTTCATACTTGTTTATGACACATGACAGCAATTCTGCAAAAAGCAATTAGAAGATAATTTGTTTCTGCAGAGTTCATTAAATATTTAAAGATAAAYGGGAGGAGGCTGCCACTTGTGTGGGTGAATTACTGTGAGAGCACAACCACAGCACTAATTTTAAGAGYTGGCCCTTGCAGAGCCTTGGCTACTGCAAGAGGTCTCCTTTGGGGCACCTCATTTCAAGACGAAGTTGAAGAAATAGGATCTCTTAGAAAACAATAAATGAATTATGTTTTATGTTAACAAGGTAGAACGTGTGATTTGTTATTAAGTACAAGAAGAGAACTATCTGCTTAATTTGCAGCAGAAATGATTGAAGTCAGATCCTAGGAACAGTAAGGTGTAAGATTCGTGGAGCACTGGAACAGGGAGCCTGAGAAGGCTGCAGGCTCCATGCCACCACAGGTMTTCCAGTAGGATTGATGAAAGTCTCAGGGATGAGATTGGGGAACTAAGCCTGTTCAGAACACGGGGATACAGGAGCAGATCCCGATGTCCCTTCCAGGCTGACGCTTCTTCGATCACTTTAAAGGTAACACGATCCTTTGAACTAAACTGTTGTCTCAGGGAATGCTTGAATTGTCTGAGATATATTTAGAGATCTCAACCCACTGCTCTCTTGCAGTGTAGTGTGATGTATAGTGCTCAAAATCTCCACAAGCAAATATTGCAGCTGATGTATGCGAAAAAACAAAAACCTGAGTTTCTGAAACTTGTGCACTTTGAAACCTTCATTTGTTAACAACAGAGCATCCGTTCAGCACTGGTGTCCGCTCAGGAAACGAGGCACAGGTGACACCCTTGCTGTCCCTCCCCAAAAGCATGCATAGCCATTTGTTACCTTGGGCACCTCGCCCTGGGAGCCCGGCGGCAGCCGCAGGATCCAGAAGTTCCTGTTCTTCAGCAGGTTCTCCATGTTCTCCAGGCGCCGCTGGAGCTGCCCGTACTCCTGGATGAGGGTGCCCAGGACGGACAGTTTGCTCTCCATCTGGTTACCAAAATCCACTACTGTTTTCTCACAGTCGAAATACTTCTTTTCGGTTGTCACCGTCCTTCGCTCCAGGTTCAGCAGGCGCGAGGCGTGCGAGTCCACCCTCCTCTCCACGGCCTGAACGGCCGCCACGACCGTCCACAGGGAAATGCTCGCGCTGCTCGACCTCATGCCTTTGGCGGAAGCTTGTTCTGGAACCACGGGGCAGCGGAAACTCGCCGAGCACGGGGAGTCCATTTCCCGTTCCTGAGTCTGCGCGGGGGGACAGCGAGAGGCCTCGGTGGTAGCTCCAACCTTCCCGCCCTTGTGGCTTCAGCACGGCTTCGGCCACTGGGCCCCGGCCTGTCCCCGCGGCTGTTTGGATGTAAAAGGGAAGATGAGGTCAGGAAACGCTCCGTGTGGGAGGCAGCTGGCACGCGGCGAGGGGCCCTTCCCCACGCGTGGGGCGCTGGCACACCAGGACAGGCCCCTCCCTGTGCGTGGGGTGCCCAGGACGGGCCCTTCCCCACGCGTGGGGCGCTGGCACACCAGGACGGGCCCNCGGGCCCTTCCCCACGCGTGGGGCGCTGGCACACCAGGACGGGCCCTTCCCCACACATTGGGTGCACAGGACGGGCCCCTCCCCGTGTGTGGGGTGCCCAGGACGGGCCCTTCTCCACGCGTGGGGCGCTGGCACACCAGGAGAAGCCCCTCCCCGTGCGTGGGGTGCCCGGAGCGGGCCCTTCTCCACGCGTGGGGCGCTGGCACACCAGGACAAGCCCCTCTCCGTGCGTGGGGTGCCTGGGACGGGCCCTTCCCCACGCGTGGGGCGCTGGCACACCAGGACAGGCCCCTCCCCACACATTGGGTGCACAGGACAGGCCCCTTCCCGTGCGTGGGGTGCCCAGGACGGTCCCTTCCCCACGCGTGGGGCGCTGGCACACCGGAACAGGCCC
>NW_028186720.1:59197-64971 GCF_003343005.1 Rhea americana | reverse complement strand
GAGGCAGTGGGGCTCCGTGTGGGTCTGCGGTGGCCTTGGGGGGTCTGTGTGGGTCTGGGAGTGAGGCGGTGGGGCTCCCTGTGGGTCTGTGGTGGCCCTGGGGGGTCTGTGGGGTCGGTGTGGGCCTGGGAGTGAGGCAGTGGGGCTCCCTGTGGGTCTGTGGTGGCCCTGTGTGGGTCTGTGGGGTCTGTGTGGGTCTGGGAGTGAGGCAGTGGGGCTCCCTGTGGGTCTGCGGAGGCCCTGAGGGGTCTGTGTGGGTCTGTGTGGGTCTGGGAGTGAGGCAGTGGGGCTCCGTGTGGGTCTGCAGTGGCGCTGTGGGGTCTGTGTGGGTCTGGAAGTGAGGCAGCGGGGCTCTCTGTGGGGCTGTGGTGGCAGTTAGGAGTCTGTGGGCAGGGGGGGACGCTAGTGGGTAGTTCTGGGGGGGTGGGGGCTGTCTGGAGGACTGCGGGTGTTGTGAGATGCTTGGGCATGGGAAGCTGCTTTGGGGGCACCTTGAGGCTTGGGGTCATTTATGTGGCCTTGGGGGGCTCTTGCGGGTGGGGGCTGGGGATAAGGCCTTGGGAATTGGGGTGGGTTTGCTTAAGTGAATGGCATGTGATCTGTRGGGGCCCTTTGGGGCTCCCCGGTTCCTGCCCCATGTCCCAGGCTGGGGCAGGGGGCTGCCCCCCTCCTGCGACGCTGAGCGCAGCCCCTGTGGTCCCAGGTGCCGGTGACCTTCGACGACATCTCCGTGCACTTCAGCGAGCCGGAGTGGGCGAGCCTGGACGAGTGGCAGAAGGAGCTGTACGGGAGCGTGATGCAGGGGAACTACGAGACGCTGGTTTCCCTGTGTAGGACTCTGTTTGCACTGGTTTGGCAGCAGCGCTCGCCGCCCGGGGAGCTCTCTCGGGGTTGTTTTCCTGCCCCTTTGCATTTCACTGGGATCTCGAGCCCTCAAGCTTCCTGCTCAATTTCTTGTCCCCTCTGGAAGTGAGCGGAGGCTGGCAGATACACACAGCAGGGGCAGTAAGTGCTTGGTGTCTTCTCCCCATGGAGAATAGGTACACTGAATTCCCAGAGCCATCGCTAGAGAAATCCCCTCTTTCGTGTCTGTCTGGATCCTTACATGCATGCTCTCAGTGTGGTGGATGTGCTGTCCASCTCTCTTCACGCAGCGTAGTGAGTGAGGCTGGTTGCACCCACTCGTGCGACAGGGAGGCAGGGGGGAAGGTCTCGTAGGCAGTGTTTGGAGTGCCTCTGGCTGATTCCCAAATCCGTGCCACTCGCAGCTGGAAACGAGCTTTCCAAAAAGCCAGGTACCCACCGTATAAATCCTACTGAAAAGAACTTGCTGAGGAGCTGGGAGTGTGACTGAGTTGTCCTGAACTGAAAACACCACTTTGYGCTGCCTTGGAGCTTGTTGCAGACCTGCTGCTTGTAGGAAGTGCTGTAAATCAGTTCTCCCAAGTGGGATGTTTTTCAGGATTTGTCTTCAGTATTGTTTTTCTCTTTAGGAAATGTGTGTGTGTATAAAATGTTTGGAGTTCTGCTTGTTGCATGACAGCAGCTTGTTCAGCCCAGCCAGGACTGCACGCTCATCGTCCTTTGCAGGTGTTCAGACAATGAGTGGAGGCCTGAATTTCCCAGCACGGGTRCCAGGGCTATCCCCTCTTGTCCTGCGGGCTCTCCTCTAAGTGTAGCCTGAGGAGCCGGAACAAAAGCTCTGAGGAACTAGAGGTGTGAATGTGATCCCAGAGCAGGTCAGGGAACTAGAGTCTTCCTCATAGCAATGGCTCTTGTCACAGGTGGGATGAGTCAAAGTCTTTTATCCTTGTGGATGAGGATCCTCACTTTGCTGTCAGACTGGCTGAGCTCRTGGCTAGTGATGAGCAGTAGGCAGAGGTAGTTCAGAGCAGATAAATGTAGTGACTGATGATGAGCAGTAGATAGGGGTGGTTTGAAGGAGATAAATGCAGGGGGGCAGACTGTGGAAGTAGATGGAGGTAGAGCTGTTATGTGAGTGAACAGCTATCAATCAGGACACTTGCAAGTCTTTTTCTGTGCTTCAGAGAATTTTCCCATCTGCAGTGTGAATTTCTGTGAGAAAAGACAGTTTMTGTAGCGAGAACTTCCCCTGGATGGAGTGGGGATGGATTTCTGAGAGTTGTTACTGGCTTTTTTTGGCTATATTGGAGGGTTCTTTTCAAATTCTCCCCCTAGGGCTCCTGCCTGCTGGTCCCTGTCCTATAACTCCCTGAGTGCTGGTATTGACACAGTTGTGTTTAGAGATGAAGCTTTTCGGGCAGGGACCGGGCTCTCTACTGAGGCTGCATGCAAAAGGCTGCGGATGCACCCTCAGAGATGCTGTCACATCTTGCCCCTGCTGTCTGTCTTGCCCTTGAACAGACTGTGCCCTATGCAAGCCTGACCTCTTATTGCGGATTGAAAAAGGGGAAGAGCCGTGCGTGCCAGCGCAGTCAGACCTGGAGAGAGCAGATGTGCCTGAGGATCTGCCCACAGGTGAGTGGATTTCTTCCGTGCCAGGATCCTGGCTCCTCTCTGTTTAACAGGACAATTGAGATCCTTGCCCTCAGCTGCAGGGATTGAGCTGTCCCCTGTGATGGCTGGAAACAGCCTGTGCTGAGAGATGCTGGGGGAACATGTGCTGGGACGCATCAAAGCCTGGAAACCCTCCCTTGATACAGTAGCTCCTGTGGTAATGCTTGTGCCACAGGGATTGTGCTCTACGTCTCCCGAGGCTCRCTGTGAACCTAGGGGGAGTGGACTTGCATTCCCCCCATGCCTGCACTGGCTCCTTTGAACTCCTAGCTGGCCGCTGGTAAAGCAGAACGCCCTTTTTCTCCCCAGAACTGGACTCTCCTAGCTGTGTGAGCAATGATGCTCTGCTGCAGGTGAAAACGGAGAAAGAGTCTTGTGAGGGGAATTGCGGGGACCTAGAGGAAAACAGCAGCCCAGCAGACCCACCAGACTGCTGCACATGTGAGTGGCTGGCAAATCCAGCCTTTGTGAGGGGTTTTGGGCCCCTCCTTGGCTACAGCTGATCCAATATCTTAATCACTGTTTCTTCTTTTGCAGCACACATCCCTCATGAAGTCCTTCCTGTCCCAGTGGATCTCAGTCTACCAAGCCMTTCCCCTCCCTCACCTCTCTCCACGTGCTCTCATGAAGTGGTGAATTCGAACCAGTCTCCCCATCCTCCCCCTGCAGCAGGTACAGAGTCCTTCATCCCTCTTTGGAGAGGCCTGCAGTCTCAGGGGGTGCTGGCAGGCTCAGGGAGCAGCAGGAGGTTGCTGCAGCTCTATCTTTGGGCCTGTGGCTTTCACACGGGATTTTACATGGTCCAAATGGGCCAGGAATGGTTTCGGATAGTAAATGGTGTTGCCAGTGTTGAAACTGTAAGGGGTAAGGCATGGCATAGTGTGAACCAGCCCACCTGGTTATTTTGCTTGGAAGGATGAGCCCCTGGTGTTTCTGTTGGATTCCCCTCATCCTACTTAAGTGGTGATTGTTGTCTCTTGGGGTGATTTGCTAGCAGGGGGGATGAGAGGGAAGGAYGCAGAAGGAGAACCCTTTGGTGTTTATACTTTGTCCTCAAAATAGAGTGGAAGCATGATATTTTGTTCTGTAAAATTTCCGGCAGATGCTGTGGTGGAGGCTGCAGTAGAGACACAGCAAGTGGAGGTTGCTGCAGAGAAACCGCCGGTGCCTGAAATGCCTTTGAAGAGGCTAGAAGAGGAGGATGTGAAAGATTCAGGGAAAGGTGACCAGGATCCAGTGAATGATGTTTCTGAAGATCCAGGTAAGGAGGATGTATCAGGTCTTTGCAAAGCAGTGGCGCATGCAGATCCAAGCCACCCAGTTACTTCCTTGGGGAACCCAGTGGAGAGCTCCTGCATGGGCAGAACTGCGGCCTGCCAGCGAAACTCCACTCGGGAGAAATTCTACACGTGCTCTGTGTGTGGGAAGAAATTTCTGCTGAAGATAAATCTCATCCTCCACCAGAGGAGCCATGCCAGCTGGGTACCGTACATCTGTACACACTGTGGCAGGAGCTTCAGATCCAAGAAAAAAATCCGACGTCATCTGCATATCCGGACAACCAAGGGGTCCTGCCTGGCCTCTGATACTGAGGAATGCTCCGGCGTGGCACAGTGCCCTGCCTCACAGTCTGTTGCCCAAAACAAGGGCACCGTTGCTGAGTGGGAGAAGTCCAGCCCCAGTAGGTACTCTCTACCTCCTAGGAAAATTATGTATACTTGTAGTGAATGCATGGAGAACTTCTCCAGCCAGAGCTTTTTGATCCTCCACCAGAGGATGCACACTGACCAGCACCTCATCCTATGTCCTTGCTGCAATAGGAGCTTTGCCTGGGCCTCTGACTTTGTCCGCCACCACCGGATCCACACGGGTGAGAGGCCGTATCAGTGCCCTGAATGCCAGAAAGCCTTCAAGCGGCACCACCACATGGTTGTCCACCGGAAGACCCACACAAGGAAGGAAAGGCCGTACTAGTACAGCRAGTGTGAGAGAGTTACCTCAGTCTGCAGCATCTGTTTAAGCACAAATGTGTCCGTGTGAAGTAGACAGCRTAGTGGAAGAGGAGGGTGAGAGGAGGGCCTTGGACACTAAGTTTGGAGGAACAGGGCAAAATCAGGAGGTGTCTTTCCTCTTACAGCTGCTGTCTTACCTTCTCCTCTCTCCCTCCTCACCCACCGGTGTGRCTGGGTTGGACGAACTCAGCAGCGTGGCTGGAGCACGCAGCGCTATGCTGAGCTTGGCTTACCCCATTGCCCTGCCCAGTGCTGCACGCACCATCCATGCTCCTGAGTTGCTCCTSCCATCCTAGCGATGGAAGAGCGGATACAGTAGGCAGAGGCACTGTGGGAGAGGAACTGGGCGATGTTTAGACGAAGGACTCTTCCTTTATTAGAGGGTATAAGCAGATGGCTGTAGAAAGCAGGTAGCTTCTGACAGCTGAAAACTGCTTCCTTCAGTCGTCATCTACCAGCACCGAACCCCTCTGCGGCCGGGTGCTCGCTCTGCGTCAGCCCTTGTGCCGTTGCTTCCCACGCTCTTCCCCGCGATATCCCGGCCTCCCTGCGTAGCGGTTCTGTGTAGGCTGTATGGGGCAGGTCCTGGCATTGGCATGTGGGACGTGGGGGACTTTGTGCGCTAGAAGAGCCACCTAGGTCTTCCCCACCRGCCTGGGAGGCATGCGTTACCTGTGAAATTAGGTAGGAAAGTGAGTGGTCACGTTAGAGCTGAGGAGCTGGGTAATGAGCTAACRGGAGAGTAAGTTCGGATAAAAATGTTGCTGAAATAAGACTTGAGCATTCTCAGGGCAGGGTGAGCACTGGAGCTAAGGCTGAAGGGCTTCAAGGGAACAGGCTTAGGGAATGGTTGGGCTGGGTTTTGTAAGAATATAATCTAAAAAAGGAGATTGTAGAACAATTAGTTTGGTGGGTTGCTGTCTTGAATTTCACCGTGTGCCTTTTTTGTCGGTGCYGCTGAAGGCCTGTGCTGCCGGGTCCTTTCCTGTGGATGGGCAGGAGCTCCTTGGACCTTGCTCCAYTTGCTCTTTCGGTAATTAATTGGCCGGTGGGGCCAAGGGGGTGCTGCAGCCCCAGGCATTGCCCTGCTTGGGGAGGGACTGGTGTGCGGCCCGACCGCAGCCCCTGCGTGAGGGGCCAGAGTGAGCCTGGCGAAAGCAGGTTTGAGGAGCGGGAAGGAAACGTCTCTGGCTGCAAGCGAGTAAGGGCTGTGCGGCGCGTCCC
>NW_028186720.1:46824-57967 GCF_003343005.1 Rhea americana | reverse complement strand
TTTTCCCTCCTGTCCCTGCTGCAGGAGCCGGACTGGGGGCCGGAGCCCTGGCAGCAGGTGCCCCCGCAGGCCCCCGGCCACGTCCCSGTGCCGGTGCCGGAGGGCGAGAAGCAGCTGCAGGTGCCCGAGATCTCCCTGTGGACGGTGGTGGCCGCGGTGCAGGCCGTGGAGAGGAAGGTGGAGTCGCAGGGCCTGAGGCTGCTGAGCCTCGAGGGGCGAGCGGAGACGGCCGAGAAGAAGATCACGGACCTGGAGAAAGCGGTGCTGGAGTTYGGCAGCCAGCTGGAGAGGAAGTGGGCCGCGCTGGCCTCCCTCGTGCAGGAGAACACGCGGCGCCTGGAGAACGTGGAGCGCCAGCTGCAGAACAGGAGCGGCTGGCCCCGGAGAGCCGCCCCGGGCCCCAACGGCGGCGTGCCCCAGGTAGCGGCGTGGCGGGCGTCCCGGCCGCCCTCCTCCTCCTCCTCCTCCTCCGCGGGGACGCTCGCCTCTGCCGGCGGCCCTGGGCTGGCCCGCCGGGGCCGCGGTCGGAGCGGGCGCCTTCCCGCCGCTTCTCGTCCCCGGTGGAAAGGGGGGGACGAGGCAGGGAAGCCCTGAGCGCCCGCAGCCTCGCCAGGCCCCCGCAGGCGGCCTTGCCCTCCGTGCTGCTTTCCTGGCCGCTCCCGGCGGCTCGTGCGGAGAAGGGGAAGGAGAAGGGCTCGCGGACCGGTCGTCAGCGGGAGCTGCGGACGGAGGGAAACCACCGGGCAGGAGGGAGGGAGCCTCCTTCCGCGGGCCTGAGGCCGGTCCCCGAGTTCGGCGTCCGCCAGGGCCCTCTYCTCTAGGGGAGGAGAGACCTGCGTTTTGTTTTCCTAGTCTGGCTTCCTGCGGACGTCGTGGCAGTGGTGGGAGAGGAACGCGGTGGGGAGATGCTCAGAAACACCTTCTGTGGCTTCAGGTCCCGGCGGCTTGTGAGGATGATGCCATCAGCCTGCCCGAGCAGGAGTGGGGGAGCTTGGACACCCGGCAGAAGGAGCTCTACAAGATCGCGACGAAGGGCATTTACGAGGCTGTGGTCTCTCTTGGTGAGGGTCAATCTCCGCTCGCTTTTTGGATGCTTCTAGGTTGAATCTAGCTGCGGGCTGTTTGCGGGCTGTTGTGTTGCGTGGAGGACAGGTAGCGAGACGTGAAGCCTTTTCCCATTTACGGTTTGGTGCTCCTTGGTCATGGATGACGTTTACTCCATGCCCAGCCTGTGCATCCAGAGAAAATCACTTTGCAAACAGAGTCCTGGCAGTGGTGTCAGTAAGGGCAGAGAGTCCTCAGGCACTGTCAGGATTTGGCCTTCTGCCAGCCCTGACTTCAGCGCTTGTAGTGCGAGGCCTTGTCCCCGCGAGCAATCGTTGCTGGTGTTTTAGCACTGGCCCCCTCCAAACCTCCCCCAGCTCCGGCTGCACCTCACACCTCATGCATCGAAGGGGTTGGGGCCAGTCCCCAGCATCAGCCGTTCATACAGCTGCTTCCTCCCTCCTAGGACCGGGTGACACCAGCTCCAAACCTGCTCTGCCGTCGCCAGGTGAAGCCGGGGAGGACTCGGGTCCCAGGACTCAGGGGCTGCCGGAGGAGGGAGCCGTCCCTGGGCGCCGCGGCTCTGGTGAGTTACCGCTGCTGTCACAGCCGGCTCCGGCTCAGCAGCGAACGCTGAGAAGGAGCATTAAGAAACAAGCCAAAATGAACTCCTGGAGGTTGTTAAGGGTTGCATGAAACTTAGATGGCTGAGTGAATGGAAATTAAGAACTAAGGAGGAAAAACACCACTTTAGAGAGAAAGAAATCTGTAATTTCCACAGTGAATGCTCTTCTCCTAGGGCAGAGGAGAGCCAAGCAGGGTTTATGTTAAATGCGCCTGCTTTGCTGTTGCTCCCACATCTCTGGTACGTGCCCAAAGTGGGATGGGAGTTAGATATTGCTTGCTAAGCATCCTGCCTCGTACCCTTCGGAGAGGGGCCAGCACAGCCCTGCCTGCGTGCTAGAGACAGCAGCAGTGTCTCTAATAATGCATCAGATCCCTGTAGTTTCCAGTTTTTCACAGGGACAGAAACTGTTGAGATATTAAGCCATGTGATTTGGGCCTTTTTAAAAACCCAATCTTTAATCCCAAAACAATCCATTTGCCAAAGAGAGTGGAAAAATAGAGAGGCCGGGATATCTGTGGCCAGACTCAGCATGAGTGTGGCTCCGCAGCTGTTCACTGCAGACAGATGCTCATCTCTGCTCCTGGAAGGTTTTGTTTTGATCCTGTTTCCCAGACTGACCCAACTAAACTTTGTCATTTCTGACAAAGACTCATTCCAGGACAAATGACTCTGCAGCCTCAACTTTGCCTTTATATTTTTCTCTGGTTTTTGGCTTCTTTAAGACTATTGTATTGTCAGGACATTGAATGGCCCTGAAGTTCAACACGAGAACCCCAAAAGATGCCAAAGAGCCCCTCAGCCTCGTGTGTTCTTCTCCCTCTTTGATCATGGTAAAAAATCTTCCTGCTCGCTTTCTAGTGGCACATTTGGGGGTTTGTGTTGCCAACATGCAGCAGAGGAAGCTCAGCTCCTGCTCCTGAATTGGGGCTCTTAGCATCTGAGAGTTTTCCTTTGCCGGGCATGAACGGCTGTCTCTCGGCAGGTGAGAAGATYGTGATCAAGACAGAGGAGCAGCAGCCACAGGAGGAAAGATCTGAAATCCCGGCTGGGCCACGGACATCCTCAGCAAGACTGGAAGAGGAGGCTCCCCCGAGCCAGGAGCAGCCAGTGCCCTGGGAGAGTCACTCTGGCTCAGATGAGCGGAAGGGAACGGGAGACGGCCTAGGGGAGCTCTGCAAACACCACGCCGCCCAGCCCGAATTCAAGCCCCTGCTTGTCCCAGCGGAAGCGCGCCCTGCCCCAGGCTTGTCCTTCCCAACAGAGCACGGGCACAGCGTTGGGACTGAGCAGCAGTTCACCTTGCCCCAGGGAATCCAGCTGGGAGAGGAAACCAGCGCAGCAGCTGCCTTGTCACAGCCCAGCTTGGAGGAGGCTCGGCCGTGCGCCGCGGGGGATGAGCCCCGCATGTTCGCGCTGGGCTGGAAGAGCATCCGGCTGAAGCGGAACCTCCTGGCGCGGCAGCAGAGCCACACGAGGAAGAACAACGGGTCGTTCATCTGCGCCGCCTGCGGGAAGAGCCTGGCCCACCACGCTGCGCTGCTGCGGCACCAGCGCCTGCACACGGGCGAGCGCCCCTTCCAGTGCCCTGCCTGCGGGAAGAGCTTCAACGAGAAGTCCAACCTCAACAAGCACTACCGCATCCACACCGGGGAGCGCCCCTACCGCTGCTCTGCCTGCGGCAAGGGCTTCATCCAGAAACATCACCTCCAGAAGCACCAGCGCATCCACGGGGTGCAGCTGCGGGGCGGGTGGACAGGCCGGCCCGCACGGGCCAGCGCGGCCGGGGAGAGGCTCTACCGCTGCATCGAGTGTGCGGAGAGCTTCCCCCAGCAGGCGTCCCTGGAGGAGCACCAGCGCCGGCACACGCAGCAGCGACCCTTCCAGTGCACCGGCTGCAGCAAGAGTTTCCGGCACCGGCAGTCTCTGAACCACCACCAGAAGATCCAYGCAGTTACCAACTGTCCTGGGACTAGCTTGCTGAACCACCACCAGGAGCCAGAGACCAGCCCCTGCAAGGGATTGACCCAGGATAATCCGTAGCACAGGGGCTGGAGAAGGGAAGGGGCAGCGGGATTGCAGGCTGCTCCGCAGAAGTGCAGTGGTTTGTGGTGACRGGACACACCACGTGCAAGCGCAGCTGGTGCTGCAGAGCTCTGCGCAGCGCTGCCCGGCTCTCCCTGGACTCTGCCTTGCAAGACGAGGACAGAGGGAATCTGATGTGCTGCCCAGGCAGAGCAACGCGCTGCGGGGTGAAGTGACAAAGCAGCGGAGGTTTGGCAGCAGCGGGCAAAGTCACATCGTGCTGCTGCCTTACGGAAGGGGCAGCGGAAGATCAGCTGCTGCGTGTTCGACACGGTGTAGCGGGGAGTGGTGCAGTTGAACTCAGGGTTACCTAAGTACAACCAGCTACAAGATCAACTGGGGGTGTTCAGCGGCCCTCGGAAAAGCTGTTGCTGTGGGCGACAGCTGGGGCYGTCAGACAAATTGGGAAGAGGCTTGGATAAAAGATTGGGGTGATGTGGTCTCCTGTCGAGCTTTGGGATCTCTGCAAGAGGGGCAGGTTCTGGGGCAGCTCCTGCAGCTCCCTGCACGATCCTCGCTGCCCCATGTGCGCTGGTTGGGGCCAGGGTTCGATTTCTGCACTCCAGCCCAGCCCAGGGTGCTCAGGGGCCCCCAGGAGCCTGGTGGGGCAGCGCGGGGCCCCCTTCCCTGCCCTCCTGCAAGCTGAGGAGCTGTGTCCAGAGCAGCAGGACTGTCCCGGGGGGGGCCAAGTGTCCCTGCTCGCCCGAGGATTGGGACCACGTGCAGAGCCCCCCTGGTCCATGCAGCGGTCTCTGGGCAGCTGCTTGGCGTTTGCTGTGCTGTCGTGCCCGGGGTGCAACAGCGGCTTGGGCCGTTCTCGAGCTCGCAGGGCAGCAGCTTGCTTCTCCCACAGGCTGGGTGCAGGCCAGGCCCTGCGCAGCCCCACGAAGGCCACAGCCTGGCCCTGCCGGGCAGGCTGGAGAGGAAGGGGGTCCCGGCCCTCCTGCAGCACTGACCCCAGCTCAGCCCGCGCCCACGTCCCCGACTGCTGCGAGGGGCCTGCAGCCTTCGGCAAAGCTCAGGCCCGCCGGGGCTGCTGGCTCTGCCCCAGCTCCCCCACCGCGCCCCGGCCTCTCCCGCGCCCGCTGCCGTAACGCCAGGCTGTCCCTGCTCCCACTCCGCAGGCTGCAGTACCCTCCGTGCGCTGGTGACCGCCGGCAGCCTGCGCGTGGGTGGAGGTGGGCCAGGCTGCCCGGCTCCCTCAGCCTCCAGGTGTTTCCGTGGTGGTCTTGCCAGCCCGAGGGATGAGCCCGCTTCCCTGCAGTGCCCTGACAGCAGGGCAGGCTCCAGCCACCTTCCCAGCGTCTTTATTCACAGCTGAAGCAGCTTAGAGCATAGCAACACCGCATGAGCCACAGCCCCCACCCCACAGACCCTGCACGGGTGSGCAGGAACACTCCCAACACCATGGCACCTTCCCTAGGGCATCAGTCCCTCACGTGGCTTCTCCCCGGGGCGCAGTTAGACGCGCTTGCAGTCTGCACAGCAACACCCGTGGCATGCGGTGGGGCAGACAGCAGGACAGCCGYCCCTGTGTCCCCATCGTCACTCCGTACTCTCTACCTTCATGGATAGCGCAGCGCCTGTGTGCTCTGGCGGGGAAAAAGCCTGGCCCTCACCCATGCCCTCGTGGGAAAGGGGTGCCGGCGGGCAGCGGGGGGCTGTGGGGCAGGGGCACCCCCCACCGTGCACTCGCTGGTGTTTGAGGGCGTGCTCGTGCTGCACGAGGCTCTCGGGACAGTCCCCGCAGCGGTGCGGCTGCTCCCCGCTGTGGGTGAGCGCGTGCCGCAGGAGCCAGGAGTGGCACACGAAGCTCTTGGTGCACTCGGAGCACTCGTAGAGCTTCTCCCGGGAGTGGTTGCGGAGGTGCTTGAGGAAATAGGGCTTCTGGGCGAAGCTCTGGCTGCACTGGGCGCACTGGTAGGCCCGCTCGCCAGTGTGCGTGTTCTGGTGCACCGTCAGGTTGGCCAGGCGCGTGAAGCTCTTCTCGCACTGGGCGCACTTGTAGGGCTTCTCGCCCGTGTGCGTGCGGCGGTGCTGCTCCAGCGTGGACAGGCGCCCGAAGCGCTTCTGGCACTCCCCGCAGGCGTAGGGCTTCTCGCCAGTGTGGGTGCGCTGATGCTCCAGCAGCGTGGAGAGCCGCCCGAAGCGCTTGGGGCAGGTGCCGCAGGGGTAGGGCTTCTCRCCSGTGTGGGTGCGGTAGTGGGTGGTGAGCGTGGACTGGTGGATGAAGCTCTTGCCGCACTCTGTGCACACGTAGGCCCGCGTGCYGGCCGCGCGTGCGGGCTTGGCCGTGCTGGCTGGCGGCACCAGGCCCTCGGGGCGCTGCCCCGGGCCCGTGCACTGGTGCTGGCCGAAGAGCTCTTGGCGGCTGAAGCTCCTGCCGCAGGCCGAGCACGGGAACAGTCTCGCTGCCGCGGCTCCCCCSGTGCTGGCACCTCGCTCCAGCAGCACAGGTCGCTCCGGGGCTGGGCCCGTTTGTGCTGTGTCCTGGCTCTGCGGAGTCTCACCTGCCCGGCCCTGCTGCGTGCCTGGGTAAACGCTGCCGTCCAGCCGTCCTGCCGCAGGCTGGGGGGGCTCCAGCCGGGTCACATCCCGCTCCGCGCCCTGCTCCTTCTCCCAGCYGGGCAGCCAGCCTGCTGCTGCAACAGAGAGGCCACGTCAGACACCGGGACCAGGCAGGAACRGCCGCCAGCACGTCACACGCTGCTGACAGCGGCTCCGCCTGGGCGGTGTTGCGGCCCCCAGGCATCACAGACACCTCAGAGAACTTGCAAACTCAGGGAAACTAAGGGCCTAAGTGTGAAGGGGCCCTGGCCTCTGCACGGGGGTCCCGGGGTGGAGGAACACAGTGCAGCTGTGTTGCCCAGCCACGAGGCCAGTGCTGAGTGCAGCAGCAGGGCTGCAGAGAGCCGTGCAGGGCGTCCCTGCATCTCTGGACATCAGCGTCCCGCYAGAGAGGCGGCGGGAGCAGCGGCAGCAAATCCAGGAGGGCAGGGGGGACAAGAGCAGCTGAGCAGGGTCGAGGCCTGCGCTTGATGTGCGCCCCTGTTCAGGGCAGCGCTGGGGACCCCGATCAGCAGTGAGGGCCAGCTGTGAACAGAGCTGAGCTACAACGTGACCTGGTTCCTGTCGGTCTCCTCCGGCCTGCGCGGCAGCTGGTCTGGGAGCTCTGCCCCAGCGAGGAGCTGCCTTGTGGGAACGCAGCGCTGCCAAGGCCAGCCCCAGTCTGACGGGGAGCGGTGACTGTGGGATCTCGCTGGCCAGAGCTGATGTTGCGTTAGCCATACAGAGCCTTACTCGCCCTCTTGCTTTGGAGCTTCTCTGCAGTGTTTAGGGCCACCTGGGCCCATCACCCACCTGCGGGTGTATCCTGAGCATCTCCTTCCACATCGTGCTGATCTTCTTCGACCTGCTCTTCCTCCTGCTTGATCTGCAGAGAGACTTCCAGGCTGCAGCTCAGAGGCTCTGTTAGAGGAGGTGGAAATTAAGCTAAGTTCCMTATGAAGTCACTGACCATCAGAGAACAAGACTGTTCTCCTCTGCACCGCAGCAACACAGAGGCTCACCCATCTAACTGACCCAGAGCCTCTGATGGAGATCCCAGTAGCAGAAAGGGCTGGCTGGATTTAATCCAGCCAAAATCCTCTTGTTCCCCCTGCTCCCCCCGTGCATGCCAGGTCCAAACGACCATAGGCCAAAGAGGGACCAAACCCAGGTGCATTTGCACAGCCAGTATCTGCACAGCTCCTACACCATGCTGTGCATCCCTGCTTATTTGCTCCTGTAAACCTCATACTTTTGGGAAGTTATTCCATAAACTACTCAGAATAATCTGTAATGAGTCTGCTGGAGGAGAACACTTTAACCACCTGCTTTGCGTTCAAAGAGGATATAGAGGGAACAAAACCCAGCGCTCCGGAGCACTGCAGCATCACAGCAGTCGAGAGGGCTCGAGACGCACACTGGGTGGCCAAGGTGATCCCAGAGAGGCGGCTCCAGAGCGTGCAGGACGCACTGACACGACAGCTCAGGTCTGCGCCCCTCACCTGCGCTGGGGTCTGCCGAGCTCACTCTCSCCTCCTGGCCGGGTCGCTCCTGCCGACGCAGCTCTTCTCGCTCAAGCCGAGACAGAACATCGGGCTTGGAAATGGCGTAGTCTGCTCATGGGAGAGGACACGACACGGATAAGCAAAGGCAGAGTCACAGTTCAGAACCCCTCGTTGGAGTGAACAGGTATGGAGCAATCGGCCAAAGCAAGGTCACAACTGGGTTTGCAGTGGCGACAGCCTGTGGTGCTAATAGGGTTGTGGGGAGAGGCAACATGTCTGGTGGGTAGATGCAACCACCACGAAAGTGCTTCTGGCAGCCTCTGGGACCAGGAGCGGCCGTGCGGCGTGGCTGCCTGTCTCACCCGCAGGGACGGGCAGCAGCAACCACTGTTACCTGCCCCTTTCCTTTGGGACGCCTCACACACCGCACAGCAAGACCCTTCCCCTGCAGACCCCTCCCCATGTCACGCTAGGGTCCAAGCCAGCCCGGAGAGGGCTCTGCGCAAGGGACAGAGGGTCACACTCGCCACTGCGACATCGTGGCGGGTGGCAGGGTCAAGCTGCGTGTGCTGCACATATGCTGAGAGCACACAAAGAGCGGACCCCTGAGCCTCGTGGAGTGAGGCTTCACCCCGGCTCTCACCTAGCGAGATCAGGGGCTCGCAGCTCCCTCTCAGCACGTTCCTGTACCACTCCTCCTGCCGGTGCTCCAGGCCTCCCCGCTCCTCCTGAGGGAAGACTGTACTGTCATCAAATGCTGCCAGGACCTGAAAGCAAATATTCAGCTCAGCATCGTTGGGTACCAACGTGGAGAACGGGGAGAAAACACATCACCACTCCAGCAYTGCTCTGTGCTCTAGCTTAACCAGTATTTATACACACAAGAGACACAGGAGGGAATGGAAAAGAGGTTGGATTTGCTAGCAGGAAAGCCAGTACAAAAATTACCCTTCTTAACTCAGCAGCAGCACAGTTCAAGGTGACTGCAGGCCCCTCTTTGTAGGGATTACATGTGTTGCTGCAACATCTGGGGACCCCACTAGCCCAAGCCCTRCTGCACAGACCAAGCAAGAGGCAGCCAGACAAGCACACAGGACTCGAGGAAATTATCTCAGCAGTGTCAAGAAGGCCTGTGTGCACTTGCTGCAACCAAAGATTAGTTAGGAGAACAGGGGCAATAAGAGTGCAGTGCTGCAGCTCTGAAGTAGTTTTAATCAAGGACATCGCAAAAGCACTAAAGAGAACAAGGCCCTGCATTTGAGGGAAAAGAGACAGACATATCTCAGGCTAAACATACCTGCAGCTCCATTCAGCTGGGGCTACGTTTCAGTTTCCTACAGAGAGTCTCTAGGGTTTCTTAGCACTTGTGTGTGCAGCACTGACACTTGATTTAAGTGCTGGTAGTCCTCTGGGTGTGAGGAATCCTTTGCCTTGCCTTGTGGCAGCAAGGCAAAACAGCCCTGCTGGGAACAGAGAGGAGCTTGGTGCCAGGGGACTTCACAGTAGCACAGCCAAGGGAGAACGTGGTGGCCTGGCCAGGAACATCACAGCAGGACAGACGTGCTCTGTAGTCTCCCTCTGCCTACTGCCAGTGGGCATTTTGTTGCAGTTTGAGRCATCCCAGCTGTCGCTGGCCATTGCAAAGGGTTGAAAGCAAACAGCCTGTCCCAGGCYATATGGCACAGGGAAAAGGGAGCGAGCAGATGCTCCTTGAAATGGCATCGCCCACACCGCCCTGAACGACYGGCTCCAGCATTAGAAAGGACAATCCCATCCCTCAAGAGACATGGGCTCCACGCTGGAGAGACAGGAGGAACAGTGTGACCAGGGTGGCAGCACAGGCAAAGCAAGAAAGGATCCCTGGCATCCTGGCATGAGTGCTCTGCTTCCCTGATGCCCCTGATTTGCGGGCCAATTTAAGGCTTGGGATGCTGACCACATTTCCTGCTCATCGTGGGATTAACTGATCCCCTCGGAGCATCTTAATTCACATGCTCACAAACACAGGAAAGACAGGGCTCGATGGCTAGCATGGCCTCCTCGCAGTTCAAGTATTCCTGAAGGCAGTCACACACCCTGAAGCTAACTAAACTGCTCTAATTCCAAGGCTTTTTTAATGAAAAAGGCCACCCCGCTGCTACCCGTGCTCTGCAGAAAGGAAGAGGCACGTACCTTCGGGATGTCTAGGTTAACACCGGGGGGCAGCCGCAGGATCCAGAAGTTCCTGTTCTTCAGCAGGTTCTCCATGTTCTCCAGGCGCCGCTGGAGCACCCCGTACTCCTGGAGGAGGGTGTCCAGCGCAGCCCATTTGCTCTCCAGCTGGTTCCCAAACTCCATCTCTGTTTTCTCACAGTCAAGTATTTTTTTCTCAGCTGCCCCTGTTCTCCCTTCCAGGTCTAGCAACCGTGTSGCAAAGGAATCCAGCTTCCTCTCCACAGCTTGGATTGCTGCCACGAGGGTTCGCATGGAAATCTCCGTGTTTTGGGGAGGTGTTTGTTCCAGGACAGCGGCAGGTTGGAGAGGCAGTGGGCAGCGGGGTCCCRAGTCCCATCCCTGTGCCTGTTTGCCAGGAGAGAGGAGGGAAGGCGCTGAAGCGATGGCACGCTCAGCTCACACCAGCTGCAGAGAGCATGAAGAGGGCCGTCTCCATACCACGCTGCTCAGCGCGTTCCCGCGGGACGGCTCCTCCACACGTGACGGCCAAAGGTTCCCCACATCCCCTGAGTCCGAGCACTGAACTGCCCTGCTCTTTCTTAAAGTTAAGCTCCATGCACTTCTATAAAAAACACCAGGACCCAAAATTAAAAGCCTGGACACAGCAAGAGCCCCTGGACCTCCAGGGCAGGGTGGCTGGTGTGGCCAGCTGAGCGCAATGAGCTTCAGCTCCGGCCGCGGCCCTCAGGGCCATTGCGATCTTGCTGCAACCTCGGTGTTTTACCAGGAAGCTCCCTGACAACGAGACAGCAAGTGACACCCGGCCTGGAGCCCTGGCCACGGCCTGAGGCGCCTCCAGGAGCCCCTTCTGTGTCCCTGGCTCCCCTGGCCCATGGCGGCCACCTGACCTCAGCCCCCAACTCGGCCTGCGACGCCAGGCTCTGGCCAGGGGGATCTGCCCCGGTGGGTGAGTCCTACCACCAGGGCTGGGGGGGCACCGGGGGCCTGGGGAGGGGGACACGTGTGCCCCAAGGGGCGCCACGGCCTCGGGATGCGACCCAAGCCGCGCTCCCGGGGTGTGACGCCAGTTTGGGATGGAGCCTCCCAGGGCAGCAGATCCACAGAGCCAAACTGGCGCTGATCACTGGGAGCTGGGACAGGGGGATGGCGGGGACACCTGGGG
>NW_028186720.1:34331-46321 GCF_003343005.1 Rhea americana | reverse complement strand
GAGCCGGTGCAGCGCCGCGCTGCACGCCGGGAACGTGCCGCGCTGCACGCCGGGAGCGCCCCGCGGCCCCGCCCACCGCCGCGGGCTGCCCGTAGCCAACATGTCCGCGGCCCCGCCCACCGCCGCGGGCTGCCCGTAGCCAACATGTCCGCCGCCAGTTTCCGCCGAAGCAGGGCGCCGCCATCTTGACTGAGGGCGCCGACGGCGGCTTCCGCCATGCTGGCTACGGGCAACCCAGCCAGGTCTCCCGCTGGGATCGGGAAGCATCGCTGCCTGCTCCCTGCCCCGGGCAGCGATTTCTCCCTGCTGCCTCGGCCCYGCAAACCGGAGCACCCCCGGCCTTGTCGCTCTGCCCCTGGACGATGGCTCCTCCGTGCCGGGACCCCAGCCGCCTGCTCCGACCGCCCAAGCGCCACGCAGCCCTCCCGACGCTCGCGCGCTCATCTTCTGCGCGGCAGCAGAGCGAAGCCCCGGCTCGCGCTCCTGCTCTGCCTCGGGGTGCCCGGCCCTTCCGCCCGCTGCGCCGCTCACCCCTGTTCCAGCCGCCTTCTCCGCGGCAGAAACGGCTCCGGCCTCATCTACGCTCCTCGCGAGTGCCGCGGTTGTGTCACGAGCACCTCCAACGCACAGGCAGCTCCTCCAGCTCGCGCAGGAAGAGGCTTTCCCCGAGCCTGGACCATTCTGCATCTACGCATCGGCTCGGAAGAACAGCAGTAGCTCCTCAAATGCCCTTCAGATCCCACCCCGGGCTAACGAAAGGGTCAGTCTGATAGCAGGGCTCTGGTCTTGGAGGTTTCCGTTTTGGCTTGTAGACAAAAGCAGCTGTTGGTGGTTGCTGGCATGCAGTCTGATCAGCACAGGTCCCAGGGGAAGTCATGGTGCACCTGGGGTAGCTAAGCAACTCCCACCTCCTGCTCTGAACTCTCCCGTAATTAATCGGGATGATTTATATGATAAGCGGTGTTGATACACACATGGTGAGCGCCCCAAGGTCACTACAAACATCCTCATCTCCAAGGAGCGGCGCACAGCTGGAGCACAGGCACTGCAACACCACAGTGATCTATGTACGAAAAGTCAGCGGGGATGGTCTTTGGAGACCAGAGCTCCTAACATTATCCCAGGCTCAGAAGGGCATGTTTCAGTGACATGACAACTGTGAAATACAGCCTATGTTTATCAAAGGCACCCCCATGTATGCAATCAGAGCTATGTGCATACAAATGCTGCAGAAGGAAAACCAAGAAAAACAGGAAAATGTACAGACAAATACTTTATTAATTCCATAGCCTGAGAGAAGGATCTGGGACCTCACACCAAATGCTGGTCCCAGTCACAACAACATACAAAGGCCCTGGGCTGGGCAATCAGCCCGAGGGAGAGGCCAGCTCCTCCACGAGACCCAGCACCGGGCTCAGAGGCCCAGCTCTGCCCACAGGCAATACCACTGTCCCAGCTCACTCATCCCACACAAGCCACAGGCATCAGTGGCTCTACCATCCAGCAATAACCAGCTCAGTCACTCAAACTCATGCAGCTGTGCCTGTGCCGGCTGGGGGAACCCAGGCCAGAGAGCGAGCTTGCCCCCCAGCCCCACTATCGCAGCACAGACCATAAGGCATCAACCACCTCTGTATCTCACAGGGCTCTGCAGCATGGGCTGACCTGTCTGGCCACCGTCACCCCTTCATGGCTATAATACAGTCTAGGCACACTCTGCATTGCAATCTCAAGGGGCAGGAAACAGGAGCAAGGAAACGGCCCAGAGGAGTGCTGGGACATCCCGTGCACCCGAAAGGAGCTCTGAGGAGGAAACCCTCAGTGTCTCCATCTCCGACACCGCCTCGGAGGGGAGTGGCAGCACTGCCCCTCCAGGCTAGCAAGGAGGTGGCTGGGCACTGCTGGGTGTAGTTCACTGAGCACTAACGAGTTACACCACGACACAGCAGGAACGACATTATCTCAGTGCCCAAAGCACCTTGCCAGCAGCAGCCCCATCTGCAGTCAATTAGACCCTGCAAATGGCCAGGGAAAGTGAAAGATATTCTGAGCAAACCAGCTCATGCCCCCTGGCCTGGGAGGGGCAGAGAGTTGGCCATTTCAAACAATTACATCAAACACAATTTAATGGGAAAACAGAAAACTAAACTCAGGAGTCATAAAAGCTTCTCATTTTGCCATGCACAGCGATGCCACCAGGATAGGCTTGTTTTCTCTATGCATGTGCTTCATATTTCCTACTAGTGCACACACCTGCAGGGCTCTGGCTGTGGACATGAACAGTTGAAAGGACTCTTGGGGATGCCTGAGCCACATCAGCTAACCTGGCCTGGCTTTCACCAATTTCTGGGCTGCCTGCGGGCAGATCTTGCTCCAGGACATCTGAGGTAGCTAGCACAACTAGTCTTTCACAGGATCAGTTACTGATGGATTCTGCACATGGCTACGCTGGATGTGGAGACCACTTTCAAYGCGGAGACTGGGGCTTCCCTTTGCAGCACAGCAGAGGGGATGAGCCCAGTGTCATCAGCCTGCGCCAGGACCTGGCTGATACACTGGAGGTGGAGGAAGGGTCTTCACATGGCCTGCTGCAGCAGTGCAGAAGTGCTAGGGTAATCCTACCTGTTACATATTTCCAAAGGGACTCTTCTACTATGCCTGTTGCTAAYCCTAGGGGTGTTAACCCTGTTATGTATTTCAAGTTGTTGAAGGGTTGACTCTTTGAAGGAAGTAATGCTGCTGGGGCCTTGGAAGCRCTCGCAGAATCTTTGCAAACAGGAAATATTGCAGTTTGATTCATTCTATTTATGTTCCATTGTGGGCTGTTGTATCAAATGTCAAGCTCACCTATGCAAACAGATACTCTCAAACTGATCTAGCATTTAGCATTCAGATTCTGTCACTGGGCTGGGTTATCAGACAAGCATGGCTAGAACAGGATGGAGCCTCAGAGATGCCAGGCTAACAGGGTGAACTGTTGCTTCTGCCAAAGTGCCCCTGAGATGACAATACAGACTTTAGTCTGCAGTAAAGAAACTTTAGCAGTGAAATGAGCTCCTCAGGAATCCAACTGGGCTTACTGTCAGGCTGATTTGTCTTCTTCACTGTGCAATTTTATTTCCAAATCCAAGGGATCAGCTCCAACATCATGTAACGGGTGAGCTCAATTCCTGTTTGCAATTCCTCTTGCAAGGGCTGCAGAAGAGATATTTGATAATCTAGGAAGGTCAGTGTAGGTTAATTTCTTGCATCAGCCAGCAGACACAAGAGTCTGAGGAATGGTAAAGCATTATGTATCACTAGAAGTGTCTGTAATTTGCTCTCTTTGATGGTATCCAAGCTTTGATTCACTCTGTAATTCAAGAAAACTCCCCAGATCCAGACTACAGATGGCTTACAACCCCAGTGCCCCATCTTGTCCAAAATCTTTCTCAACGCTCACACTGTTTCTCTCTAGGGACACAAGCATTTTGGATCTCTCCTATAGTCATTTATCAGTCATGCCCAAAACYACAGCCCTATTTCCTAGTCTTACAACAGGCTGGATTGCTCTCCCACCAAAGTGGTGGATTTGGCAGTGCCTATCTGAAAGTACAGGATTTGCAGGACTGACCAAGAGAGCATCAGCTTCGGTTGCAGTGGGTGCAGGACTAACATCACTCTTCGATGCATGATTCAGTGAGCAAGGAACATCCTCTTCTTTGGGTACCCCTGGGGCTTCCCTTTGCTGGGGCTGCTTGGGCACAGGCAGGACAGCCTTGGACTGGGCTGTCTTGGGCTGTTGGACCATATCCAGGGCTTTCTGTTGGACCATCTCCTCCAGGGCTTTCTGGCGGTCGTGTATTTTCTGGTGGCGTGAAAGGTGYGTTCTGCGGGTGAAGGATTTCTTGCAGTCACTGCAGTGATATGGTCGGTCACGGGCATGGGTCTGCAGGTGTCTCCGAAGGGAAAACGGGCACGAGAGACTCTTCCGGCAAACATTGCACTTCAGCAGAGACTTGTCATGTGTCCTGCGTCTGTGGTTTTGGGAGAAATGCGTGCTGGGCAGGCTCCTTGCATCCGGTTCATTCTTTGCCTGGCCCAGCCAGGACTCCCCAGTGCGCGCCCTGTGATCCAGACTGTAGGCGCCTCCATAGAGAGCCCCGCAGAACTTCTTCCTCGGCCCGATCCTCAGCTCCGGATGGACGTTCCCCCAGACCTTGGCCCCAAAAGCCCTGCCTTCTGTGTGGATGCTCTGGTGCAGGTCCAGATGGCTTTTGTCTGCAAAGCTGATCTCGCACACYGTGCATTCATAGGGCCCATCTTTGGCATGGCTCCTCTGGTGGATGATGAGGTTGATTTTCAGACGGAATCGCTTCCCACACTCTGTGCAGGGGTGCGACCACTCCCGCACATAGCCCCGCCGACAGGTTCCCATCAGCAGGCTGCTAGCTGCACAYCTGTTTGGCTTCTTCTTGCTCTTGGCCTTGGTCTCCTCCTTTTTTGGGCATTTCTGGATTTCTAGGTCAGGAGAGGGTGTGGAAACCTCTTGCAATGCCTCRGGCGCTTCCTTCTTCACTTCCACATTCTCCAGAGGAGAAGTCCCATCACAGGCTGTTTCATTTTCCAGTGAAAAGCCCTCCTCTGCAATGGAATGACAAGACAGGTATTAGCCATTCATGCTCTTAGGGTGATCTCAGGTTATGGTTGAGTCCCAAAGCACCATGCAGGTTTTTAGCAATAAGGGAGTTACCAGGAAATCTGAGAACAGAGTTGGAAAGAGCACAGAGTCCTGCCCGCACGCAGTAAGTAACCCAGCGTGGTCTCAGCTGCAGCAAATCTGGAGTTCCCAGGAAGCACCAAGACTGTGGTCTGCTGCAGTGCAATTACGGCAGGTTGCACAAAGCGATCCACCTCTAACACCATGGCACCAGTGACTGCCACAAAATGTAGCAGGAAAAAAAAGATCACTGAGGAGCTAGTCTGCAGCACTTCCAGGCTCTTCACCTCTGTCAAACCTGTGACTATCACTAGATGCCAGATGTTAAAGGCACAGAAACTCTAATGAGGGCTGTGCAACCCAGACTTGCAGTGAACTCTCCACAGTCCCCCCTGCAGCCAGGTAATTTAGTCTGCACAAGCCCTGCCCAGAACCAGTCCTATTTATCACCATGCCCAGAAATAAACTCGGAAGTCCCTGAAGGAGGAACATGCACTGCACATTAGCTTGACAAAGCTTCAGCAGCAGAACGGAGGGTCTCTGCAGGCCGCTGTCCCCCCCCATTCCTATATCCTCTACCTCCTCCGCTCCTGCAACAGAGAAGAAGGCCTTATCACAGGAAGCATTRGGCAATGTGACCTTGAGGTCAGGCAGCCAGTTCTACCGTAAYGCAGTGAAGCTGGGAGGAAGGACGCATGCTACTGCTGTAAACTTCCTTCTCCCTCCTCTCTATTCTGCTCCACTGCCGAGGCTTTCCAGTTCCAGCCAGATCTGGGATCCAGGACTACTCTCTGCTGCCCGCTCTCCTCTTACCCAGACCGGCTTGGATGCTACCCTCCCTTCACACTGCTACGCTGTTTAGCACAGTTCTCCCCCAGTTTCTGACAGAAGGATCCTGACCGCCCTGTTGTTCTTGCCGCAGGCAGGGCTGAAACACCCCACCCAACACTAGCCCTCTTCCTTACTAGGTAATAAAGGAGGGGTCTGAAAACAACCTGGGTTGCCATAGCCATGCAACACTGCCCTTCTCAGAAATCCCTGCATGTCTCCAGCTCCCTGTTTCTGCACRCACCACTAAGTGCAATCCATGAACCCTGCTGCCCAGAGCCCCAGCACTTTCCTCTCTATCCCCATTTCAAGCACACTGGAGAGCTGGGAGACACTATAAAACAGCTGCTCCCTGCCTGCAGGGCACCCTGTCTCCCAGGTACAGTTACTCACTGGCACTGAACTCAACTGGGTCCTCTTCCACCTCTGTCTCTGGCTGATTCTCCCTGCTCAACTCCTCTTCTTGTGCACTCAGGGACATGACATTCATCACCAAGATAGGGAGTTCTGTTCGCAGAGAAGAGAATAGCAATTTTAAACATTCACAGAGAGCTTGGAGAGCTTCTCATATCTTCCTGCTCTGGTATGATCCTCGCTAGGGATATATTGAGAATACAATGAAGAGCCACAGAAAGCTGCAGCTCGTGAAGCAATGACATGCTCTAGGTGACCCTGCTTGAGCAGGGAGGTTGGACTACATGATCTCTAGAGGTCCCTTTCAACCTTACCGATTCTGTGATTATGTGCTCTGAAGGAAAACGTGTAAGGTGTTAGCAGAAATTGAAGTGAGCCACGCAAAGGTCCAAAAGCAGAAAGACGTCTGAAAGGAAAGGCACCAAGGTGCCACACGCTGTCACTTCTTCAGAGCAACCTCATCCCTCCTATTGTGTTCAGGTCCTTGAATCCTTTCTACTTTCCCCAGTAACACCTCAGTGCTGCTTGCTCCCCAACCCAGGACTTCTGCCTTGCCCTATMTAAGCACAGAGGCTTGCCATGCCCTCTCCCACAGACATTGCTAGGAGATCTCCCACGAAAACTGGAACAGGAACAGCCCAGGGAAGCACGTCCTCCTRGCACCCATGTAACTCACCTGTGTCAGCTTCCATAGGGGTTTCATCTTCCAATTCCTTTTCCTTCTGGTTTGTCTCTTCTGGTGGCTGTGGGGGATTCTGACTGTCTTGGATACACGTCTGTGGGGGTTCTTGACCATCTTGGGTACATGTCTGTGGGGGCTCCTCACTGTCTTTGGTGCAGAGCTCTTCATCCCTCTCCATGCAGGACAGGATGTCAGGCTTGGATACAGCGTAGTCTGCTCATAGGACAGGAGAGCCGTGAACAGCATATTTTGTTAGGAACTGGCTAGATCTTTATTCTATCAAAATTTTGAATGTTTTAAAGCAATTTTTCTTTCCCTAGCCCCACAGCTAGCAGACAATACAGACACAGATATCTGTGCTGTAACAGGCAAAATGGTGAAGTTGATTTTGTTGCCCTTGCAGCAGGATTCACACACAAGAACAGCTGTAGCTGAAGTACAGAGAAAATCTAAATAATGAAATGTGACTTGAAGTCTCAAAGGAGATGAAGAAGCTTTGTCTTTATGCACTATCTTTTTCCTCTCTTTCCTGTATCATCTGACAAACATYCCCCCAGATACAGACTTGACATAAACCATTCCCTGGTAACACTCCTCAAAGGACAAGGCTTGCCTTGCTCTCTGCCCTGCCTGCCAGTGGTCAACCAACCTTTCTTGAAGCTTCTTAGCCCTCCAGCTCCTCACTCCAGCCTGAAAGAGCTTTCAAACACAGCTCTTCCTGTTAGTGTCATCTTTTCTTGGCTCTATCAAGGTCTCTTTGTGGTTTTCTAATGTTTCCTTCTTTCCTTGCCCACCCTTCTCACTATGACAATTCATTCGTCCAACTCTTCTATGCCAAGTCACAAAGCTCTCTGACCTGCTTCTGCTCTCCATAGCCCTTACAGAGCTCCCTCGGCCTCCTCTTCCCATTGCTGCAGGAGGCTGAGGTTCTTCACTTTCCACCATGTCTCCTCGCAGCACAAAAGCAAGCAGGAGTGTCTACGGAGGCACTAGGGCTGATGCATGCAATCAGGTAAAAGACTTCAGAATTGCACAGAAACAGCTGTAAGGGACCACAGGAGGTCCACCCCACAGCTCCAAACTCCATCCCAGCCCATCCTAACACTTTTTGTCTATTTTTCTCTGTGAGATTCATCTGCYCAAATATTAACGTTCCTCTTGGAGGCAAGATCCCTATGCATTCCATGGAGGTCTAGTCAATACAGCCAAGAGAGACTCAGAGAGGTTCATTTCTCTCCAGTACAACACTGCTGGAAGATCTCCAGAGAAACCTGGGACAGGAACAGCCCAAGGAAGTACATCCTCATGGAACCTATGCAACTCACCTGTGTCAGCTTCCATGGGGACTTCATCTTCTCCCAGYGCATCCTCCTCCCAGTCTGTCTCTTCCGGTGGCTGTGGCAGCTCCTGACCATCTTGGATACACATCTGTGGGGCCTCCTGACCGTCTTGGATACATGTCTGTGAGGGCTCCTGACTGTCCTGGACACACATCTGTGGGGGTTCCTGACTGTCCTGGACACATGTCTGTGGGGGCTCCTCAGTATCTTTGGTGCAGAGCTCTTCATCCCTCTCCATGCGGGACAGGATGTCAGGCTTGGACACAGCGTAGTCTGCTCATGGGACAGGAGAGCCRTGAACAGCATATTTTGTTAGGAACTGGCTAGATCTTTATTCTATCAAAATTTTGAATGTTTTAAAGCAATCTTTCTTTCCCTAGCCGCAGGGCTAGTAGGAATACAGACACAGATATCTGTGCTGTAACAGGCAAAATGGTGGTGTTGATTTTGTTGCCCTTGCAGCAGGATTCACACACAAGAACAGCTGTAGCTCAAGCATGGAAAAAATCTGAATAATGGAATGTGACTTGAAGTTTCAAAAGAGAAGGAGAGGATTTGTTTTTATCTAAACCTCCCTCTCCTGCCCCCAGCACCATTTCAACTTCAGTAATGACTTAAAGAACAATTCTTTTCCACTATCATTAGCAGATGAATTTAGGTCTGGAGTAGAGATGGAGAAATTCCTGCTTTGCAGAGGTGTCTATGTCTGATGGACCATCAGAGGAACAAGCTTTTTTTCTGTTTCTACAAAATATCATTGTGAAAGGGGAAGCCTTATCTCCAGTAACTGTACAAACTAGCACATTATTAGTAGTGCCTATGAAACAATTTTTGATAGGGAATATTTTGTAGCCCAAATCATCCAAGAACATGTCAGATTTCCTTATGAGGACCAAACATGAACAAGCCAGTTCTTTACCAAGGCACACAGGAATATCTCTTACAGAATCACAGTATYGTTGAGATGGGAAGGCACCGCTGGAGGTTGTCTAGTTCAACCCCCCTGCTCAAAGCAGCAGCAGGTAGTACAGGTTGCCTAGGACTGTATCTAGTCAAGTTTTGAATAGCTCCAAGGACGCAGACTCCACAGCCTCTCTGCCCAACCTGTTCCAACATTAAAATGCCCTTACAGTGTAAAAGTGTTTTCATGTGTTCAGAAGGCATTTCCTGCATTTCAGTATGTGCCTGTTACCTCTTRTTCCGTCACTGGATACCACAAAGAATCTGACCCCATCTTCTGTACACTCTCCCATCAGATATTTATAAACATTGATAGGATCCCTGTTACTCCAAATCAGGGCTAAATATACAGAAAACCAGAACAAGATCATGATGGTTCCTTCATTCTGCAATCTACTTAAGTAATCATTAGGAATAGCATCTGTTCTGAATATTGTTTGTAATAGATATTTTTTATATCATTGTTATTGTTAATTTCTATGAATATCCCTTATATAGATTGTTCACTGCTTGTGAGTAGGAAGGGAAAATAAGTTGTAGTGGGAAAATAAGTGAGTTGGATTGCCCGGGAAAGGTTCTGCCAGTTACCGACTTCCAGTCCCACATGCCAGACCAGCAGACAGACAGTGGGAAACAGTTCAGCCTGCACTGAAGAGAGGCTCATACAGAGGCGTAAACCCGGGTAAATCAGAGTTCGTGCCTTACCCAAGGAGATCAGGGTCTCATAGTTCCCCCTCATCACAGCCCTATACAGATCCTTCTGCCAGCTGTCCAGTCTCTCCCACTCCTGCTCATTGAAGTACACGGAAATGTCATCAAATGTGACTGGCACCTGGAATCACAAGTGTTATGTGCTCAGATTCTGCTGCAGTTACAATTAAATGGAAACTGCATGTGCACAGTGAATGTTTGGCTTTGGTCACAGGAGGCTCAGGACAGAGAGCAAAGCATAGCTTGGCTGATCAGGGCTTGTAAATGGTAAGTTTTGTAAGATTCAGAGATGCTTGCCCCACTAAGCCCACTTTTAAGATTGCTCTGGCATTGCCCAGCCACCTCCAAAGCCACTCAGCCCTGCGGGTACTGGCCTTCCAGGCACCAGCAGTTCAAAGCCGGCAGCTGGCCCCTGCCCACTCGCAGAGCTCAGAATTACTAGGAGGCCTGGAGGCCTCTAAGTGGGATTTGCAACAAAGCCTGGTCCCACTGGCACAGCACTGGGGCAGCCCCTCAGAGTGTGGGGCACAGATGTGTGCACGGACCAAGGGAGAGTCACCACAAATGTGGCACATCGCTATATAYGCTAGACATTTCTGGTTACTCTCTCCCCTTTCCTTCTTGAATTCTGCATTCAGGAAAACTAGGCTGAGACATCTAATCGTAGCAGAAATTTTGTTCTCAGCATCCTGAGAACAGAGAGCGGCCTCCGCTGGTGTGAAACACACCCTCTCTGGTCCAGCTCCCTGKGTAGGAGCCCACTCATCTGTTTCTCCCTGCCATAGGGACCCCACATGCCCTGGCGGCTGGTCTCCCACCCACTCACATGCAGGCAGTGCAGCCCCAGGGCCCGTTACTGCCATTCGCACGGCGTGGAGCAGCATGAGCCAGAGCGCTGGGGGGGGGCAATCCACAAGTGCGAGGCTCCCCCCTTCCTGCACCACCACAGCCCCACTGACCCGCAGTCCTGCTTGAGGCTTTAACCACGGCGCAAGGGGCTCAAGGACCTGGCTGCCGCTGGTGCCAGCCTGGATTCTCACCTTGGGGACTTCGCCTCGGGTGCCCGGCGGCAGCCGCAGAAGCCAGAAGTTCCTGTTCTTCAGCAGGTTCTCCACATTGTCCAGGCGCTGCTGGAGCTGGCCGTAGCCCTGGAGGAGGGTGCCCAGYGCGGCCACGTGGCTGCCCAGCTCCCCAACTAGGTTCTCGCAGGCCAGGAGCCTCCGCTCAGCCCTCTCCGTCCTGCTCCGCAGCTCCTGCAGCTGCTGCGTGTGGGCTTCGGCCTGCCCTGCGGCAGCCCGCGGCCCCATGGCCTGCACCGGCACGCGCTCGCTGCTGCCTGAGTCCCACGCCAAGAGCTGGGAGGGAAGCGAGAGATGAAGGAAAGGGTGAGATCCCACTCCTGCTCCTGATCCTGTGGGGCCTGGCACACCCCTGCAGGGACTGSCATCCCCAAGGGGACCACCCCCAAACCCCACAGCTACCCCTGGGCCCTGGCACCCCCAGGGCAACCCCTCAACATCCTCTCCTAGGGACCAGCAGCTGCCAAATATTGGCAGCTCCAAGGGGTTCCCCTCATGAGGATCCCATCCCATGCCCACATCCACCCCAGGGACTGGCACCTCCTGAAGTCAACCTCAGATCCCCCACCACCCTGGACTGGTACCCCCCAAAGGGTGCCCCCCTCACGATCTCGGACTGACCCCCTAAGAGGACCTCCTCCCAGCCACTACCCCATGGGGACTGGAACTCCCCAAGGGGACCCTCCAGCCCAACATTCCCTGGGGACCAGCACCCCCAAAGGACCTCTTCCCAACCCCACATCCCCACAGGACTGGCACCCCCAAAAGGGGCCCTCCAGCCCCACATTCCCCAGCRTCAGCACCTCCAAGGGCTCCCCTTGCAGCCCCACAACCCCTGGCCTGGCACCACCCAAGGCAATGCTCCCAGCCTTGCATCCCCCCAGCCCCATACTCCCCCCACCCCAAAGGGGGACCAGCACCCCCAAGGTGACCCCTGCAGCCCCACATTCCCCCAGGTCCCGCACCCTCAAGCTGAGCCCCTTGCAGCCCCACATACCCTGGGACAAGCCCCACAAGGGGATTCCCCAGCCCCACATCCCCCCCCAAGACCCCAGGATGGGACCCTCCCCCCAACCCAATATCCTCCGGGACCAGTACCCCAAGGGGCACCTCCAACCCCCCTAAACCCCTAAGGGGGCCTAGGCCCCACATTCCCGCACCCAGCCCTCCAAGGGGACCCCAGGCCCCACATTCCCCCCTCAGCCCACCAAGGGGACCCTCCAGACCCCCCATATCCCCCACCAGGGGACCCTCCAGACCCCACAGCCCCCCACCCC
>NW_028186720.1:29706-31910 GCF_003343005.1 Rhea americana | reverse complement strand
GTCGTTCGTGTCCAGGACCGCCCAGCATGGGGGAGGCTTCCTCCGAGGCAGACGCGGGTCCYGCAGCCCCTCCGAGCCTGCCCCTGGCCAAGGGTGTGCTTGAACAAGACCCTCCAGCTCTGGATTGCCTTCTCTCTGCCTGGTGCAACCTTTTGGGTCCTGCAAAACACACCCGTTTTTAGGGGCAGGCTGACAGGAGGTGCACGGGGCTTGCCAAGGGCTGGGCAAGAGCTTGTGGTGCTCAGAGCGACACTCGTGAGCCGGGATGCAGCCCTAGGCTTGGGGGGCTTGGGGGCTGCAGCTGCAAGCGAGGGGCCTGCCTCCACCCGTCTCGCACTCAGGGCGGGTTTGCCAGCTGAGGAAGCATGTTTGCAACGTTTGCTCTGGGTGCGCAGGGCACCGAGGGGGTGTCCGTGCATCACCCTGCATGAGAGCGGCCTCCTTCCCATGGGATTTGGGATCCGTTCATCCTTCCCTGTTGTGTGAAGACCCTTGGGCGAACATTGTGAAAGGACGGCAGGTCTTCTCCCCCCACTTCCTTGGAAGGAAATATTTTCTTGGCAAATCTTTGCATAATTAATTTAAGCGGAGCAGCCAGGACACCACGGAGCTGTGAGCAATCATCACACGTTGCACAGGGCGCCTGCCCAGCGAGCGCGCAGAATTAAAGGTTTGACAAAGTTACTTCTGATGCAAATATCAAGGTGTCAGGCCGAATTATGTCACATCGTCCCTGAAGGAGCACGAAATGCTCACAGATATGTGTCAGCCAGCGGCACGGAAGGAGGGAGCCGGGCCGGGATACCTGCTGGGATGTGCCCGGCCCGCCGCCCGGCTCTGCTCTCTGTTGGCGCTGACGCGGCTTCCCGGCCCCTCCTGGCACAGAGCGGGAAAAGGAAAGCCTCTTTCTGGGAGCAGGCATTATTTTAAGGCCACGACTCGATTCCCGGCCTGCTTCGGCATCAGTAATCCCCCAGTGAGACCCCGCTCCCGGGGCTCCCTGGTGCGTGCGAAGGTGGCAGCCCCGCTGCGCCCCGGGCTCGGCAGGGCGGACGCGCAGGTCGGGGCTGACGGGCAGCCGTGATTGACAGCTTCCCAAATCCCTCGGGAGCGGCGGTGGAGCGCGAGCCCTCAAATTTTGCGTGAGCAGCCCCGGAAGCGAGCGCGGCATCGGAAAGGCACATCCACGCGCCTGGATTCCTGCTGGCGCTTGGCACCGAGGCTTATATCAATAACCGATTTTGTTGGCTGGCGACGGCAGCGTTGCAAAACCTGCCCGCTCGCATCACGTCAGCGCGGCGGCAGCCGGCGAACGCGCTCGGGCAGGTGGTGGCCAGAGATGCCAGAAGCAATCGCAAGGTAGCGGCGCGGCGCGGGCACCGCCGGGGCACGAGCCCTCGCCCGCCGGTGCTGCCCGTGGCCCTCCTCCGGGAGCCGTTGCTGCGGGTGGCTCCGCGCTGGCGTGCCGGTTTTGCACCCTCCCCGGGAATTCCGGCTCCTCGGTGCTCACCTTGCTCTGTTCTGCTCCTGTTTCTGACGTCTCCTGCCAGGGCGCTAAGTCCTGCGGCACAGGGCGCCCGTGGAGTCGTGCCGCTGCRGGGACTGCTGTCCGTCCGGCCTTGCCCGCAGACAGCTGGGAAGAGCCGTGCGTGTGCAGGCACTCGGGTGGCACGGGCTGCTCCCACGCACGGGGCGATGCGTCAGTGCACCGGGATGATGTGTGTTGGTGCATAAGGACGACGTGTCGGTGCACCAGGATGATACGTGTCAGTGCACAGGGACGACGTGTGTCGGTGCTTGGTGATGACCCATGTTGGTGCACCAGGATGACGCGTGTTGGTGCATGGGGATGATGTGTGTCAGTGCACCGGGATGATGTGTGTTGGTGCATAAGGACGACGTGTCGGTGCACCAGGATGATACGTGTCAGTGCACAGGGACAATGTGTGTCGGTGCATGGTGATGACACATGTTGGTGCACCAGGATGACGCGTGTTGGTGCATGGGGATGATGTGTGTCAGTGCACCGGGATGACGCGTGCTGGTCTGCAGGGTCCGTGCGGTCTCTCGGCAGGTGACCTGTGATGACGTGGGGGTCCGCCTCTGCGTGCCGGTGACGTTCGAGGACGTGGCGGTGCGGTTCTCCGCCGAGGAGTGGGCGATGCTGGAGGAGTGGCAGAAGGAGCTTCACGGGGAAGTGACGG
>NW_028186720.1:26144-27661 GCF_003343005.1 Rhea americana | reverse complement strand
GGGCCCCGCGCTTGAGCCCGACGCAGCGCCCCGCCGTTCCCACGCTCGGCCGTGCCGGGGGCCGCGCGCGGGGTGCGGGGGCGGCCTTGGGGTGAGCCGGCGCCCCGGTCCGCGAGGAGCCAGACCTTGTCCTGGACGTGCCCTGCAGGCCCGTCCGGATCCGTTCGCTCCTTCCAAGCGGGTTCGTCCGCAGCTGCTCCCTGCTCCGGCCCCGGGCGCTGCTGCCCGGAGCTGCCGGAAGGCGGGAGCGGCCGTCCCGGCCCCGCGCGCAGCGTCTCCGCGGGCAGCGTCTCCTCGGCCAGCATCTCCGAGGGGTGGCGGGGGCCGAGCAGGCCGGCAGCGCCCCGGGCCGTGCGCTGCTGCCCGGAAGGTGGGCTCAGACGGCGGCGGGGGCCGTGCCAGGGCCACCAGACYGCCATGGGTCTGGGGGGAGAGGGGTTCGGAGGAGGCAGCGCGGGGGGCAGGGGGACCTGCACGAGGGACCGTCCTTGCCCGCGTAGCCCATCCTGCTCGGGTGGGGGGGGGTAAGGGAGTGGGGCGCTGAGCACCGGCTGCCCCACATGGCGGAGCCCCCTTGGAGAGCCTGTAGGGTCCCGTCCCCGTGGGGTCCAGTTCCTGGGGGTGTCCCTGTGGGGTGCAGCACTCGGGAGGCATCCAGGGGGGCCCGGTCCCTTGGGAGACACCTGCAAGCTCTCCTCCCCCGGGGGGGGGGCGTCCCCCATCCCTGGGGACATCCCTGAGGGGTCCGGTCCCTGGGGCATCCCCCCCCCACCCCCCAGTGCCGGGCCGTGCCGGGGCCGCCGGCGCGGCTCTGCCGGGGATCCGGGACGGGCTGGGGTCTCCCCTGACTCGCTCCGTCTTTGTGCAGTGAAAACCGAGGCGGCCGCAGTGATGGCTCCTGGCCCGGCGGCCACATCCAGCCCCGGCGCTGAGCCGGTGCATGGCTCCGCGGGGAGCGGGAGCGGGAGCCGGCCGGGAGGAGGTGAGCCGAGGGCCGGGGAACCCGACGGCCACAGGGATGCTCCGGCACCCAGGGCCGCGTCCCTCACTTCGCCGCCCGCGCCCGCAGGGATGGTGGGGCATCGCCCGCTGCGGGGAGATGAGAGTAGCCCGCGGGACCTGCCGGCGGCCAGCGCCGGGACCCCCGGCACCGCGGCGCCCAGCGGGGCCGGCGCCACCGAAGGTAGGACGGGCCGAGGTGTCCCTGAGCTGCCCCGTCCCCGTCCTGCCCCATCCCCATCCTGCCCCGTCCCCGTCCTGCCCCGTCCCCGTCCTGCCCCGTCCTCGTCCCTGTTCCCGCAGACGCGCTCATGGCCCCGGTGCTCGCGGAGCTGCTCGGCCGAGACCCCCACGAGCCGGTGCAGGGTCGCCGGTGCGGGGGCCGCGAGCGCGGGCGGTGCGAGAGGGGCCGGAGCCGCGGGCAGAGGGATGTGGGCAGCGGAGCCCGGTGCCGGTGAGCCGGGGGCTGCCCCGGTTCCCGCCCCCGGAGCTCCGTGCGGGCGGCACGGGGCGGGGGG
>NW_028186720.1:19385-25188 GCF_003343005.1 Rhea americana | reverse complement strand
CCCTGTCTCCTCCCGGGATGGATGTGCCGTCCAGGAGGGCTCCRTCCTGCGCGGTGCTGAGGCCTGGCACATCTCGGTGCACGAGTGGGGCCGGTGCTGGGAGCTGGGCGGTCCCTTGTGCGCGCGCCCCTGTGCCCCGAGCTCGGGCACCGCAGTAAAACCCAGATGGGGAAGCGGCTCTGGTCTCGTCTCCGTTCCTGCTTCCGCAGCGAGGGGCCGGACGGGGTCTCGGCGCCGGTGCCGACCGCGCGGAGCCGCGGAGAGCGGGTGGTGGGTGGCAGCCGCCCCGCTCGGCCCCGCTCGAGAGGAGCAAACCCGGTGCCGCGGCCCGCTCCCCTCGGGGCGCACGGGGGCGATCGGAGCTGACGGATCCCCCGACGGTTCCCGCAGCTCTCCCGCGCCAGGCAGCTTCTCGGCTCGGGCAGCGGGCGCCCGGGGTGGCGGTGAGCCCGCTGCACGGCCCCGCGGGAGCTCCGCGCGCCCCTGCTCCCGCACCGCCGCGCCGTGGCAACCTTCCCCACGCGCCCCGGCTCGGCGTTTCCAAGCCAAACCTGGCAAAACCCGGGTGCTGTGACAACCCCCCCCCAGGCAAAGACCCCCAGCCCCCAAGCGCCGTGGGGCAGCCGCGCTGCAGCGGGACACGCTGGCCCCCCTCCGCCGGGGGCCGCGGCGGCCGGGCACGCGTGCCGGCCGGGGTTTCTCCATCCGTGCATCCCGCCCCRGTAAGCGCACCCAGCGCGTCCGGCTCGTCGGCTTTATTCGCCGGCTTAGCAAAGCAGGGGAGGGAGCTGCCCCCCGCACGCCGTCCGGGTGGGCTGCGGGGCAGGGAGGGCGCAGGGCCGAGCCGTGCCCGCGGGGGAGGCGATTTACCCCCTGCCCTGCCGGGAGCGGCGGTGGGCAGCGGGGGGCCCCCGTTTGCTGCTCTCCGCCCGGGCCCCCCCGGGGCCCCGGCTCTCCCCTGGCGAGGGTTTGCCTCCTGCCCCCAGCGCCTCGTCTTCCCGCGGGGTCCAGGTGCTCAGCGCATCCTGCAAGACACAGAGGAGTGACCCCCCTCGCCGGCGTCCTGGGTGCCGCGCGCGTCTGCCCGCTGCCCCCTCCCTTCGCGCCGCTCAGCGCCCCCAGCAAGGCGCCAGCGCCCRGATCCCGGCCGTGCTCCCGCGTGGGACCAAGGCGCAGCCGCTTCCAGGAGCAAACACAGATCGGGGACCTTGGAGCACGGTGCAGAGGGGAACGGCCGAAAGGCTGCAGGAGAAGGGAGGAAGAGGCGACCCAGGGGACGCAGGGCTCGCGTTCCCCTCCCGGGAGCGGCCTCGCGTCGCGGGGGGAGGACTGCGGCTGCTGCACTGCGACGGCGGTAAGGGCGGAGGCTCGGGGGGCGGCTGGGGGCAGCGGGACTTTAGAGAGGCCTGAGGATGGAGAAAGGTGAAGCTGAGCAGAAAGGGGCAGGAAAGTGCAGCCCGGCGGCGGATGCACGGGGGTCCCTGCACGGAAAACGCTGCCTCTGCCGTGGGGTGTCGGGCCCAGAATTAACCCCGGTGATCCCGAGTGGCACGAGCATCTCGTCTTGTCTTGTCATCTCTTGTGGAGGCGCGTTTCACCTTCTGTTTTTTCTGGTTCCCGCGTACGTACCCACACGCTTCGCGGAACCTCCTCGACTTCTCTTGTGCTCCGCGACAGCGGACTTGACTCCTGCGGAAAGGGAGAGGGGGCTGCAGGGACCGTCCTGCTCCCCCGCGGGGCTGCACGTGCCCACGGGCGTCAGGGACCCGCAGGGCGCGGGGGCAGCCCGGCAGCGGCGGCGAGGCAGCGCGAAGCCTCCTCCTCCCCTGCCCGCTTTTCTCCAGCCCACGAGGCGACTTCCCCCCGCGCTCGCACAGCCTTGGGCGCTGCCTGCTCCCCGCTCACCTCGCTCAGGACGGAGAAGCACCCGGAGCACGGTCTGTGCGGCCGGCGCTTGCCCATGCTGCTCGTCCCCGCCTGAGGAGAGGAAGAGCTCGTTAGCCGGAGCTGCCCGCGTTTCGGAGCTGGGGCCGCGCGGTCTCCTGACCGCCCCCGCTCGCAGGGGAGGCCGGGGGGAGCGGTACCAGCTCGGGCAGGAAGCTCCGGGCGGGCAGCGCCCGCAGGAGCAGGAGCCTGAGGCGGGACCGGCCTCCAAGGTCCCATTTACCCCTGTCCCTGGGACCGGAGCAGGATTCACCCCAGCAGCCGGTGCCCCGGGGTGCCCAGTCCCCCCGCAGCCCCCCCCGGGGCATTGCTGCTAGCAACGATTCCGCGTGCAGGATGTGTTCTGGGCTGCCCTGGGGACCTGCGCTCACCCTCGTTCCCATTCCCGGCCTCGGCACCGCTCTCCTTCGGCCCCTGCCCCTTCCCACTGCTCTTGCGTGACCAAGGGAGACACACGTCCAGGTCACGTTGCTCTGGCCCTGGCTCCTGCCGCTGCTGCCTTCCTCCCAGCCCCGTGGCGTTTTCGGTGCAGAGGGACACTGGGGAGATCCATCGGCTGTGCTGCCGATCCCCCCGCACCTCCTGACACGGTTCCTTGGGGCGAGAAGGAGGAGCTGCCATTTCGCAGGGCTTTTTCCTCTCTAGCTTTGTCCCCTTGCTCGGCCACTCCTGGTCACTACGCTTCCAACGTTTTGCCAACCCTCGGCACCGCTCCGCGCGTTGCGCTTTCCCCACGGCTCTTCCTGCCCGAATCCAGACACCGTGACTGCGCACAGAGGCACCTTGGTGCTGCCGTTCTCCATCCTTGTCGGCGCCTTCACTTAGCAAAGCCATCACCCATGCGGGTACAGCTCGTGCTCCAAACCGCCCACGTCTCCCCGAACCGCGCCAGGACACGCAGCAACAGGAGCTGATAGCCCGCCGATGCTGGCAGCTCTCCGTGGGAACACGGGGATGGAAGAGCAGGGATGCAGCTGGTTGCAAAGTGCCCAGGGGTGCGCTGGTCCGAAGGGGCTGGGGGTCGGTGGAACTGGAGTGCCGGGAAGCTGTGCCAGGCTCCCACGCCGCTTTGCAGCGGGCCCTTGCCTGGCCGCAGCCAGGACCGGGGATGCTCAGGGCAGCACCGCGGTGCAGCAGCCGCAAACGAACCGTGCTCAGCCCGAGATGTGCGCGGCGTGGCTGGCAGTGGGGAAGGGCTCGCTGGCCCTGGCGCGTGCATCCCTCCTCCCCCTGCTCGGCCCTGCCATGACGAGACGTTTGTCGGTTGTGCAAGCCCTGCCGCTGCAAAAGGGGCTGTCGCAAAGCAAACACGGCGGGGCGTCGCAGCGAGCCGCCGGCCGTGGGGCGAGCAGAGCGCGCGCTCCCGCGGCGCCGGCCGGTCGGGGCAGACCTCAGCAGCGCATCTCGCTCCGAGCCCCTCCTCGGAGCCCCGCGCGGCAGAGGGAGCGCAGGACCGCGGCGGGCATCGCCTGCTCCTCCCCCAAAGCACTGCTCTCGTGCGCTTCAGCCCACAGTGCCGTGAGGCCGCTGCACCGGGCGGCCAAACCTGCTCCCAGGGAGCAGAAATCCCGCGAGCTGAGAAAGCGCCCAGCATCCAGGGTGCCCGGGAGCTGCGGCCGTTGTCTCCCGCACTGACCCAGCGGGCAGCCGCGAAGCCGGGCGCCCCACGCCCCGGCCGAGCGGGAAGCCAGCTCTGGCCGTGCCCCCTTTCACGGCCCCTGCCCTGCCATCTGCCTCCCCTCCTGTCTCGGCCTTCCCGTTACTCCCCAGCGTCAACCCCGACGCACCCCCTGCGCCCGGGTTTCGGTCTTCACCTTCTTCAGGTCCCCGTGGTCGGCTCCGGCCACGGCCACGGCGGCAGCGGCCAAGGCGCAGAGCAGCCCCAGCCTCATGGCGCTGCTGGCGCGGCGCGGCGAGCGCGGTGTCGGGCGGTGCCGGCGGGGGCTCGGCTCCGGCTGCGGCTCCGGCTGCGGTGCTCGCCGCCTGGACCTTGGCCGCGTGATGTCAGCGGCCGGAGGCCTGCTCTGGACGCCCAGTTCGGCGCCGGGTCGATACGGGAATGCTGCAGGGGAAAGCAACCCCCACCCCCGCACCGGGATGCGCCGGTGCGGACACAGCCTTTCCCCGCAGGAAAAGCTCCGGGAGAGGTAGCGATGAGGTCGATCCCCCTTCGCTATCCCAAGGGTTCTGCCTGGGTGCGTTGGAAGGAAACAGCTCCCCCAGACTGCTGGGTTTCTCTTGGGGTTCCTCTTCTCCCAGGATTTGCTGGCACTTCCCCTCTCTTCACCCTGCATTTGCAGCCCTGGGTGTCAGGCAGCCCCCTGCCCCATAAAGGCCCGTATGGGTCTGGAGGCAGCAGCTCTGGCCAGGGCTAGGCTGGTTTCCAAACCGCCCTCTGCTTGGTACCGGTCCAAGCCGCAGGAGCAGCCTCAGGCTGGGGAGGCGAGATTCAGGGCACGCTGCCTGCCCTCGGGAGCAGTGACCTCGGGCTGACGCATTTCCAGCTCCTCCCCAGCTCAGGCACTGCCCCGTGGCACCCACCAGTTCTCCGACTGGAACTTTCCAGGGCTGGAGAGGCCTTCGGAGGCTTCCCGGGGTAACGTACAGTCACCCCAGCATTGCTGCTCCCCTCAGCTGGGATCTTCCCTGTCACTCGAGGCGTCTCCTTGCCTCGGCGTTTAGAGGACTGCCTCTCCAGGTGCAATCTTTCACACCTCTTTTCTCCCCCTTCTATTAACGTCCATCACCTCTCCCTGCAAGTTGCCCAGAAGCTACTGTCTCTCCCCAGCTCTGCTCTGATTGCTGCTTCTCCTGAGCAGGACAGGAAGGCAGTGACAGGCTTTGAGCAAAATTTCCAATCCCGACGCAAGCAACTTTTCAAGGGAGGAGAAAACGATGTAACCCCAACGGAGCCCCTGTGCAGTGGGCGCATGGCTACCAAGGAACGGGCAGTGGGAATTGCCTGTGCTTACAAAGTGTGAGACCACTTCAGAAGATAAAGAGGTAGCTCACAGCAACAAGCCGGATTTGTCTCGGTGCTGTACCTCTGGGGAGGGAAACGTGGGACCGAGGGACACCGCAAGCATGGGGAGGGGCGAGTGCAGCCTCGCAAAGCAGTGGGGGAGCTACCAAGAGCCGGGCTTGGGGAGCAGACGCCCACAGAGCAAGCGTGCAGGCTGGCCCTCCGCCCCCGCGGCGCTACCCGCCCCTGCCGCAATCCGCGGGGCAGAGCCGGGGGGAGCTCCCGCACAGAAAGCGCAGCCCCGAGCCCGAGGAGAGCCCGTGCTGGCTGCGAGACGCCTCCCACCAGCGCTTCACCCGTGGCAGCGTCTCACGCTCGCGGGGCCGCGGACGCCGCTGGCAGCTTGCGGCTAGTCGTCTCCTTTCAGCGGGGCCTCTCCGGACTCCAGGAGCTCCAGGCTTTGGCCCAACCACGGCACACGTGGAGTCTGAGGGTCTGACACACGGTCTGGGGAACAGGTTGTGGGTTATTTTATTTCAGCAGTCGCAGAAAACTGCTTTAAAACGCACATTCATCAGTTCAGCTCCTAAATCAGCCTTCTCTCTGGAAAATCCTGTTCTGATTCTGGAAAGCGGAAGCAGAGGCCCAACACTCAAGAACAACGCTAACGGGACAGGTTGCAAGCTGCGCAGCAGGTCCCGCGGCCTCCAGCCTGGAAGCCGGCGCATTGCTCCAGGCTCGCACGGAGACAGGGAGCAGCACAACGCCGCGGAAACGCCCGTCAGTTTGGGCCATCTTCTGGGAGGCCCCTCGGGAGCTGAGCGCAGCGCCGGCGGCAGCGGGAGAGCGATGGCGGCCAGCGCGCCCCGGGCCGCCCTGCTGCTAGGGCCGGGAGCG
>NW_028186720.1:12186-19025 GCF_003343005.1 Rhea americana | reverse complement strand
GTCTTATCTCCCGTTTTCTTATTCTTTCCTTTCTTTTTCTTTCTTCTTCTTCTTCTTCTTCTTCTTCTTCTTTTTTTTTTAAAAAAAAGCTTTTTGGGATACACCGTATTGAAAAAACAGAGGAAAAAACCTCCAAATAGCGCTGCTCGCGGAAGGCCTCTTAGCTTTTCAAGCAAAAAGGTGAAAATCCGTGACACCCGTACTGAGGCTGGGGACTACTGGACACAGCAGTTTAACCCGCTCTGTTGTTAACTGCGCGTCCCCTTCTTCTCGCGGAAGCTCCATAAGACGCCGGAGCCGTGGCACCCTTGGGCACGATGCAGGCACGGCCCTGGAACTGCCTGCGTATGAAGAGCCCAAAAACGTCCACGGGGCAGCCGTCCTCTTTGAACTCCCCCTCTGCTTCGACTTTCCTTTCCACCCTTTATTTGCCCCGTGATGCTTCTCCTGCTAACTCCTGGGCAAAATTTAATTCAGGACACAGATCTCAGTCTTCTGCACCAATTCGAGACCATAAGTCATCTCAGGTTTTTTGACCACAGGCATGAAACACTGGTGCTCTTTCAAGAGCTGCCCACAGCACAAACCACATTTCCAGCCCTGACATTTGTGAGCCTTTTCCACATAGGACTGCGAGAGCTGCAAAGCCCAAGACAACCAATTTGCTTCTTAATAACCAGGGATTTTTTTTGCTGTAAACATTCTCCACACTGGCACAGCAGCCTGCAGTTATGACACCTGACTGTCACACCTGTGTTATCTGCACATTCCTGTGACAGGAAGAGCTGGTAATATTTATATCCAAGGACACAACTGCAACTTTTGACAAACCTCACACTAGCTTCTTGAGCTAGTAATGTTCATCTTTCTAAAAGGAAGGAGGTCTTCCTTCTGATCCTCAAACAGAATCTCATGTAGCATGACCTTCCTGTGCACAGACCACTCCAGCTTGCCATGCAGCTCTTTTGCCCTGCTTAACGGCTGTGCATCTGTCAGATCTCTCACTGCCTTAAGTGCCCTGAGACCACCAGCAAAACAGAGGTTGTCTTGTTAGAGAAGGCTGGGGAGAGATCATGTTGCTAGGTAGCATCTCCAGCTGTTCTCTTATCTATGTTACGAATAATTCCCAAGTTTCTGTGACCAACACTAGGGATGATGCACCATGTCCCTTCTGATGACAGAAAAAGATCAGATGAGAGTACAGTGGGAAAAACAGGTTTACTGACCCACTTCCAGCTGCATTAATCGGACAAGGGGCTGCCTGATAGGGACTCCCAAACAGTCCAGATCATATGCCTTTCTGCCTTTTCTCCCTTTTATTGTTCTCTTTTTCCATTCTAAGTTTTTCCCCTTTATCATCCTCATCCCCTCTCAAATAAATATCCCACCTTTACCTTTCCCCCCATTAGTCCCAGCTTTGTTCATACTCAAATTTGGCATTTTGGATACTTGTTATCCAGGTAATCTCAACCTTGTATGGAATTAGTATTATGTTTCCCTAGGTACTACTGGTCTTGCAAAGCTCTCTTCTTTAACAGGACACAAAGACCTCCCTTCAGTTACCTGCAAAGTTCAGCAGTCTTCCACATTACTCCCCCGTAACAACCTTTGAAATCCAGCCATCTTTTACAGAATTTTCCTTAACTTCTGTCAACTTCTCTGATTGCCAGAGCCTAGTCAGCAACCCAGCCATCTGCCTACAACTTTAACAATGTTCCCATAATACAGTTCTACTAAACAGTACTGCTTTTTCTTCATACTTTTAGAAAGTGAATGCTGTAGGGTTTGTGATAAGCCCCTAACAGCTTTACAAGTGATAGGTGAAAACTCTGACAGAAAAAAAAAACGAACGAAAAAACATTTCCTTTAATATTATGGGAGAGTATTCCCATTTTAAAGACTTTCCTTCAATCATACTGCTTAAATAAATACTGGGAACATGCAGAGAACTGTGCGTGCTGACTGCATCAAGGTAGAGCTAAGGAGAACCCAGGAGAATTCCTCCCTGCCTGAGCACATTTAAATGAGCTGCCATTTTTTTTATGTTTATGCCATTTTATGTTTGCTAGCATATCTCTCACCCAGATAGACAGACTAGAGAGCATACCCATGCATAAAATAGTTTGTAATAGAGCTTGATGAGAAGATGGAAACCACCAGTGATCAGGAACAGCCTGGCCAGAAAAATGCACTGATCAGCAGACTGCTTACATGCAACTGCCCTTTATTCCCTCTTCTCTCCATTTCCACATTCTTCCTCCTCTTTTAACCACACTGATTCTTCCCTTTCCCTGCTTTTGGCCTTTTCTCCTATGAACCTCATAAGTCCTATACAATCACATTTCCCCTAGCAGGCACCGCAGAATAAGTTCTGTATCCCTTTGGGCACTAATTCCACTTAATGTGCATTTTACAGAGTTTCTTTTGTTAAATCACCTTAAGACGTTCTGCAACAGGGAGAAAGTCCTAACTGTTTACCTTGACGGTATTAAGAACAGCTGTCTTTTTTCTTTTCTTTTTTTGGTCATCAACTGTCTATCTGAATAACTATGGGCCAAACATCCTTACGCTGAGCATAGCCACCAAGTTCAAATGTTTGGCATACACGGTCTAACATTTGATCTACAGTCCGCATGACCATTTCATAAGCATCATGTAGTGACACATATTCTGAATTAACAAATCTGCAGCCTTCGACATTTTGCTTAGCCTCAAGTTTCTGGAGTGGGCATGCCCACTGCTGCACATGTTCCACGTAAGCTACAGGTCGTGCTACTTCCTCCTTCACCTCTGCAACTGCTTTTGGGGGTGGGAGTGCAGCTGTAGATTCAAATGACCCTGCTGGGGCATGGGGCGCTTCCAGTGGCCGCTCTTGGGGGTTATCTTCATTTTGAGACTGTGGGGGAACAGATTCCTGCTCCACAGGAAGGCAAGATGCCCCACAAGTCCCCTCCATGGGGTTGTCTTCTGCCCTTGCAGGAGACACAGCTGCTGATCGAGCAGGTCTGGAAAAACAGTCTGTGCTTGAGGAGTCCCGTGGAAAGCGTAACCTTTTGTTGACAAAACGCTTATAACGCCACAAAATTTGCTTAGCTTTCCTGATTAGTTGCCCCACTTGTAACTGTGATTTTTGCTTTACTAGCCTGTGAATCATGGCACGAGACTTATCAGCAGAACCAGCACCTTTATAAACTCTGTTCTGAGAGCCACTCATCTGTTTCTGACAATTACTCCTTTGTATCTGACAATATTCATGGTCTCTAAGTACTGTAACAACATCCTTGCCATTTCTGCAATAGTCGTGGTCTCTCAGAATGCATGGGAATAGAGTGCTGCTCAAAAATTGTGTCTTATTCCTTGCACAATAACAGTGGTCTTTCAAAATAATTTCATTTAAACCATCAATCTTTTGTTTCTTGTTTGCAAGGTAAAGCCTCATTTCATTGGAGGTGTATAGTCTTTTCTGGACACTGTCTTGAAGCTTCTCCTTTGGATCACAGCACACACATTGCTGAGAATCTGTTTTTTTGTTCTGTCTTGTCATCACCGGATGAAGTTGGAGATCTGTGGTTTGGTTTTGGTTTGGCTCAACCTCTTGTTCTTCTGCTACTTCTACTTCCTTCCCAGGCCAGGATCCTGTCCTTTCTTGGTCCTGGTTTTCAGTTGGCACCATCCCTCTTTTGGTTGCCATTGTCTCCAACTGTTTCCCACCACTGACACAATTGAACTTGTTCAGCAGTCTTCTAGAACGGAGACGCCACTGCATGCACCGCCCACCTGCAGAGAGAGGATTGGGAAAAGTCTGTCTTCTTCCTGGCAGGGCCACTGCAATGGGACAGCAAGTAGCAACACAAGAGGGAATGTGCTGAAGGAACGGGAAAGATGATGACAGTGTGAAATCCCTCCAGTTAGAAACAGCCACTCTCACTTGTTAAAGGACACCCAGGCTCCACAGCCCCTGCACTGGCTGGATGAGCAGGAGAGCCAAGTCCTGCCTGGGGGTGTGGGGATGCTGCCTGAGCAGCAATGGGAGAGGTCTCAGCCATACATGCCCTGGAGAGCCAGGTACAGCACAGGAGGCTGGGGACAGGAGTGAGGGCTGGGGTCCACCTCTAGCTTGTTGCTCCAGCGCCTAGGTCATGAGGAAGGGGGAGGACCAGCACTCACCTTGGTGGAGGATTTCCATTCTCTCCTCCAGCACACAGTTCCTGTCAGCACCAGGCTGCCAGCCTGAGGGATGTCCCACCAGCCAGCTCATGTTCCCACCAACCCCTGCAGGGAAACCAGTCAGATGTTATCTTCCAGATAGGGGAAACCCTTCTGTTCTACAGCAAAAGGTCTAGAAAAGGAAGCTATGACCCTGCCCACTGGTTGAGTTGGGGGGAGGATTCTCCATGAATAGAGGGAGCATATGCAGATCTGCAATGGCCCTGCTGAGCTGCAGCCTTTGCACAAGGAGAGAGACAGCCTCCGTTTCCCCACAACATTGCTACCACTCTGGGCAGGCCAGGGGGAAAGAGTGTGAGACACTATCAAGCACAGGCTACGAGGAGGGGAAGGCGATTTGGACAGAAGGGCAACTGAGAAACACAGAGATATTCTGGTCCCTTGTAAGGAGGACAAGAACGTGGCCTTTAGGAGGCCACTGGACTTCATGATTTCTTATCAAGGTGAGTGCTGCTGACAAGGTTTGGATTGCTACCACTTACCTGGAGAGCTGCTGTTGAGTCCATCCCACATCACTGGGCTCTGCGGGGTGGAGACCCATGGCTCTTCCCCACGCTCCATCCGATATAATATGTCAGGTTTGGGGCCTGGGTAGCCTGAGGAACAGACAAGAGTGTGTTGTTCTATAACTGTTTATTCCTATAAGCAGCAGCCAGTAAACAAGGAAAGAAGTGTCCTCTCTGCAACCCTTTAAGCTGTGCTTCACCATAGCCAGAGAAGTCCTGAGCAGAAACAAAACTTAACCATGTAGAAAAGCAGGAGACACATCTGAGCTGCTGCCACAGATGAACTCATTCACAGGGACAAGGACAGACACAGCTCTTTCTGACAAGTGTACAAGAACCTGCCCCCAGCTCAGCTGACAGGGCTTCCCAGCAGGGGCTTAGCTGTTGCTCATCCCAGGAGCAGCAGCTGGGATCTTTGTGCCACTGCAGCCTGCTAGGCCCAGGCTCACAGCTTAGATCCTGTGCGCAGATAATGAGCTAGCTATCCCATTCCCATCCCGGAGACAGTGGCAAGGCCTCTGGAGCGACCTTGCTGATTCAGGGAATTCTCCCATCAGCTGTCGTGACAACAGACCTGCTCCCCGACAGCCTGCCTGGTATGTGGTCATCCTGGCCTGCTGCACACTGCAGCTTGGTGCCTCATGCACAGCACTGCAATGTCACTACCTGAACACCAAGGGAAGGGGGCAGTCTGTGACCCAGGGGCCAGGGACCCAGGCAGGAAAGCTGCATGACCTCAGGGCAGGCCGTTCACCCGGAGTTACATTTCCAGAAGCAGCCACTAACATTTGGTGACCTGCTTGAGACCCAGACCTGTGTTTTTCCAAGTACTAAACTCCCCCAGGACTGGGGGTGCTTAGGTGTTTAACCCTTTAACTATTACCATTTCATAAAACGCAGCAAATCTTGATCAATTCAAATAGGAAGCTGCTGTGCTCCCAGCATGGCCCCCTGGCTGATATCTTAGCCCCGAGTTAAAACTGCAATTTACCCAGAGAAGTCAAGAGCTCATAATTCGCCACCATGACGCCCTGGTACAGATCCCTCTGCCACTCCTCTATGGTTTCCCACTCTGCACGGTTCAAATAGACAGCAACGTCCTCAAAGGTCACCAGCTCCTGCCAAACACAAGCGTTACATACTCGTCAATACATGGAAGCTCACAGCCCTGTGGCAGAAAGGTTTCCTACAAGTACTATTTCCCAGGCACCATTTCCATTGCTGGGAAAACTAGCCGTATGGGGGCTTCAGAACACTAATTAACAGCACTTCTCACAGGCTCTGTTCTCAGGCTTTATTCTTGGGGGGTTGGGGGAGTAAATTATGAACTATCAAAGAATGACATCTTAGCAAGGAATTTTGCCTGGAGCTTGGGTATATTTTCAAGTCAGTCTTCAGTGCACAGCCAGCTGTGACTCAACACTGTCCAACCTGCGGACACCCTAGCAATAACCTTGCTCAGATCCACATAGGAAGGAGATGTGGCCTGGCTCAGCCACACTGCTCTAGAAAGAGTGGTCACGTGTCACACTGCTTATCACCTTGGTTAGTGTCCGACAGAAGCTAATTGGCTTTTTTATGCTGACTTGTAATTAAGATAAGCCAGATGAAGGGGAATACATGTGCCAGAGGTGAGCATGCTAATTGTTAGGTCTTGTTCCTGAGTTTTAGACAAATCTTTGCAGTTTGCAAATGCAAAGATCAGCCTAACTCCTACTTTGTTACAGAACTCTCCATGAAGTCTCCGGGTGAGATGCCTGGCTGCAGAGGGGCCCCTTGCGATCACTATCACTCAGACATCCCTGCATATCAAAGGCTCTCTTCACCGCAGATGAAAGAGAAATGGAGTCTCAGCCTTGCCCCCTAGGCGGACGTGTCTGTTGCGGAAAGGGTGCAAACCTGCATCACCTCAGCAGGCACTGCGCTACCCGCACTGCAGGTGCCCCGAGCCCAACCAGAACCCTGGGACAAAGCGCTGGATGCACTGGGCACACTGGACACCTGCCCCGGAGCCCCAGGGAAGCAGGGGGCCATATCACAGCAAGGCATGACGGGGGGCAGCAGGGGAAAACCACAGAGAGGACACAGGGGTAGGGAGGGGGCAGA
>NW_028186720.1:0-10481 GCF_003343005.1 Rhea americana | reverse complement strand
GGCACCATGGCGGCGTCGGGTCCGAGCTCCGGCGGGAGCCTTGTTCGTGGCCTCCTTCAGCCCGTGGAAGTTAATGCCTGGGGCTTGGGCTCCCGTTTGTCAGGTGCCTTCTGCTGGGGTCAGGGCTGCCGATGGTGTTTGCTCTGCTCTGAGTTTTCCCGTGCTGTTCAGACTGAAATCCTGTGCGTTGGAGCTCTCGGAGTCGCCTGCCTCCTTGTTACACACCCAGTTTGGAGTTGGTTTCTTTGGACACCTTAAACTGGCTGCAGAAGGAGTCTGTGAGGCGGATATGTACAACGTAAAAGCATAAAGCAATTTTTTATTGACTAGCACATGCAAAAGTAGCTACAATTACTAAGCTGTTAGGCTAAGTATTCATGTGCTCGCCATCATCCTCGAGAAGGGATGAAGGGAGCCTTTGCTGGCCGGGCAGGCATCAGTAAGGAGAGGAAGGGCCACCCTCTGTGGCAACCCAGAACAGATCCTCAGTGTCGCTGAGTTGCTGCCTGCCACCAGCTCTGTCCACATTGCTGATGCTGCCATCTTGGCATAGTCATTCCTCGCTAGCCCCTGACCTGGACAACCAGCCTCATTAGCTATCAAAGATCCTGTCCTTAAGATAGCCATGCTTCGGTCTCTCAGTTTTACCTTCCTCATCTCTCTGCAGACTTTCTCAAAGCTCTTAGTCTGAGCCAAAATTACAAAGCAGGGCTATAATATAGCTACATCTTGAATCCTTGGCACACAGGCAGCTAAACCCTGAGGGGTAGAGGTAGTCTTACGGCAGGGCTCCCAGAGAGAAGGGGGCTATACCCTCTGGGTCCTGGCCTAAAAGGTGCTTAGGTTGTGCAGGGCAGTTCTACTTGCACAAATGTGTGCCTGGGAATGTTTGGATCAGTCGGGATAATGGAGGCCTGGAAGGAATATCTGGGCAAGAAAGTCATCCTGCCAGATGCAACAGGCATATTATGTTTGGGCACCTAAGCTCTGTTTTGTGTCAGGATCTTGATATATGTATGAACATTGGCACTTGAAGAGACCCAGAACTCTGTGTGCCGCCTTCTCTGCCAGGTTTCCCGGTTATTTTTCAGGTGTGGTTTACATGTGTTACAGAGATCTCTCCAGGTGAGCACGGTTTTGCAGCATCAGCTGGTCACAAAAGAGGCAGCAGAAAGAATTCAGGCCCTCCCATTCCTTCTGCTCTGGGAACTAGGTTGCAGTTCTGCACTTCTGTCATACCAGCAAACCTGTCTGTGCACTGCAGAGCTCCTCTTCATCCCTTTCACGGCAGGACCAGGGCTGGCAGCCAGCAGTGGAGGACTGGGGCATCTGGGCTGTGCCACGTTCCAGCCCTGGTTCCGTCGGGGGGTTACGTTTAACGGCTGCAGCATCTTCTTCCCTCCTCTGCCTCACCCAGCCCCCTTCTTGGGTCCCCGGTAAGCTGATTGCCACAAGCTCTGCCTTCAAGAAGCAGCCACTAGATGGACCTCAGCATTCGCAGTATTTCTGCATGAGAAATGTGAGCGTTTTCTAGTGCTCGGTATAACTGGAGGTGCAGCTACTTGAAGGTTTCCAGAATTGAGCCATTATATTTTGTTGTGCAGGCACGCAACTTGGCAGCTTTGAAGTCGAAGTGCGTTCTAGCAAAAGGCTCCTGAGTCTGCTGAGCCACCAAAATTGCCAGCCCTGCTCTTGCATGGCAGACAGAAGACAGAGCTAACATTTTGGTTGCAGGGGTGGAACAATGAGAAGAAATGCTCAACTAAAATGCGTCCCATAAGGAGAATATGACATTTTTCTGATTTGTTCATTTCTGTGATTATTATGCAGTTTCTGCTGTTAAAGAGCAATAGTTCTGCACATGAACTTTTGGTATATATGAGTTGATGTCAGGGTGTTTGGTGAAGCTGATATGCTGTTCTCAGAAATCTTTATCTTTGCCCTAAAAATATGCTGGTCAAAGGAATGAGAAAGTATTTCTCTGTTCTGCCAGAATGGTTTAAGGAAGAATTTCATTTATTTCCAAAGAAATTTTCAAAGCTATTTTCCTTTAAATTTGTCCTATGCATCTTTCACATACTTTCTGATTTTTAAGCTATTCTTAATTCTTCGTTTGTTTTGCAGAAAGGAAATCCTTGCAGACTATAGCACAGGCTTTTGTTTTAATTACGGTCATTCTATATATTAGTTTTACTATTTTGTTTCCCAGTTGCCATAAGGGTTATAGTTGGTTTCTTTTATAGCTGCTTGCAAATGTGGCATGGAGAAGCTCAAATGCTCGGTGATCAGTCCCCACTCCCTGGTGGCAGAAGAATTGCATCCCTGCAGACTCAACAGGAGAGGAACTCTTGGAGTGGGTCCAGTTCATGGGCAGGTGAAGGTCATCCTCTATCTCAGAGGTAGCTCTGCCCATTTGCAGGCTGCCTGAAAGGCTAGAGGTAACTTCAGCTCTGTGGATATAGGAAAAGAAGGTGGTTAGGAGTAGCCAGCATGGATTCACCAAGGAGAAATCCTGCTTAACCAATCTGATAGCCTTCTATGATGGAATGACTGGCTGGGTAGATGAGGGCAGAGCAGTGGACGTCGTGTACCTTGACTTCAGCAAGGCTTTTGACACTGTCTCCCATAACATCCTCCTAGAGAAGCTCAGGAAGTGTGGGCTAGATGAGTGGACAGTGAGGTGGATTGAGAACTGGCTGAAAGGCAGAGCTCAGAGGGTTGTTATCAGTGGCATGGAGTCTAGCTGCAGGCCTGTGGCTAGTGGAGGTCCGCAGGGCTCAGGACTGGGTCTCATCCTGTTCAACTTCTTCATCAATGACCTGGATGAGGGGACAGAGTGCCTCCTCAGCAAGTTTGCTGATGACACCAAGCTGGGAGGAGTGGCTGACACACCAGAGGGCTGTGCTGCCATTCAGAGGGACCTGGACAGGCTGGAGAGTTGGGCGGAGAGGAACCTCCTGAGATTCAACAAGGTCAAGTGTAGAGTCTTGAACCGAGGAAGAAATAACCCTAGGCACCAGTACAAGCTGGGGTCTGACCTTGTGGGGAGCAGCTCTGCAGAGAAGGACCTGGGAGTGCTGGTGGATGACAGGTTGAGCATGAGCCAGCAATGTGCCTGTGTGGCCAAGAAGGCCAATGGTCTCCTGGGGTGCATTGGGAAGAGTGTTGCCAGCAGGTCAAGGGAGGTGATCCTGCCCCCTCTGCTCAGCCCTGGTGAGGCCTCATCTCAAGTACTGCATCCAGTTCTGGGCTCCCCAGTACAAGAGAGACATGGAGCTACTGGAGAGAGTCCAGTGTAGGGCTACGAAGATGATCAGAGGACTGGAACATCTGTCCTATGAGGAACATCTGCGAGAGCTGGGTCTGTTCAGCCTGGGGAAGAGCAGACTGAGGGGGGATCTGATCAATGTGTATAAGTACCTGAAGGGAGGGTGTCAAGGGGACGGGGACAAACTCTTTCCAGTTGTCCCATATGACAGGACAAGAGGCAATGAGCAAAAATTGAACCACAGGAAGTTCTGCCTAAATATGAGGAGGAATTTCTTCCCTGTGAGAGTGACAGAGCACTGGGACAGGCTGCCCAGAGAGGTGGTGGAGTCTCCTTCTCTGGAGATATTCAAGGCCCACCTGGCTGCAACCCTGTCTACCATGCTCTAGGTGACCCTGCTTGAGCAGGGAGGTTGGACTAGATGATCTCCAGATGTCCCTGCCAACCTTACTGAATCTATGATAATGGCTTAAAGCCCTCCCACAGACCTTTTATGGTGCTGATAGGAAACAGAAACTGGAGTGCTGAAGATTCTGTCCCAGCTAACTGCTTTTGAGTGAGACTCAAGTTGCATCGTTCCTGGCTGCAGGGTTGTGAACTGTGAGGTAAGAGCAGTGCAGGGGAAGGCTGCAGGAAGACCAGGTAGGTCTTTCTGCATGAGACAAGCTTTGGGTGACTGTCCTGCCCGCCTTTACTTCTGCAGCTCTGGGGCAGGTAAAAGAAAAAGGTCTGGGCACTAAATGACACTGATGGATATCTGTTTTGGGATGAGGAAACAGTCATGTTAGCGTGTGAGGGGGAAAGCTCAGCCAATGCTGATTTGAATGTGAGCACTGGAAAGGGAGCCTGGAAACGGCACTGCTTTGCTAAGGGGCAGTGTAAAATAGGAGCTGCGTTCGAGGTGTCGCCGGTGTTGCCCAGGGGATTGTGAAGGCAGGATGTCTGCTGGGCAGGCATAGCGAGGCTGGACTGTCTTTCTCACTAGGACTGAGTCACTCTCAGCCCTGCCTGAAGAAATTCCAATAGAAACATCCCATCTTTCATGCAAGCATGTGTTAAATTGTTTTTCTCTCTCTGCTCTTCCTTAATTCCTTTCTGCACTGCAGATTGACCAAAGCTGCCTTTTAGTCTTACCTCTCCCACTCTTTTTTTTTTTTCTTTTTTGAGTGAGGGAGAGCTAAACATGGCTGGACCTACGAATACACATGTAACAGCCTAATTCTTGATTTCCGTTGTATGTAGCTGTAGAAATGTGATTCTCTGTGGTGTTCCACTTCGCTGTCTTTATTTCAATGCTCGTCTCTCAGAACTGCACTGCTTTTATCCTAGCTTGCTGCTACAAGCCTTAACACTTGCATGTCCAACTGTACTCCAGTGTTTGAATGTGCAGATTGGAACAGAAAAGAAAGATTTAACAGATGATCAGAACTGGCACTCCCTCAATATGGTATTTTGGTGAAACCCTCATAGCTAGCACTGCTGCCTTCATTCTCAACCTAACAAAAGCAGTGCACCAAATAGAAGTAAACACAGATCCTAAGATTTTGCTTTAATCCTAAGACTAAACGGCTACTAGCTTCCTTTTATAAATAATGTAAAATTATTACACGATTGCTTGTGTTTAAAGCTTTGTTCCAGGTAAAAAGGAGTATTTTGTGTGTTTGGGAAATGCAGTAGGGACTTCTTGCACTCTCCAGTTGCCTGTGATCTTTTTCTGCTGTATTTCTCTGCTTTCTTTGACCTTCCTCATGAAACGCAGATGCTGTCCTCCTCAGGCAAAGGAAAGATGACTGCAAGCAGGAATCGACACTGGACACTATCAAATCAGTTAGTATCTGCAAGTATCCCTAATGCTGGACTGATTTGAAAATAATACTGACACAGCTTATACCACTGTAGTAATAATAGCAGTAATAAGAAGTGATATATATATAGATAGCATATTAATTACAGTGCAAATGTTATGCTAATTATTCTAATTACTCTGGTACTAGTTACACTAACATAGTTTTGTAACTGTATTTTATAGATATATATTTGTTTTAAAACAAATTTTATCGTTATAATTATTCAAGATAGAGTCCACTGTTGGAGCATCCACTGCAGGTGATGGGGCACTTGTCTATTTTCTGAAAAGTTTTCTTTTCTGAGTTAGTTCTTGACTTTGAACTTAGGTGTGTGCTATCCACATGCCAGAAAAGTGGCCTGAACCCAAGAGGCAGAGTCTGCTCTTCCTGCAGTCTCGTGTAGGAGATGTTCCTATTGGCGTAATAGGAGCTGGAGGAGGAGGTGCCACACAGGGTCTTGAACTATTGGCTGTTGTTGGGAAGGGCTCCTGTTCTGGCTGAGTATCAGCAACATCCCCGATGAAGCTCAGAAAGTTTCACCGAAGCAGAGTAAACATAGGACAGACTGAAATTGCCAAACCTGCGTTTTCCTGAGAATTCTTTTCTGTGAAGGCAGCCCCTGTCTGTCCTTATGTACAACCAGCTGGAGCACGGGCTCTTGGGGGTTGCTGAGACACAGTTCAGTGGCACCATTCCCTCCTTGGGAGAAAACACTAAACCCTGAAGCATGGTCGGTGGCAGTTTCAGCACAGATGAGTGGGTCCCTTTGAGCTAAGATACTAGGGACCTGCGTAGCTGTCCCAGCAAAGCAGGGGGACAGAAGGTTGCTCCTGGAGTGTGAGCATAAGGGCCCCAACACACACTTCTGTTCCCTGCTCTGCCAGCAGAGCCACGTGGGCCCTACCCATGGCTGGGCTGCTCTCTGCAAGCACAGTGTCCGGTCCTGGGGGCCTGTGGCTGCATTTTGTGAAGGCCTGCAGTGGGGCAGAACGTGTGGGAGTATGGTGGTAGAGGGAGCAGGGCCTGCTGAGGTCCAGGAAAGTTGAGGATGTTCTTGGTAGGAGGCTTTTGGGGGTCTGCTTCTGAGACGGATTACCGACACTCAGCTGGAGTGCTGGCAGAATTTGGCTCTTTGTGGGGTTGAGTGGGTCTCTGAGTGATGGCTTGAGGTCTCCTAGGAGCATGACAGAAAATTACTTCCCCAAAGCATTGCTCTAAAAGGCTTCCTCTCCAAGGCAAACACAGCTGAGGAGGCACAACCCCTGCCCTGGTTGTGACCAAGGTTGTTAACAAGAGGGAACTGCACTCGCCTACCTCCCTCAGCATGGCAGGACCTGTGGTCCCAAACTGCACAGAGCTTAAAGAACTCTGTCCTGGGATTACCTCTGGGGAGCAGGGGCTGTGAGATGTTCATCTCTTGGCTGATGGAGGTGCACTTTGATATAGTGCATATGTGTGTGTGTGTGAGAGAGAATTTATTTAACATTTGGTTGTAAAATTGCCTCTTTTTGCATGCACACACAGAGAACATATTGCTGATTCAACTCCCCAGTGGCTGTCTTTGTCATCTTTGTTACCGCAGGAACAGAAACAAGGGAGTTTTTGCAAATCACGCTTAAAATCTCTCTCTCTTCTTTCAGGCTTTCCACCTAACTGGACTCATTATGGCAGAAGGAATGCCCTCAGGTGAGCTTTTTACCTGGTGATCTTAGCAGGCCAAAGGCTGACTCTGCTTCTCTTTGAATTCATTTCGGTGCATTGCTGGTAAACGTAAAGCCAGGTTTGCATTTATAACTCTGCTTTCCACCTATGTGCAAYTCACATGCAAAGAGGAAAACTTCAGCATCTGGGATGATGTTTCTGGGAACAGCACAGGCTCAAGGATTTCCTGAGATTGCCTCACACCCTCCCACCTCTAGCACTGTGTGGCCTGAGAGCAGGGACAGATGGGGTAGCTGTTGTCCAGTCACTGCAGCCTGACACCATGTAGGGTGTCTGGGGTATATGCTCCGAAACCCAGTCATTTTTGTGCCTGTTTCATGGAGCCCATAGGCTGTTCTAGTGCAGTGCCCAGCTCATGCTGAGAGGAAGCAAAATTCCTCTCACACTGAYGCCTGGGGATGTGACCAAACTGGGGCCACGCAGCAGCAGGAAGGGGACCTGGTGCTGCGTGAACTGCTGCACGTATGCTGCTGTGCATATGATTTCTTGGAAGAGCCAGTGGCTTAGCATAATTCACCTCAGCCTGCCCTTTCGTTTCTGCTGCGAGCTCCCTGAGTGCGGAGTAGCTGCAGGACACACTTTTGCTTGCACTTTCTACTCTCGGGAGGAGACTGGGCGTTGCTCAGCCTGGGGCTGCAGAGGCCCTTTGAGGAAGCCCTGACCTGAGCTCTTGTGGGGCCCGTTTTCTGCTAATGGCCCTTCGGGGTGCCTGCTCAGGCTGTGGGGACGTGGGCTGCCCACAGCACGGGCTCCGGGCTGGAGGGGAGGCAGGAGCCAGCTGAGAGGCCGGTTGGTGCTTCCTCACGTTCCTGGGGTGTCACACCAATGACTGGCTAATGCCAAACCCAGAAGAGCTCCAGGGCAGAGTCCTGGCTCGGACCTAGCAGGCAAAGGCTCCCAGCGTGGGGAGGGCCTCCTGGGGCATGCTGCCCTGGCCCCCGACCTGTGCTGGCAGCACAGGGGTTCAGCTCACCGGGAGCCTTGGAGCGCAGCACCGTGCACAGCTCAGGCCCTGGGCTGGGGAGAGCCGTGGGACAGACCCGTGGGGTGTCCAGACCACGCAAGCGGCCCCAGCGCCAGCGCGGTGGGACCGTCACGCACAGGCAGGGCTCTGCCTGGCTGCCCCCGGCGCTGCGGCTGCTCCCCTGGCTCTGGCAGTGCTGAGCTGTAGCTGCTGTCGCATGTCGGGCCCCTGGAAGAGACGCGGACTGGCTGGCCGCAAGCGCGGAGCACCGCACCGGGAATGTGGCCTGTGCCCAGCTGGAGCTGCGAGAGGGCTCTGCGCAGCCCGCTCCTTTCCAGCCCTGGTTTCCTTTTCCCTTTTTCTTCCCCTCTTCTTCCCCCACCCCCTCGCCCCCCTTCCAGGGAGTCTTTCAATGAGGACAGCTTTCGTCTGGGTTTTGGTTCCTTCCAGAGCATGAACTTTCCTTGTTGGTAGGGCTGGATTGATAGGCAGGGTCAGCTGGGGCTGAGCAAGCCCTGTTTCGCCTGCCTGGACGTGGTTGCAGCCCTTGTCCTGTCCCCCGTCTTGCCAAGGAGGGATGTGAGGGAGCTTTTTCTGCTCAGCATGGACAGCTCTACCTGACGGCGTGGCAGGGCACCAGCCCTGGCGTGCAGCACGCAGGGAGGGCTGTCTGTGACACCACTGGGCTGTGGGCCTTAGACCTGTGTCTCTGATTGCTCCTCCAGGGCCTGAGCTGAGAATCCTGCTTGTGGGTAAAACTGGCAGTGGGAAAAGTGCGACGGGAAACACCATCCTTGGTTATAGTGCTTTCTCTTCCAAAGTAGCAGCGCACTCTGTAACAAAGGACTACAGCAGAGCTGAGGGAAATTTCAAGGGAAGAAAAGTTGTTGTTGTTGACACTCCTGGCCTTTTTGACTCCAAGAAATCTAATGAAGCCACCGCCAAGGAGATTAAAAAGGCAGTTCACTCCCTCTCCTCAGGGGTCCACGCCATTCTTCTGGTGGTGCAGCTGGGCCGAATCAGTAAAGAAGAGATGGAAGTAGCAGAATACGTAACAAAAATTCTGCATACTGAAGCACAGCGTTACACAGTCCTCGTATTCACCCGAGCAGAAGAGCTTCAGAAGCCAGAAGATATCAAGAGTTTCGTAGAAAGCAGTGAGTTTCTTAATGGGCTGTCAGCAAAATGTGGATGCCGGTACACTGCTTTCAACAACAGGGCAGAAGGAGAGCTAAAGGATAAGCAGGTTTCAACGTTGATTACTATGATCGATACCATGGCAGAGGGTAACTGTATCGCTCCGTGCTACACACAAGAAATGCTGGAGAAAGACGCACGGTCGTTCTTTGGAAAGTTTTGCACTATACTTTAGCTGGTAAGGCTCTGTTGGACAGGAAACTTCTTTGCTGTGCCTTTCTTACTGCCCTCTGAAGCTCCAGTTTCTCCTCCCTTTCCTGATGTTACTTTCTATCCCCGTCAAAGTCGCACTTGGACGTTTTCCTGTGACCTTTGAGTCTCATTTCCTCATTGGCTCCAGGAGTGCAACAAGCGTGAGATGAAATGCAATTTCCCTCTGCTGCTCTCTGTCTGCATGTTCACCTTGTTAGACTGTTGGACTAAAGCTGTCTAGAGTTAGTTGCCGTGTTCCTTACGTAGCATTAGTAGCTAAGTTGGCTGAAGCCTTAGGCCTAAGCTGTGACCTTGCTTTTGTAAAAGAAGAGCCAGACAACTATGCAAGAAAAGTTACCACAAAGACTGGTTCCCAGGGCCACGAAGGGAGCAAAAGATCCATCAACAGCTATGCGGAAGTGCGATAAGAAGTAAAGGACACACCTGGAAACTACAGAAAGGAGCAACCGGGAGCTGGAACAGCCTGAACTCCAATATCGCTGTTGGTTCTGACCTGTCACGTGAAGGGGGGAGGATTTAGCTCGTAAGGGTGTAACTGCCCAGGGGTCTCTTTGCCCCTCTTTGGAGGCACCCAGCTCGAGCTGTAATTGCTGCCCGCGTGTCATTAAAACTTATTTCACTCTGATTTAGCTTTGAACTTCTGTCTCAGCGGGAACCTAGGGGCCGACCCTGTTGCGGTGGCCAGCGAGCCTCGTCTTCCACAACACACCTTGCTCTGTGACCAGCTGTCGTGTTGGGGGACCGGAGATGTTTGCTCACTGGCCGAACACTAGGTTGGCTGGCTTTCAGCACCCTCGCAACGATGTTCCCCTTACGAGCTCTCAGAACACGGGCGAGCTAAAATGAAGGGAAACATCCGATCTGGAGGTCTCCGAAATACATGCACAGGCTTGCCTGAAGTTGCGCATCTGAAGGGTACCTGTGCACAGGGGAGGTGCACCCCCAGAGGCAGGTCCGGCACCCCCAGAGGCAGGTCCGGCACCCCAGAGGCAGGTCCGGCACCCCCAGAGGCAGGTCCGGCACCCCCAGAGGCAGGTCCGGCACCCCTCCTGTGAGAGGAGGGACGCTGAAGGGAGGTGCGGGGCTGTGCGGGCAGGACACGTGCCAGGAAGCCGAGGGCCCAGCCAGAGGGCTGTGTGGATGGGCAGCTCTCGGGTGGGAGCTGTCCCAGGAAAGCCAGGGCTGCGGTAACTGTCACCACAGCCCATGGGAACTGAGCTGGGGCCCTGCGAGGACCAGGGCTCTGTCCTCCCAGCCCGCTCCTCGCTCC